>NW_012102809.1:6976924-6985680 GCF_000951045.1 Mandrillus leucophaeus
GAAGGAAGGAAGGAAGGAAGGAAGGAAGGAAGGAAGGAAGGAAGGAAAGAGGAGGGAGGGAGGGAGAGGGAAAGAAAGAAAGAAAGACGGAAAGAAAGAAAGAAATTATCCTTTCGTATCTTTTTTATTTTCCTGTTGGGTTTTGGTCTTCATATAAATATATATGCTTATATATACATATATAAATGAAAATGACCCTTTTTCCTTTTGTGTTTTCACTTTGTTTAAAATTTTTTGCAATGCTATTGTTTTGTCAAAAATGTTATCAACTTTTAATGGTTTTATTTATTATTAGAAAATATTTATGTATTTAAACTTTCTGAATCTTTTATACTTTTAATTTTCCCATTTTGAACACCTAAATCATAGCCAATCTGTAGATTTCTGTGTATATAATATGTAAGATGGAAATTCAGCCTTTTCCCAGATAATTATAAAGATGAGCCAAAACCATTAACTCAGGACTCCCTATTTTCTTTCACTGTATTAAAATTCAGCCCATATCATCTACTAAATTACTAATATGTATTGTTTCTGAACTTTTTGTTTCATTTATTGGTTTTCCTAGACATGCACCAACACTACGTTGTTTTAATTTTGGTAACTTTAAAATATGTTTTGATATCGAACAGAGATAGTCCTCTTTCGTTTTTTATTTAATTGTTAATTGTTCATTGAATTAACTTGAGGAGAACTTTATGGAGTTGAGTTATTCTACCCATGAAAATACCACAGTTTTTTTCCAGTAGAATTCTTTATTTAATGAAGGGGGAAAAGTCCATCTCTCTGCCAGGGATGTCAGAATCCTAATGCAAAGCTTTATCTACAGGCCCATTCATTTGATTGACACAAAACCTAGCCTTGGCTTAGTTATTTGTTTCTAATTTTGTAGAGAAAGATACTCAATGGCAAATAAGGCTTCTCTGAATGTTCCATTTTCACATAAAGGGCAGAACCAAGACTAAATGAGTCATTCCCAAGCGGAATGCCTTCTATTTAACAATGCATTGATCTCTGACATTACGCAACCCAAAACACAGTTTACTTTAGTTGTTTTTCCTCATCCCAAGCACTACATGATGACTTACTCAATGAGAAAGCATCTAAAATTATCTCATTTGAAACTGCTTAAGAAAATAAGCATTATTGATAAACATTTGCTAATTAACTTGGAAAGATGTCAAGTTTCTTTGCCTATTGATGATCTTGGAAATTTCATTATTAAATATTTCCATTATGCAATGGTCACGTTAGTTGTCAATTTAGTTGCATAATTTTAGTGGATTGTCATCAACTTCCCACGCAAAGAAGATCACCCACTGATTATTGACTGATTTTTCTAAGATGAGTTGAGAATAAAAGAAGGAAACTACCATATCCTCACAGAAGTGAAGAAGCTCACTCAGTGCTAGTCAAATAAAATATTACTGCTGAAATGCAGCCTGTTAGCTCTGGACTCATTACTCTGAATGATCTCTGATCCCATTCAGGGTCCTTCTCTTGTCTTGAAGAATAGTGTGTATTTTCAGCTAAATATCTCTATGGTCCGGTCCTGTAGTATCTAAGAAGTCCAACCGCCTTTCTTTATTTCATTCCAGCTCTATCTCCTTCAGTTCAAATTGTCAGTGTTTCTGCTGGGGCGTCTGGGTCCCTGCATCACACCCATACTAATCTCCTTCCCAAATTGTTGTTCAGGATTCAGAACAAGCCTTTCCTTCAGAACAAGCTTTTTATATTTTGCCCTATGGATAGGCTAAGAATTTTCCAAACTTTTAAGTTCTGCTTCCTTTTGCTTAACATTTACTTCTTAAATTCACTTCTCTCTTCTTGCATTTTACCGTAAGCAGTCAGGAGGAACCAAACCATTTCTTCAAACACTTTGCTTAGAAATCTCCTCTGCTAAAACTTCAATTTCATCACTCACAAGTTCTACCCTCCACAAAACACTAGAAGACAGTTCAGTCCGTTCTTTGCCACATTGTGACAGAGATCACCTTTCCTGCAGTTTCCAACATGTTCCTCATTTCCTTGTGAGACCTCACCAGAATGGCCTTTAGGTTCATATTTCCACCAATATTCAGTTGATGATTATTTATGCATACTCTAAGAAGTTTAGTGGCTCTTTATCTTGGTAGATTTTTCATATGCACTTCAAAAAGTTTGTTATTGTTAGGTAAAGTGTCTTATAAAAGGCAATTAGCTCAAATCAGTTGATTTCTTACCAAATTTTTCTATCCATTATTGAGATTGATATATCTGACTATAACTATAGATTTATCAATTTTTCCTTTCAGTTCTATCATGTATTTTGAAATTTTATTTTGGGGTACATAAATATTCAGGGTTGTTATGTCCTCTTGATTAACTGATCCCTTTTTACTTATGAAATATCCTTCTTTATCTCTAATAATATTCTTTTGTTCTGAAATCCACTTTGTCTGACATTAATATAGCCACTGCAGTTTCTTTTTATTAACATATCTCTTTCTGTCCTTTTGCTTTTAATCTATTTATGTTTTTATATTTAAAATGTGTTTTTAGGCAGCATCTAGTTAGTTCTTCTGTTTTTATTCATGGTGACCATCTCTGCTTTTTAATTGCAGTGTTTAGATCAGTTACATTTAATGTGATTACTGGTAAGGTTAAATTTAAATCTGTCATCTTGCTATTTCTTTTCTGTTGGTCACATCTGTACTTTTATTCCTTTTTCCTTTTCATTTTTTAGAATTCCATTTTATTTCCTTTGTTGGCTTATAAGCTATAACTGTTATTTTAGGTATAATGTATATTTTTACATTTTTTATTTGTTATGTACCATAATTATACAGCATATATAATTAAATAAAAGTATATACTACATATAATTATACATTTTAGATACTATAAAACATAAAATTATATTACCTATATAATTATGTATTAGAGAGTATAAAATACATAATAACATGGTATGTAGTATATAATAAGTAATATTATGTTGTCAAGAACCATGAGGATCTGGTATTTTACCATTCTTGCAAGCTAATGAGTTAGCCTGCTATAGTTTTAGAGATGCTTGTAAAAGATTTGAGACTTTTGGGTCAGAAATGAAAAATAGTTTAGAAATCATAGCAATAGCAGTGGCCAAAATGTGAGCATTTTTTTGTCAGTTCTCTGAGATCTAATTCACACATGTACATTCATCCCATCCAAAGAGCACCAGATGCCACTTGCACATGCAGAGGGTTGAAGTTGCAAAATATGAGTGGTTTATTATGAGCAGTGTGTAGGCTCTTTATTCCAGGCAAATACACTATTCCTGTGTTCCAAGGATGTTTGCTATATAAACAAGCATAGATAGAGATATGTTTGCTATACAAACATCCATGAAAAGAGAATTTAGAACAAAGGGCCTTGCTTGCAACTGCTTTGCCTGTCAGGCATGCAGAAACACAAGAGAACTATAAAGAAATGTTTACCAGTGATACCCACCCTATATTTTTACACTGTCCTAACTTCTGGTGAATTACCCTATAGTACTCCACTTTGTCAATAATTATGATTAATCTGACCCCCAATGAGGACTCAAATCCTTTCCACTTGTTTCATATGACATTTAATTGAGACTACTATTAATAAGACCCCAAGCAGCAAGAGGAGGCAAACCTGCATTGATCTCAGTCATGCTACCAGTGTCCCAGACCCAACCAGCTGAACAACTCCCATAAACCATACCTTTTAGGTCTATATAAAACCAGGCGTCTAATAAGGGTCTAATAAAACCAGGCGACTTTATCATTATGTTTCTGTATTAACCTTCCACTTTCATCCAAGGCATTAATCCAGGCACAGCAGCATGCATTAGTGATTGCACAGACTGCCCTGGCTTGCAAAGAAGAAGCCTGAATTCTATTATCCCTAACAACCCTGACCAGTGAGTTGAGATTGACCTGAATGTCTTCTAGATTCTAGGTGATGCTACTGATCACTTCAGCTAAGATCAGGAACAAATTTTATACCACCTTTTCTAATTAGATGGGTTCCATCTTAGGGATGATTGTCTGCATAATACACATAAATAATAAGTAAGTTATCTCTCTGGGAAGCTCCTCCCAAGTAAACCAGGATATGCCCATTAGGTGATATCTCTACAGTCATTTGAGGCTAAATGACCTATTAGTAGAAACCTCTTAAGCCCTTGAGTTTCTCTTTAATGATCATCTTTAAAGTGAAGGTCACTGTGTTCTCAGGAGGAAGGCAAGTTAATGCCTGGCTTCCACATGAGTACAGTCCCAGAAAGTACATGTGATACTAGAAAGAATATATTGCTTACAATTATTGAGACTCCAAAGTGTGATTCATATCTATCAAGGACACAAGTTAATGGTGTCTCTAACATAGTCTTATGGCTAGCTGTTTGGCCTTAGGGTTCCTGCTCAGTTCAAATAATTGAGTCTAGTCCTCATTTTTGGAGGGACTGCCTGAAGGGACCTAGTAGAACCTGGTCCATTTTTTTCATGCCGCCAACTGGGTGACATCCATTCACTCCATGGAATGGCTGAGTCTCATAAATAGGGGTTTATAGGTATTGTGTATCTGAAAAGCTCAGGAATGGGGCCTGCTGTTTCCAGGGGAAACATGGTGAGGTTAAGGGGAATGGCAATCCCATAGAAGCAAAAGCTCTCCAGTGGAGAATGGCAGGTCCAGGGATCAGTTAAATTTAAGAATCCTGACTAGCTAGAGGCGCGACACCAGTGGAAGAAGATCTAGGGATGATACTGAAAGACAGAAATCGGTAATGTTTTTCCTTCTTTGTACATCCTGAAATCTAAAGTGTTCCCACCTCATGTGTCAAAGTTGTTCTCCCTTCACCATTAGAAACTTGAAGTTTCCTGTTCCAGTAGGTATGACTTCACCTTTTGTACAATCATTTCCTACTTGCACCCAGATGTTTAATCAACAAGGATCAGTTGAAAGCCACAAAAAGGTCTTTTCATAAAGCTTACAAGACCCATTATAGCCCGTGTTTGGCCACCGTAGAGGGACCAGTAAGAATGTACTCAGCCAATTATCCTCATGATCCAGGATCATGGCAATCCCACAAGAGAATCCAGGTGGCTGAATCAGTAATAAATTTGAATCTCCTGGTCCCTTTTGGCTGGGCTGCCATCCTGAGGGTGCACCAAGGAGTCCAGTTTGGAGCTACTATTAGGGAAAAGAAAGAAGCATAATGCCCTGGAGTGGTGGGAATGAAATTCCAAATATTCGCATGAGCCTAAATAACCCCCATCCCTTTCATCCTGACCATTACCCACAAAGCAACTGGGGGATAATCCCTTTCTGGGGACAGCTGCTTTACTAAGGTGTGTTGATCAAGAGGACATCCGTGTTAGTGACTTAGACAACTTGACCAGCAGCTGTGATTGGTTTCCATAGCTCATGGCTTCAAAAGGGGGTATCTTTAATCAGCTGGTCTACCATTCCCCAAGCAGCTGGCCAGATGCCTACATCATTGACAACAGCCCAAGAGTCAGTAAAATATAACAAAGTTCATCAGGGAGCTCATTGGCCAGAGCTTATGGGAATGATGTGTGCAATCCAGAAGGGCAAGATAATTTGCCTCCAAGGGGCTCTCCTTGGGCAAGGACATAAGAACATGTAGGTAATTCTTCACCTTTTTTCTCCTGGATGACTGTCATGCAACACAGTTATATATTGTCTTCTCAGAGGACAATCACATGACATGGAGCAACCAGCCACACACAGCTATGGCCAGCTTATTAACGCAACTTCTACTGACCCTCCCTTCTCTCCTGCCCACACCCTTTGTTCCTTACTCATCCTCCCTGGGAGTTTACTCCTCGATAAAGTAGTAGCACAAAGGGAAAACCCAGGCTAAGACAACAAGAGAATTTCAACTGGGAGTTGCATTACTCTAGAAAAATCACTACTTTATAGCATGATGACTAATATTATTAGAGAAGGTTATTATGTTGGCATTTTTTGTGATAAACTACTTTAGGAGGAAATGGTAAGTCAAAAGCAAAATCTAATTGAAAACACTCCAGTTTTCTTTTGTTAACATTTATATGGCTGAGCTATAAGGCACTATCATCCACTTGTTGTCCACACATCCTAATTGCAGGCAAGGTAAGTAGAAGGAAATAAACAACCTCCTGAGCACTGGCCTTGCAAAACCAAACCTATAAAGCAATGACAAATGTCACATTTTGTAACTGAGCAGGACAATAATTGAATTTAAAACAAACAAAACAGAAGAGAACTGACTGAAAAACATTTTGGTTTCATTTTTTTAAAACTTTGGTTCGAATCTATAATTCATTAACATATCATTTCCCACTTCCCATCTGGAAACCAGAAATATTGGCGATATACATCATGTAGCAGAATCCAACAAAATAATTTAAGAACTATAAATTTGAATGCATGCAGAAAACATGTATTTTATTTGTGTTTTTGAATGGGAGAGGTGTTTTACCTTTTGGAGGAGTTATGATTTAGATTCATTTTTCCAGCACTGGCTCTGAGCTCAGCACATTCTGGAGTATTTCAGAATTTATGTTCCACTTCACATTTTTCAGTCCCACTATTTCTTTGTAAGGTATCCCAGTGGGAAGTAACCAAAAAACTATTTCTTTTTTTTCTTCCCCAAGAATCTTAAAAGTCGCATAAGAAAGATGAAATGACCAACAATGGCTCTCAAGGGGAACCTGAGAAACACAGAAGATTCATGAGGGCTTCTTAATGTACAAGTTTCTCTCTCTGCATTCACAACCCACATGAATGTCAGAACCCACAGGTTGGAGGATGCAGGAGTCTGAGCTCTGCTTACACTTTCATGGCATCAGCTAGTAGGGACAGATGTCCTCCTTTCTCCCAGAGACACTGCCCACAACTCAATGAAACACACCACCCAATTCCTCCTAGATCAACCCCTTCCACTTCTCACTGGAAGGACTTGAACTAAATGAAGGTGGTCAAGTTGTATAAAAGGTTTTCCTCATGCCAAATCCACAATGGGTCCATGCCAAGGATATGTGGAAAATATTCCATATTGTTTCCATAAGTGACTTTCTAAACAAGAATTGCACCCTTGCAGGAAATTTGATCATGTTAGCCACGTCATGCAGTTGAATGCACACTTTGGACATCATATTTGATAAATACTTACTCTGCCTTCACACAGTGTATAGTGTATAAGGAAGAAGGAAGAGAAACACTTGGATCTTGGAGCATTGATTATTTAGAGCAGCAAAAAGTAGAGGAAATCATACTTCTTACACTCTAGTAACACTATAAACTCCTTACTGAAGACCATGAAATCAGAGAAGAGAAAGAATGTCCAAGAAGGAAATGCTGTAGCCTAGAAGAGAATTACACAAGCAAGTGAGATGGCAAAAATTCATCACAAGAGTTCATGGCCCAGTGGTTGAGAAACACAGGACTAAAAAATTGATGTTTAAGAAAAAAAAAAAAAAGTTTCCACATAGTTTAACCTTTTGTTTAAGCACAACATATAAATGTGAAGAGCCCACCTGAGATGTTACTGATTAAACAGATCGAAGAAGTGAGAACAATGTTCATCAGTCCCAGTGTTTTGGGCTTGGAGTGAGACGTCATGGACACTGGCATAAGCATTTTGCATTTAGCAAGAATTACCTGTTCTGCTGGGCATGGTATTTCATGCCTGTAATCCCAGCACTGTGGGAGGTTGAGGCGGAAGGATAACTTGAGGTCAGGAGTTTGAGACCAGCCTGGCCAACGTGGTGAAACCCTGTCTCTACTAAAACAACAAAAATTAGCTGGACGTAGTGGTGGACACCTGTAATCCCAGCTACTCAGGAGGCTGAGGTGGGAGAAATGCTTGAACCCAGGAGGTGGAGGTTGCAGTGAGCTGATATTGCACCACTGCACTCCAGCCTGGGCAAAAGAGTGAGACTCCTTCTTAAAAAAAAAAAATAGAAAAATAGAAACCTGTTCTTTTTCTCTCATTAGGTCTTGATCTCAAACTTCCATGGGTCTTTCTGGAGAGGGAACGATCGACCACAAAAGCCCGTGGATAGAAGTTTGGCTATTTTCAGTGCTTTTGTTGTAAAGATGCTGGCTTTCAAAAGGATTATTAAGAAAAAAGCCTACCTCTTTGAAATCTACATCAAGTTGTTACGGCAACAAGATCCAGACTAAATCTAGAAACGTTTGCTCCACCGCCCCCTCCGTCCACCCTGTTATCTACCTCGCATATTTTCGTGGGTTGTGCCAACTAATTGCAATCATTGCAGCATCTCTGCCACCTCATCCCGAGGTTTTCCAACAGCAAGAACAGGAAAGCATTGATTTGAAGGATGGCGTGGTAGTATGTATGTATGTGGTTACGTTTGTATGTCTGTGGGTTTGTGAGCAATTCTGGAAACAGCTCATCAAATTTCTCCTAAATGCTGTCAGATTTAGCCAAAGAGGTAGGAGAATTGACAGTGGTCTCAGTAGCCAATGATTCAATGTGGGGGTGGTGAAGAGGGGCTGGAGCGCAAAGGAGCCAAGGAAAGAAGCATGGTGGAAATAGGAAATTCAGAGGGAAGAGCTGCTTGAGCTGTTTGCAACTTCTTTCCCCCAGAACCATAAAAAAAATCTCATGAGCTCAGATCATCAACAAGCGATGATCAACTCCCCCCGAGTCTAAGCTACACTGCAATCTCCCCCCGAGTCTAAGCTACACTGCAATCTCCCCCCGAGTCTAAGCTACACTGCAATCTCCCCCC
>NW_012102809.1:6986085-7006415 GCF_000951045.1 Mandrillus leucophaeus
GAGTCTAAGCTACACTGCAATCTCCCCCTGAGTCTAAGCTACACTGCAATCTCCCCCTGAGTCTAAGCTACACTGCAATCTCCCCCTGAGTCTAGGTGTTTGCTCTTTAGATGTGGGTTTGTGACTGCAGCTTCAAACCTCTCAGCTGCATGCTAGCTCTCCTGTTTCAGGAATCCAGCACAGTGTCAGCCTTTGAGTGCCAGGGCAAGAGCACTGGGATTCTAGGGAGGGCACCTCTCCAGAGGACCCCCAGTGATCCCTGTCCAGGCCTGCACTATGCATTTCCTGGGTCCCAGCATTAATGACCCTGCCTGCTGACCTGGTAGACAACACGTCCAAATTTGAGAAGTACTGGGCAGGCAAGAAGAAATTCAGACACAGGGCTGTTGAAAGAGGTTAGGACTAGAGGTTCCTTCTATATCCTATTCAAGTGAGATGATGAGGTGAGACGATGAGCCTCCCGGCCACAAGCTGGCAAGAGGAAAGAGAAAAGGACCGAGGAGGAGACTTTGGCCATAAGAGCCCATTTCTAACCAGTGTTGGCCTGGCAATTGCAGGACCTCACCCCAGTGAGCAGGTGAGAAGCCAGACAGCTTGCCCAAGACAGCGTGTGGTCTCCCGAAAAATTAATGAGCTCTCTGCTGTATCCCAACAGTCAATGGGTGGATTTTAGGTATGTCTCACTCCCTGGATGTCTGAGCTCAGAGATGCCCTGGGGAAAAGCCTTGTGTTTCACACACTTCGTGACCCAGTTTCCATCTGTCTGACAGAAGCTCTTCCTGCCTCAGATGACAGGTCTGAAGGCAGCTTAGTGGGATGGGTGATGAGTTATATGAACACATTCCACATTAATTGAATTCCCCTCAGTTGGACTTCTGCAAAATGAACTTCTATTTTTTTAAGAGCTACATTTTATTTTATTAATAGGGACTTAACTGGGTGAAGGAAGACTGCTGATTCAGGGGACATTTTCTGTAGCCTTTCCCTAGAGAGGTGGGCTTGGTTGCAAGAGGTGGTGGGAAGAAGGGCATCCCAGAGACCCTGTGTATGAAGAAAATGCCTCTGCCAAATCCTCTGCCTGCCCTAGGTCACTGGTTCCCAAATGTGGCTGAGTCACCTTGGAGAGCTCTGATTACACAGTTTCCTTAGTCCAGCCGGACCAACTCAATCAGACCTTACAAAGCAGAGCCCAGGAATGTCATTTTTAACAATCTCACCAAATATTTCTGGCACAGCCTTTTTCAAGACCCCTTTTCCAGAAATCACTACCATAAGGCATTCCATCCATCCTCTGTAAGAAATTTCCAGTGATTTTCAACAGTTGTACAAGAATGGCATTTTCTTGACAAAGCCTATGAGAATAGAGGGTGAGGTTTGCTGATTGGAAAAAAAGCATTTTCTAAAATTGCCATTTGTTTTCACCACAATAACCATGTCTCATATCAAATCACATAAAAGCTTCTCATAAGATTGGTATCTTTAACAGAAGAATTTTGGATCAAACACGGTCGAGAAAGACCAGGTGCGGTGGCTCATGCTTATAATCCCAGCATTTTGAGAGGTTGAGGAAGGTGGATCACAAGGTCAAGAGACCGAAATTATCCTGGCCAACATGGTGAAACTCCACCTCTGCTAAAAACACAAAAATTAGTGTGTGCCCGCATGGTGGTGCACACCTGTAGTCCCAGCTACTCAGGAGACTGAGGCAGGAGAATGACTTGAACTCAGGAGGTTGCAGTGATCCGAAATCGCACCACTGCACTCCAGCCTGATGGAGTGTGGAGTGAGACTCCATCCAAAAATAAAAAATACGCCGAGAAATTTTACAAATTGTGATGATGCACACTTTCCTTATGCAAGATTGATCTTATCAGTGTTTCCAGAGTGTCCACCTCTGTTAACCTAAGTCTCTTCCTGTTTGAGTTCTGGACGGTGCAATCTCTGATGCCATGAGCCCTCTCTGGAGGGACACTGGGTTCCCTGCATTAATTAAGGAGAACACACAGCATCCAGGTCGAAAACTCAGATTCCCCCAGCGATGCCTGTCAGAGGGGGCATCTTCCTCTCCTTCACACTCTCTCCAAACCCCAGGAGGCCGGGGGCACAGTTGCCAGGGGATAGAAAATTGCATCCAAGGAAGACCTGCTCAGGAAGCAATTCTCTTCTCTTACCTTGCACGGTGAAACCAAGCATCAAAATCCACAAATCTGAGAGCCAGTGTTCAGGCCACACCCACATAGACGGCTCAGCATTTCTAACTCACATCCCTCTCCTCTTTAAAAACCACAGGAGACATGGCATGAGTGATTTTGCCAGCAGGTGGGAAGATCTGGTCTTCATTCTTCATCTCCTCTGAGTCTGTTTCCTCCTCTCAAAATTGGAACTAACAGTGGTGCCTCACGGAGAGGGTCTGGAAGGTCAGAAGGGCTCACCACATCATGGTGAGGGCCAAAACAAGCACAGGTCAAGGGCAGTGGGAAGCCATGAGGAGCCATGCAGTGGAACAGGTCTCAAGACTGTAAACCCCAGTCCCACCTCCCTTGCTCTGATTGACTTTTTCTTAATAATTTGCTAGATGCAGAGAAGATGCTATTTGCCACTTCTTTCCCCCAGAATCATGAAAAATCTCATGAGCTCAGATCATCAGCAAGAGATGGTGACCCTCAAACTCCCCCTGAGTGTAGCTTTTTGCTTTTCAGCAGCTTTGAAGCTGTGACTGCAGCTTCGAACCTCTCAGCTGCATGCTAGCTCTCCTGCCTGGGGAACCCAGCGCCGTGTCAGCCTTTGAGTGTCAGGGGCAAGAGCACTGGGATTCCAGGCAGGGTACCTTTCCAGAGGGCCCCTGCTGGGTGATCCCTGTCCAGGCCTGCACTAGCATTTCTTGGGTCCCAGTGTCCCTGACCCTGCTTGCTAACCTAGCCTCTGACAACCCTGAGCTCCAGCCACTGAGTCCCTCACACTGCAAGCAGCTCTGCCTGTGCCCAAGAAAAAGCACCTCTTTCAAAGTTCCAGGCCTTTCACTTGACCTTTCACGACTTATTTTCCAAGAAGCTCCAACTCTTGGCTTCCAAAAGTGGCCTCTATGGGGGTGTACAGTGTTTGGCCTCGTGCTAAGTTTCCAGAGTCTGCCCACATTACCCTGTACCTACCCAACGCCTGGCCCCCAAATGGCTCCTTACTCCTTTGGCTCTTCCCTCAGTTCAGCACGAATTGCCCACTTCTCTGTGGAATTCTCACCACAAGTAGAAGATCCTCCTCTTTCCTTCATTCACTGCTTCTTCCTTGCATTGCCCTCAAATTTCCTTTTTTTAAATTTAACAAATGCTTATGGAACAGGATCTATGCCAGCGATTGGGGATTATTTTTCCACTATGCCATGCCCTTGCAAGCCTGGTGTTGGTGCATTCATCCAGCAAGCCTGTATTGAGGACGGATGTGTGTCGAGCACCAAGTACCTAATGGGAACATCATGGCTGTAGCTCCTGCCCCACCTCCTATCCAGGGAAGGAGGCAGCAAACACAAAAACAACACCAGTCAATAAAATGATGGCAAGTTTTAAAAGTGCTGTGAAAAAAACAAACACAGGAACTGAGGTAGAAAGTTATCAGGTAGGAGGTACACCAAAACTGGATACCGTGGTCAGGGAAGGCTTCTGTGAAAAGATGACACAGAAGCTGAATCCCAAATGCTGAGGAGGTGTCATGAGGAGGAGTCATGAGGAGGAGTCATGAGGAGGAGTCATGAGGAGGAGTCATGCAGAGAGAGTGAGGTCAACGGCTCCCAGGTAGAGGAAACAGCGCATGCCAGGGGCCTGGGGTAGGAAAGACCTTGCCATGGAAGAAACTACAAGACCAATCTGGTCAGATGTTAACAAGAAGTGAGTGGCCCAAGAAAACATTAGACAGATTGGAAGGAGATATATTATGCCAAATCTTCTAGATTGGGAAGAGATATATTATTCAAAATCAGTGAAGATTTCGAGTTTATTTCACTAATGAAATTTATACTTAATCCCAAGGGGTCCAGGAGCCTTCTTGAAAATGAGCCTTTGGAACAAAATCGTGTCCTTTGCAGGGACACGGATGAAGCTGGAAGCCATTATCCCCAGCAAACTAATGCAAGAACAGAAAACCAAACACCGCATTTCTCACTTACAAGTGGGAGTTGAATGACGAGAACACATGGACACATGGTGGGGAACAACACACACTGGGGCCTATTGGATGGGGAAAGTGGGGGAGGGAGAGCATCAGGGAAAACAGCTAATGGATGCTGGGCTTAATACCTAGGTGATGGGATGATCTATGCAGCAAACCACCATGGCACGTTTACCTATGTAACAAACCTGCACATCCTTCACATGTACCTCTGAACTTAAAATAAAAGTTGAAGATAAAAAAAGAGAGAGAAAACAGGCCTTTGGCATGCCAGAGTTCCCGATGCCTTCCTGCATTCGCCGCATATTCTGGAGAGCACCTCTCTGCTGGACACACAGTCGTCTCATTAGGTTCCTGTAACAACCCCTTTCCACACACACCAGTCCACATCCACATATATCAACGCTTGAATGTGATTTTTGCCTCTTTGCAATTCTGAAATAGTATCAGACCACCCAACAGTTCACAACTAGAATTTTGTTGTTCTTTGTTTGTTTTTGTTTTTGTTTTGAGATGGAGTGTTGCTTTGGCGCCCAGGCTGGAGTGCAATGGCACGATCTCGGCTCACTACAATCTCTGCCTCCCGGGTTCATGCCATTCTCCTGCCTCAGCCTCCCGAGTAGCTGGGATTACAGGCACCCACCACCACACCCAGCTAATTTTTTGTATTTTTAGTAGAGATGGGGTTTCACTATGTTGGCCAGGCTGGTCTCGAACTCCGATCTCAGGTGATCCACCCGCCTCGGCCTCCCAAAGTGTTGAGATTACAGACGTGAGCCACTGCACCAGCCAACTAGAGTTTTTTCAGTTAGCAACATACGATGGACATCCCTACATGTTGGTAGACACATTCTCAGGGCAACTTTCTTCTTCCTCCTTGCTCAGCCTCGCCTATATGCACAGCTCACCCAAGCATTGCCTTCCTCCTCAGCCTCTCCCTCCCCCAAATATACACTGCAGAAAATCTTGACACGAGATGGCAAGTGTACCTTGGAAAAGGCATACTAGAGACCTGTTCTCTAAACTTTGTTTTCTCAAATGGTACAAGCCCACGGCCCAGGAGATCAGTAGTCTCTGGTGAGGTCACACTGGGCTTACATTTCATACTTTCAACAAAGTAATTTCCTTCATGCCGTAAAATATGATGGAGTGGTGGGAGCAGGGGGAGATTCTGGGATGGATGAGGATTTCCTGCCGCACACTCAGTTAATCCTCTGGGGAGAAAGTTGAATGTGGCAGGAGGAGCTCAGGTTTCGGAGCAAGCCACAAATGGGTTAAAATTCTGGTTTTCCTGCTAATTAGTCTGAGGGAGGTAACTGGATCTCACCATGCTTCCTCATCTACAAAAAGGAAATATTAACACGCAATAGAATATTATTCAGCCTTAAAAATGAAGGAAATTCTAACACATGCTACAACATGGTTAAACCTTGAGGACATTAAGCTAAGTGTAATAAGCCAGCCACAAAATACAAATACTCTATGAATCCTACAGCACCCAAATTCATACATAGTAGGATGATGATTGTCAGGGTCTGGCAGAGGGGGAAATGAGAAATTGCTGTTCAATGCATATAGATTTCTGTTTTGCAAGATTAAAAAGGTCAGGAGGATCCGTGGCAAAACAAAGATAGGTAAATTTTATGTTGTATGTTTTTATCTCAATTATTTAAATACAAAAAGAAGGTGAGAAATAGTAATGCCTGTCTCATAGGGTTGGTAGAAGAAAAAGAAAATCATACAAGTTATATAAAATATTTACCACCATGCAGTTCCTCCTTCTCCCCACTGCACTCACACAGACTCACACGTACACTCACACAAGCACATATGCACCACAAACTCACACACCCAAACATGCATACTCTCTCACACACACACTCACACACACGCACACGCACATATGCACCACAAACTCACACATGCAAACACACATACTCTCACACACACACTCACCCATGAACATATGCACCATAAACTCACACATGCAAATGTACATGCTTTCTCTCTCTCTCACACACACACACACACACACACACACACTTATTTCTCTCAGTTGTCTCCTCAGCCTCCCTGCCCGAGTCTCCTTTTAGCACAGGCATCAACAGGAAGAACAAGTCGTGTTCGAGGACTTCTGTCTTCAGGAGTCTCCTCAGTCTGCATTCTGGAAGATTCTTCCATATCCTATATTTCCTTACATGAATTCTTATTCCAAAGCATTTCAAGACACTCTTAAAATAATGGCTTTTAAGTTTCAGAATCCTAAAATCTAGATACAGTGAAGCAGTTAAATCTGAGCTGTGTATAACATAATAAAATATAATCATGCCTTATTTGACTATAATAAGTATTTTGCACTTTATATGTTGTTTTCAATACATTATCACATTTAATTCTTAAAATAAAACAAGGAAGTATTATTATCCCCCTTTTTTAAAGAGGAAAAGCAGCTTCAGAGAGTTTAAGTGAGGTGTGTTCAAAGTCACCAAACTAGCAGGGATCAGAGGTGAGTCTCTGAAACAGCCATCTGTTGGCTTCAAGATTTTCCTGCTCTTTTTACCTCATCACTGGGTAAGAGAGGGTAGGTCAGATAAGAGCTATCTAAGGACTCAGGAAACCGTGGGCGCACTGCCTGGATCGGGCTCAGAATCAGAGCTGATCTAGAAAAGAGAACACGCGTTTCCCTGAAGGCATGGAGAACAGGAGGAATTCAGAAAATAGGACACGAACTTTTTCAGAGCCTCACACTGGAAGCAGACTTCTTCTTGGAGCCAATAAACAGAAAATGTGTCACTACTAAGTGCTTGCTTCTGAGGGAAGGCTAGAAGAGCTAACAGAAGGGCCCTGTCTCCAAGTTCGGAAATAGAGGAAGCATCCCAAAGTCCGCAGCACAAATATCGAAGGCAGGAGACGCCTCGTTTCAAGAGATTAGGGTTTTACGGTCTTAGGCAGGTACTAAGTAAAAACATATGAAAAAACAGAGCCCCTACACCTTACTAGCGAACTGTATAAAGGTTACAGAGAGAATGAGAAACATTACCCTGTTCTCACTCCAAAAACAATAAAATTTAACTGTGATCCCTCAGTATCTAGAGAAGAGTCCCTAGGAGAGTCCTGCTATCTGGGGCAGTTGTCACTGTGGCTGCCACATGGGGTCACTTGTGAAACACAGTATTTGGTCTTGTGCCATCTTACCTTGCTACTTGGATGTCTGGTGAACTGAGTACGGAGTAGATGCCTCCACTGAAACCCGTGCACACCCTCACTGCAGCCATTGAGAAAGGGCTGTCAGCACCACCATTTCCCAGTGTTGCGGCGCGGAGGAAAATGGACTCTCTGTTCCTCTCCGTCTCTGTCTCTCTCTCACCACGCCATGCCATGCTGACTTGGGCTCACTAGGCTAGAGTTCTTTACCCACACAGTTCCTTTAACCCACACAGACACAAACATACACACTTTTCTCCCAAAACCTGTCAGCCTGTCCCCCAACCTCCATGTCCCGGATTTCTGAGAGCTGAGCTTGCTTCTCTTGATATCTAGTCCTAACCACTTCTTGCCCCAGGATAAATCACATTTCTCATAGGAATAAACTGTATGCTGTGATAGGTTTCATTCCACTTTAAAAGGCAGGGCAGGGCATGGTGGCTCACACCTCCAGCGCCTCGGGAGGCTGAGGCGGGCAGATTGCTTGAGTCCAGGAGTTGGAAAGCAGCCTGGGAAACATGGTGAAACCCTATCTCTACAAAAAACACAAAAAATTACCTGGGTGTGGTGGTGCACACCTATAGTCCCAACTAACTCAGGAGGCTGAGGTGGGAGGATCACTTGAACCTAGGAGGTCAAGGCTGCAGTGAGCCATGATCATACCGCTGCATGGCAGCCTGGGCAACAGGGTGAGACCCTGCCTGTCTCTAAATAAATAAATAAATAACAGGCAGATGGACTCCGTACCTCAGAAAGAAGTATCAGATAAACTGGAAGGATGGAGTATGGTTTGGGGGTAGAGTAAGTATTAAGAACAAGTTGATGGAATCAAAGAAAGAGGATGCCTTAAAAATAAAAATATCCAACTTTTCTTCCTTGAACAATGCAACTGAAAACCATACGATACGTGACTATTTCCCCGAATGAGTAAATGGAAAGTTAAACAAAACCTTTAAGTATCCCCAGGTGAGATGCACGATGGGTGGCGGAGGGGGAAAAGGCACGTAAAGGTGTAGATTTAGTTTTCTTCCTTTTTTAAAATTTCCAAGACTCACACCTTCTGCAAATTTGAATGTATTAACCTAAATCTCACAAGAACATGCTCCAAGAACATCCTGTCCCATAAAACCATAGGAAAGAGGAACATCTTAGGTTGGGCTCCCCAGAAGCAAATCCTGAGAGGAGGATTCTGCGCAAATGACTTTCTGAACATGCTCTTAGAGGAAGCCAGTGAGAGTGGGGAGCAGAGTTGGGAAGGGAAGAGGTCAAGCAAGAAGGAGAACTCAGGCAAAGTCTTGCAGAAGGTTAGGCTGCAGGGAACTCAGGAGTGTAAGGCCTGTTCTGCCATGCAAGGGAGCCGAGGCTTTCAGACTCCTGTAGCCATGAGCCACTGGATAAGGTCACCCCAAGGGGATGTAAATTCCCTTGGCACTTCCAGCTCTCAGGTTGTGCAAGCCAGGGAGGCTGAAGCACCCTGAGATTGTGGAAGAAGAAAGGCCCCTCAAGCCAACAGGCACACAAGAATGGCACAAAGGAGAGTAGCCATGATTGGGCAACGCATAGACATTATCTGCTATAAGGAGCAAAGAATGAAATTTGAGAGACTCAGTTTTCCCATATGCAAAATAAGCCTAATTGTCCAGCACCCATCATCTGTAAAACAGGGAAGGTACTAATGCCTGCTTCATTGGGTGGTTGTGAGGATTGCATTAGACAATTGAGGAAGACACGTCTTCAGCTCTCAGAAATACCAGTGTCTGTAAATATCTGCAAGCAAGTAGAACAGCGATTTCAGCTGGGCCTATGGCTCCAGTTATTTTGCCAAAAGAAGTGTAGTGACCACACATGTATCCAAAAATCTCTGAGGTCTCTACCATCTCTCAGCAATTTGGAAAATGCAGGAGGAACTTGGACAACTTCTATGGGGAATTTAAAAACCACTTTGAAAAGTATGAACCCTCCAGTTTGAAATGTACACAAAGCATTTCTTTCTAAAAATGTCCACCTTGGGTCTATACGGTGGGGTTTCTGCCCTGTTCATCTTTCAGGCACACTTACAAGGAGAGCTTTCAGTGCATCCAAACAATTGCTTACAAGCATCAACCTACCATGAGGTTAGCCCCACATTGAGCTAACTGAGGAGCCAGGAGGGAGCTGTTTCTATGGCATTTGAGTAGCACAAAATGTGATTTTTCTCTGGAGAAGACTTTTGAGAATTAGAGGGAATTAGTCATATTTTCCAATGTGGGAATTTTAACAGTTGTGAAATGATGAAGAAGACCTGACTCAACAATTTCAATATTGCAGTATGTCACCTAGCTGTCTTGTTACTCAAAATTACATGATTTAAAAGACAGTAACTTTAAAAAGAACCCAACCAAGGTTGGAAAGAAAAAGGAGATATGCAGACAAAGCAAAGGAAAAATATAAAATTGCTGAACATTTACAGAGCTAAGTTTAACAATTCTGGGCTCATTTAATACAGTTTTTATCTTAAATAGAACATTGAAAGGCATGTTTATCCTCTCAGTGAATTATATGTTAGAAATGAACTCTTTAAACAGTGGGTTTTTTTAAACCTACAATATGGAATCTGAACTGGATTTAACATGTTGCTAAATATTCAAATGGGTCATCCCTTCATACTCCCTTTTGGTAGGTTAAAAAAAGATGAGCAGACGTTCCGGACAAAGATGAGTAAGCCAATTCAAGACCACCTTTGTGTTGTACGTTTTCCAGCCTCTTAATTAGGCTACTCCTCATTAACTACCCTAAATGAGCTACAAATAATGATCAGGTCCTGTCCTTTATATATGAAAATTAGTCTATTAACAAGTGCATGACTAGGGTATTTTCCAGGAGCAGTGAAGGGTATGAACCCTTTCAAGTATACTCTCTCTAGGCTTTCCTTGTCCTCAAAAGCATACCTTTGCAGGACAGCTAGCCAGGGTGCAAAGGAAGCTAAAACACTCCAAAACAGACCATTCTAATGAACTTAGTCTCATTAACATTGGGTGATAATTAGGTAACCTAGCCAGAACAAATGCAACACTGGGCAAATTTGAAGAGATATAGATAGCTCCAAGGAATGTTAAATACAAAGCTAGAAGTGGTATTAGCCCTTGACTAACTAAATGAATCACTGAATAGAACAAGCACTAGCGTTTACAATCAAGAACCTTAAGGAAAAAAGAGTGGGTGTTATAGTAAAAGAATGATTGCTACCTACAACTCACCAAATTCCCACATACACACATTTCCTGACATATATTTTCTCCTATTGTAATAATACCAATTAAATACGTTAAGAGACCCCAGGCTTATTGTAAACAGTTAAGAAAGAGTATCTAGATCATCCCAGAGAAGTTTATTCCAATATATTAACTTCAAAAACTTACCATTCTTTATGCACTTTCAACAAAATAGTTCTCCTCAAATCGATCTATAAATTAAATGCAATTCCAATCAAAATTCTGGCAGAATCTTGTATAATCTTGACAAATTCATTTAGAAAGCTATCTGGAGGAACAAAGCAAGGAAACTTGCTTATCTAGACGCTAAGAAACAACAAAGATTAAGTAATTAAAAAGAAAAAAAATATGGTCTTGACATTGCCCAAGACAGAGATCAATGGAACAGAACAGGAAGCCCAGAAACAAATCCAAGTAAATTTGCAAATTTGTTCTGTAGCAGAGATGGCATTATGAATGAGTGAGGAAAGGATGAAGCTTTTTAGTAACTGATGTTAGGAAAACTTCACAACATAAAGACAAATATCTACCTCATGGCATATAAAAATTCAATTCTAAATTGATTAAAAACCCAGATATGAAAATTGAAACTATGAAATAAGTATAAAAATATTTTTAATATTGTGACATTAGGATGCATGGAAAGAGTTTTTAAATAACACCCCAAAAACACAAGGTGAAAAAAAAATTGACTACAACAAAATTGAAGATTTCTATTCAATGTAGAATATCACAAACAAGGTTAACACATAGGTGACAGAATGGGAGAAGAGAATGCAATATCTAAAATAAATTGGAAGTTAATATCAACATTATACAAGGAATTTCTATAAATTAACAAAAATATATAGAAAGCCCAATTTAAAAATGTCCAACGTATAATAGGTAATTCACAGGAGGAGGAGCCCAAATAGTTAATAAACACATGAAGAAATACTCAACTTCATCTAACAATAATTGTAGATATGTAAATTAAAACAACTTTGTGTCCATTTGGCTGACAAAAATGTGAACATTGGTAAATACCAAATGTTAGTGATGATGTTGGCATACAAAAAGTTCTTGCACTGCTGGTGTGAGAGAATACTGGTTATGATATATGAGATTATTGTTCAAATATATTCACTACTTCTCTGCCACTTTCATCAGAGGAGTATATTTCCTCTCCTGATTGGGTTTGGCCATGTGACTCAATGTGGTCTCATGGTAGACACCCCTGTGCACTTCTCTGCTCCTGGACTTAAAACCTGGCCATGTGACTTGTTTTGGGCAATAATATGTTAAGAGAAGTGACTTGAGCAGAGCCTCAAAATGTGGTTGCTTGGTTAGGCTTTATTGCTTGTGCTTCTGCCATTGCCATGAGAAGAATATGCCCTAGCAAAGTCCACCAGTCCAAGGAAGAAGAAGACGCAGGGAGCAGACCTGAACCAACATAAACCTGACCCAGAGCTAAGCCTAACTAAATACCCAACTGACCCTTGACCCAGAGCCAAGTCTGCCTAAACACCCAGCTAACCCATGGATGTATCACTGATAATAAATTGCTGTGTTTTAAGTCATTTAATTCTGAGGAAGTTTATTTCACAATGTTCTTTTGACAATGACAGACTGATACACTAATACAGCATCCAGCCAGTATTTAATGACTAGAAATAGTATATACATTATGTAATAGAAACTTCTACATAGCCTTCTCTGATTTTTCCTTGTTGGCAGAGGGTGCCTTCCACTATGGAGCTCTTTAATTCCAGACACTTGCTTCCACAGTCTCTTTTATAATATATATAAAATGCTAGTCAATGGGGCCAAAGGAAGCATCCACTAAGGACTTCTGGCAAAAGTTTTCTTCCTCTGTAATAAAAAGAGATGCATGGGAAGCTATAACCCTCTTCTACACTGGCTGTGATCATGCCTGTATGTGATGTTCAGAGCTGCTACAATCATCTTGTGGCCAGTGGGAAAAATAACACTGACTTATGGAGGATGGTAGAGCAGAAAGATGAAACTCACCCAGGTCTTTGGTTACACCACTGAGCTACTAATGCTTCCTGTAGAACACTTGTTACATGAGACAATTTAGGTTCTTACTATTTAAGCCAATTTAAGTTGAAATGCTAAAAGCATTCGTAATTATCCATGAAACTCAACTCATTATCCCATTAATCACAACTCCTAGATATGAACAGGCACATCCATAAGAGGACAGGTGTGACTGTGCTCTATTGTTTTCTAACAGCAAGTACCTGGAGGTTACCTAAGTGTCCCCCACTTGGAACATTGGTGAGTAAAATGCCTATGATGAAATGTTAGGCAATAATGAAAAGTAGTAAGCTATATCTAGATAAGAAATTTGAATAAATCTCAAAAACATGGAGTGAAATAATAAAAGTTAAAACATAGAATAAAATATATAACACAGTGCCATTTATATAAATAAAGAATGTAAACACAAGACATTACAAATTTTCCAACAATTAATATATATTTAAGGAAAAGTATTAAAAACATTACAGCATGTGCTTAAGTGGGATACAAGAATGTTAGCAGGATTGAGGCATGAAAAAGAAAAATAATTAATTAAAAATCTGAGTACTTATACTGGTTGTTGCTACATAATGAATTATCCTAAAATGTAGCAGCATTTTTTGTAGAATTGGGGTCTCTCTTTGCTGCCTAGGCAGATCTTGAACTCGTGGCTTCAAGTGATCCTGCCACCTTGACCTCCCAAAGTGCTAAATTACAGGCATGTGCCACCACACCTGGCCTGTAGTAACTTTACAACAATAAATGTTTATTTTCTCAAAGTTTGTATGGGTTAGGAATCCAGGCATGGCTTAGCTAGATGTTTCTGACTCATGGTCTCTCAGATGACTCCAGTTAAGGGTTGGGCTGCAGTCTCATCTGAAAGTTCAGATGACAATCTGAGGATCCATTGTTAAGCTAACCAACATGGTTATTAACAGCAGGATTTAGTTCCTTGTGGGCTGTTGGACTAAGGGCCCGAGTTCTTCATGGCTGTTGGTTCCTTGCCATACGAGTCTCTTTATAGGGCAGGACACAGCACAGCAACTTGATTCCTCAGAGCAAGCAACTGAGCAGGAGATAGTATGTACAAGTTGGAAGCCGTGGTCTCATGTTTGCTGTATTCAATTTATTAGAAGCAAGTCACTAGGTCCAGCCCACACTTAAGGGGAGAGTATTACTTGGGGGAATGAGAACCAGGAAGTGGGGATCACTGGGGGCCACCTTAGAAGCTCCCTAGCACAGCCCTCAGTGCTATGACCAGTGAGGATCACTTATCATGAACTGAGGAGCATAATCACTTCAAGTTGGTGTTCCCGTGCTCCAAAAACTGAAAGGCAAGCCAGATGGCAAAAAGAACCAATGTGGCTTTGACTTTCATATATTTGCAGATCAAGTTCTAGATAATTGACATTAAATTGTTCTTGACAGACTGAGGAGTTATTTGGGATAATATGCTGACTTTAGGCACACAACTATTAAGAAACAGGAGAAAAAATCAGTTTTTTTATGTAAGATTAAATATCAAGAAGCAGAAAGAAAAAAGTGAATATTAGTATTGTTTCTATGAAAACAGCAGCAAATCCAGATTTAACGTGAAAAATACTGTTCTGTATGATAAAACTTTTTGATGTAGATTTGGATAACTCTATAGTCAGAGAAAGCTTTTAAGATTCCCTTGTTTAACAGGTGGAGAATCAGAGGTTCACATGGCCAGTGACTTAACTCGGGTCATTGAAGTCACCTACCCTGGGTCAAGCCACTCTTTTATCAAGCAGAATTGCCTGTGAGAGTGAAAATGTGATATTTGCAGCCTCCAAGTAGAATCTAGTCAGATTCTAAATGGGCTAGATTTGGCAAAACCTTTCTTCCTTTCCCAGGAAATTTACATCAAAGAGTTAATCCCATTAAATTGTTCTGTATTTAACTTCTGTCTTTGCTAACAAGCAAAATTTCAATAACAATCTCCATTTTCTGTGTAAATCAGAGAAGGACTTCTTTTATTTTGTTTCAATACTATTTTTCTAAAGCTCTCTCATTCTTTTTATGCTCCTCATCACAGTGTAAGTCCATGAAAAATTAACGCCTCTGTTCAGCAGGGAAGCTAGCTCCTCTTAAAAGAATGTTCTGGCAAACCCAACACCAGGACAAGCATCTCCAAGCAGATATGCCATAGAAAGGTGCAGTGTGTTCCAGAAGCTTCTCCCTAGGGAGTGGGGGTCTCAACTGCTGTGGCAATTACATTAGACTCATTTTATATTTCCTCTGCTATCCCTTACTTATTTCATATTTCATATTCAAAATTATGAAATAATTTTGAATCTATGAGTTTGCAAAATCCAGGTAAGCCACTATAAAGATGTAGAAACCATTCTACTTTCTTGAACTCCATGGACAATTAGGGAAAGCTGATGTGTCATATTCAGAATTCCACCAACAAAATGGCATTTGCAATTGCTGAATACAACAATTGTGTTCTATGAGTAAGATATTTTGTGTATAACAAAAAGTTTAAAACATCGGTGTATATTAGAAAAATATGCAGTGAAACACAGGAGGAAATGTACTTGCAATGCAAAAAGTAATCAGTGTCATGAAAATTTTAGCCAGAGAGCATGGTTGGTGTAGTATTTAATGAAAAGCAAATCTGTGTCTTCTCCTAAAGTTGAAAGTATAATTCTTTTTAGTTCATACATCAGTTTATTTTTATACATGGTTACAAATCCCCATTTGGATTAAGATTTTTTACCTGTAAAACTGATAAGGGTTTTCAAATTATGTCACATTATTAAAGAATCACTGCGAGTACAGTAGGTAAGAGTAACCCAACCACACTTCGCTTAGTGAGTTTCATTCTCTGGTTGATTAAGATCACAATTCTCCACTTCTGTGCCTATTCCTCTTTGGTCCCCCATCCTAGAGATATTTCGATTTACTTCACTTTAGATTCACACCTGTTAGGCATTATCTCATAAAATCACAAAACCACCAAGCGAATCAACAGCTTCAACCATAGAGACAGACACAGGTTGACCACCAATGGGGAACCCCATCCAATTGAATTTGTTTGCCCATGCCTTTATGTCATCTCACCCCTCCATACCAGACCCCACTGGACTCAGCAAGAGCTGTCTCTTCCATTTGTGCTCCATCTCCACTTTAAGGATAGACAGCTCTTACAATCTTAGTCCTCAGCATCAAATCAGATGCCTCATTTACTAAAAAGCTTTCACTCTGCTCACAATTCCTACCTTCCCACCAGCCCCCTCTAGGTCTAATATTCTGTAAATTTCATTACCCAGCTCCAGCAATAACATTCAAATTTAGCCTCATCAAAGGTCATAATAGCTTCCATACCTTAGAATGAATGGAATAAAACATATGGAATGCATGAGTCACATATAAATGTGGTTCACACATAAATGTGCAATATTTATTTTCTCTCAAAATATTTCACAAGTACACCACCTTCATCCTTGAGTTTTGCAGGCAAATAAAATGAATGAGCAGAGGACATTAATTAACATGGGGTGTAAGCATTCTTAAAAGCTTTAAAACAACAGTGGTATTAATATCTCTTTGATGTACCAGAAGAGCAATCAGAGAAACACTAAAAAGGTTCCCATTCTCTCTTTCCAAGGTTATTCATTAGCTGAACTACATCTCTCAGAATCAGAGCCAGACACCTCCGTTCCTCTTATATATGTCTCAATCATTTTACATAGAAAGAATCCATTCCATTAACCATCAACTTTACAGGAAGCAAAGCATAAGATGGCTGCTAACGTAGCTAATAGAACCCAGTGCTAGTCTAATGGAAGTAGAGAATCCAGAGTCCAAATGGCACTAGTTCCACCGTGTGGTCTTAGAACAGTATTAAATGGTTAAAGGAGAAAAAGCCATTTAAAACACAATTTTTAAAAATAGTCCTTTAGTCAAAACTAGCCTGGCCTAAATCCACTCTAAATCACTGCAAGATTCAATAGAAACTCAAAGGAAACTGCACACCAATGGATTCTCCAAAGAAAAACACATTATAATTGAACCATCCTATTCCTTGGCACACAAAACAGCTGGTCTGACCACACATGTTCAATTCGGGAGCCATATTTTAAGAGGGACAATGACAAACTAGAACACATTCAGAATAGGGCAACCTATTCTGAAAACTATTTCCTATGATAAATGGTTGAAAGGACTGGTGATCTATATTCACCAGTGAGAGAAATGAGAGAGCTGCCTGCAATAATGGGAGTGGCTAGCTCGCTGGACTAGAATTACACAAGAATAGCTTGAACCATTAATCAAGTAAAGAGCCCTAATCAAATAAATGCAAATTAAAACAACAGTGAAATACTATTTCCACATTCCCACATCTCAGCAAATTGGGACACACACATAATTATTTTTTCCAATGGAAATGCCTACGGTTTCACTGCTAGGAAGAGTAAAAAAAGCTTTTCTGTTAGTCTGGAAATAAAATTCAAAAGTCTTAAAATTGTACATACCTTTTTACCAAATGTTTTCATAGCTAAGAATTTATCTTAAGAAAATAACTGGATATGTCTTCAAAGACTTTTGTAAACAAATGTTCATCAGAACATTATGCTTACCAAAAAATAAAGTAAAAAGAAAGAAAGCAAAAAAACAAAACAGGGAGAACACCTAAACATCCAACAAAAATCTCTGGATTTTCTCCACGAATAATTGTCTAGTGCTTACAACGTGCTAGTCACTGCCAGATATGTTCCTCTTAATCCCCAGAATCCCTGCAACAGCCCTATGTGGGGGGCGTTATTATCCCCATTTTACAAATAGAGAAACTGAAGTGCCAAGTGTGTCACGTTGCTCACAGCCTCACAGACAACACATAGTGGGCCTGAAAGTCCAACACAGGCCTCCTGCCCAGACCCTGTGCTCACAACCACATTAGATCGGTTAAAAAGTAATGGCAGGTAAACACGTGGAATACAATTTTTAAAAATTAGGTGAAAGAAAAACGTGATGAACTCACTGGTATCAGTTAGCAAACTCTACCTTCTCCCCCTTTTAAAGAAAACTAAGAATACATTTGCCCTTCCATCTTCTGGCACCTCTCCTCTTCTCCAGCTTTCCGAAGACCTCACCCCTAGCCCTCCCAGCCCTGAGCTGGAATGCTTGCAAACCAGACACGCCACGTGAGCAGCTCCGAGCTGGCTTGCAGCCTCTGGCCAGTTTTTGTTATTCTCTCAACTGCCCTTGTTGCACAGATTAACGCATAGAATAAGTAACTAGGAAGCATATTTTTATTTTTATATCCCTCGGGGGGAAAAAAAAGTATTTTTATGCAAAATAAAAAGTTGAATTTGTAGTGAGCCGCCGTGCGGACAGCCAGCGAGGCAGCCAGCAGGATCCGGAGCGGCCCTGGAGCCTCTGTAAACCCCGTGGGACCCAGGTTTCCAGGCACCCCATCCAGGAGAGCCAGCTCCGAGCATCTTTGGGCGGCCACTCCTTCGGCCAGGAGCCTGGAACCCAAGCGCGAGAGACCAGGACCCCCGAGGGCAGCTTCTTCCCACCACCACCCGAACCATCATGACTCATTTCAAGGAGGGCCCTTCCTACCGGCTCTTGGCCAAAGTCAAGATCAAGATTGCTTCCAAATAGGATTATCAAACAGAAGATCTTCACAACTGGATAGCAGAGGTGACAGGCAGGAGCATTGGCACCCACTTCCAGCTGGGCTTAAAGGAGGGCATCCTCTGCAAACTCATCAACAAGCTGCAGGCAGGCCCAGTGAAGAAAGTCAATGAGTCCTCATTAAACTGGCCTCAGCGGAGAATATTGTCAACTTTATTAAAGCTATTCAGGATTATGGTATGAAGCGACGTGACATATTTGAAGTAAGTGATCTTTTCAGGATGGAAACATGATCCAGGTTCAGGCTACTCTGGTGGCCCTAGTAGGTCAAGCAAACACAAAAGGACACAACCATGGACATCAGGGTTAAATATGCAGAAAAACAAACAAGACATTAGGATGAAGGAAAATTAAAAGCTGCCAAAACTGTAATTGGATTGCAGATGGGAACCAACGAAGTGCCAGCCAGGCAGGTATGTCAACTTGTGGGACTACAGGCATCTTTATGATCCCAAAATGCAAACTGACAAACCTTTTGACCAGACCACAATTTGTCTGCAGATGGGCACTAACAAAGCAGACAGCCAGGTGGGGATGTCAGCACCAGGCACCAGAAGGGCCATCTACTATCAGAAGCTAACATTACAGCCAGTAGACCGCTTGACCATTTCTCTACAGATGGGTACCAACACGCTTCCCAGAAAAGAATGGGTGTGCATGGGCTTGGGGGGCAAGTATATGGTCGCAAATACTGTGCTGCTTTATCATTCACAACAGAAACAAATGGTTTGAAAATCAGTGATAGTGATTATCACACAGAATATCCAGATGACTAACATGGCGAGTACCAAGGTGACTGCCCTAGAGATTACCAATATGGCGACCAAGGCATCGGTGACTAGATTCACAGAAAAGAACTCAGTATTTAGTCTACTGTTTTCATTCAGTGAGAACCAAGCTGTCTTTAAATAATTTTTATCTTGTCTTCCTAAAACACGATTAAACTTATTGTACCTTAAAAAAATGACTTGCATACATTCCTTTTCCTTTTATCTGCCTCTTCCCCAAATGGTTGCCTTTTCTTGTTGTAATAGTTAAATTATACAGCATAACCAATAACTAGCATTTGAAATAAAAAGGAATACGGTGAAAGGGGAGAACTCTTACACCGCCAATTCTTTTATTAAAGATCTATGCGTTTTTACAATCTTACACTAGTATTTTCAAACAATAGGAAACTATTATTTTGGTACAGTTAAGTGTATCTGATTTCTGCCTGGAAGACTAAGCTCATCCTTATTGCTAAATGTGGTCTTTGCCACTTAAACCTAAGTTGCAACATTTTAGAAATTTACATATCAATGTTGCCACCATATTGTTTAATTTTTAAATAAAGTCAAGATCAGTGTGTGTTTATGATTATATATGTACTCGTTCTCTTCCTTAGCTGACAAGATCTTTTCAGAGTGATGTTTCCGAAGGAGTATGTATGAAATGGTCTGCAGACATTTAGATCTGGGTGGTGCATTTGCTCTTCCTGATCTTGCCAAAGTATCAATGTGGAGCTGCTCTGCATCCTTCAACTGTATTGACTGCTGAATGGCTCAGCATGAACTTATCACACAACTTTTTTTTGGGGGGGAGATGGAGTTTTTCCCTTATTGCCTAAGCTGGAGTGCAATGGTGCAACCTCTGCCTCCCAGGTTCAAGGGATTCTCCTGCCTCAGCCTCCGGAGTAGCTGGGATTACAGGCACACGCCACCACTATGCCTGGCTAACTTTTCTTTTTTTTTTTTTCAGAGTCTTGCTCTGTCACCCATGATAGAGCGCAGTGGCATGATCTTGGCTCACTGCAACCTCCGCTTCCCAGGTTCAAGCAATTCTCCTGCCTCAACCTCCGGAGTAGCTGGGATTACAGGCATGTGCCACCACGCCCGGCTACTTTTTGTATTTTTAGTAGAGACAGGGTTTCACCATCTTGGCCAGGCTGGCCTCAAACTCCTGACCTTGTGATCCACCTACCTCAGCCTCCAAAAGTGATGGAATTACAAGTGTGAGCCACCACACCCAGCCCACATT
>NW_012102809.1:7007220-7042985 GCF_000951045.1 Mandrillus leucophaeus
AAAGAAAGAAAAGAAAGAAATCTTGTTTTAGCATGTGACTCACAAGCTTGTTTTAAACTCATGTTCTGTTTCTCCACAAATTCCTATTAAAAGCTAGATTAAAATATGAATGACTAAATAAAAATGGTTTTAAGAGTCCCTTTATATAAATACCAGTCAGAAGGAGAAAAATACATAGATGGAATTGCCTCAAATAATGCAAAGAAGTCTGTCATAGCAACGTAAGTATTATATGAAGAACTGGTGGAATACTCAGAATTGTTCAGAATCTACAAGTTTTGTGCATAGAGAGCCAATGAGAGTCAGTGAGAGCTGAGGGTCACCCTGATCTTTTAACTCCCTTGGATTAAATGCCAGTACCAAAATTTGCGGACAGTCTGGCACCCTGCCAATCAATGATGGATGGGGCTTCCCAGAGGAGCCTCACGTTCTTATGGTTACCCCTGACTGCACGCCTCTATTTCTACTGAATTGGATGTCAGTGTGGATCCTAGCATAGTCTTCTACAGGCTGCTTCTGTTCTGTACCAAATCAATCCAGATATGGAAATTGCTTTTCTTCATTTTCTCCCAAACAAACAAAATTCAGAAAACAAGCAATAAGTAAAGCCCATGTTCACACCAATACTCCACTTGGCAGACTTTATACAGGAGGTTGGAGAAGATCAAAGAAATTTACATCATAGCAGTGCAAACAACAGATGAGGATAGTATAACCTGGTTCCAAAACCACTTTGGCTCGCCTCCCTGCCATGGGACTGCTGGTCATGCCAACCCCAGTGAAGCTTCTGCCCCCTCAGCATCTTGCTAACTTCCCTCTCTTTCTCCTCTCTCTCCTCTCAATTCCTAAATCCTGCTGACTGCAAGTGCAGAACATTTAGCTCTTCTATTTCCTTTTCTCCTGCTAACCCCATGTGACATGTTATGTTATTTTTTTTAACAAAGCCAGTTCCCTGAAACAGAAATGCTAATGTTGCTACAAAGAATGTTTTTTATAATGCATCTTTCATTGTAATCATAGAATCTTAGAAGGCATTTGGTGCAACACCCTTGAGAAATCTGCAAGAAAAAGGGATTAATGACTTACTCAAGATCTCATAACTTAGAAGCAACAGAGCAAGCACAAAAACCCTATTCTCCCAACTCTGTCTGATGTATTTTCTATTACTAAATGCAAATGCTAAGACAGTTTAATATTCATTAATAAGAACCACAAGGCAAAGTGTTAATTTTATTTGTTTAAGTTGTAAGAAAGTAACATATCTATCTAATACAAGTAGTCCCCAAAACTTTTAATCATCAAATATTTTTTGAGCACATAAATATTCCAGGTTGAGTAAATGCTTTTGTTTGATACATAGATCCTTCGTGGCATGGCCCCAAATTACCTAATTTATGTCTATAAATACCATCTTTATACTGATGACTCTCCAAATTTGTGTATCTCCACTCCTGACCTCGGCTCCTTACTCGTGCATCTAAATGCCTTCTTTACCAAGCTGACCGGTTGGCTAAAAGGCAAGACACAATTCCTGGATCCTTTCTCTGCAGCCCCTTACATAGTTCCTTCCTTGGATTCTCCATTTCAGTAAATAGCATCACAGCTGCCCAGTTGCTCAGGCCAAAAATCTCCTGACTTATCTTTGATTTAGCTCATTCAATTAAAATCTATGCCTACTCTACGAGTTCCTCTTACAAAATATATACTGAATCCATTCCGTCTATCTCCACCATAACCACCCTTATCCAAGCTCCATGAGCTCATGACTAGGCTGCTGTAAGAGACTCCTTGCTAGCTAGTTTCAGTCCTCCAAAGTCCTGCCTCCTACAGTCTGTTATCCACAAAGCCAAAGTGGTTCTTAAAAGTGTAAAACACATAATACTCTTGCTCAAAACCCTCCACTGTCTTTCCAAGCATGACCACCAAGTCCCTTCCTTGAGCCTATGGGGCTGTGCATGATCTGGCCCCGTTTCTCTGTGATTAAATATATCATCCTCTTGTTATGGCTTTTATTTCATGCCCTTGTTTAAGAAATCCTTTCTATTGCAAGAACATAAGGACATTCTCCTAATTTTTTTCTAAAGGTCTGTAATCTGTGTGGAATTGATTATGGTGTATGGTGTGATGAAGGAATCCAGTTTCCTTTTGTCCTCATAAATAGCCAGTTACCTCCACATCATTTATTGGATAGTCCATGCTTTCTTCACTAGGCAAATCATATTTCTATGAATGGGGTCTGTTTCTGGCTCTCAGTTCTGTTCCATTGGTTTATATTTCTGTAGATCTGAGCCAATACTGGATTATAATAATTATTAGAGCTTTACACTAAACCTTGATTTCTGATAAGACAGTCTCCCCACTTGCACCTTTTACTTCTGCAGGAATTTCTCAGTTAGTGTTGGATATTTGCTTTTTTGCATACATTTTAGAATTAGCAGTGCTTATAAATCTGCATTTATTCCAATCGTAGCTTGCATTGAATTTACAAATTACATTGGTAGTAATGGTAATTATGAATAGATGTTGAACATTATCAAGTGCTCTGTGTACATCAGTTGACATCATCTTAATGCTTTTCTCCTCTACTGTGGTGATTGACAAATTGCAATAAAATACTTTTCTATTGTTAAACTAATTTTTATCCCCATATAACCCAATGTGACCATGTTTTTCATACATTGATGGATTTAATTTACCAATATTTGATTTCAGATATTGTGACAATGTTCGTGACTAAGTTCATGTTATTCTTGTCTTGTTTTGGAATCAAGATGATGGTAGCCTTGGAAAATAAACTCTCTCTTTTTCTAGGTCTCAGGAAGATCTTCCGTAGTATTATAATTATCTCTTCCTTGAAGGATTGGCAAAACTCACCTATCAAGGATCTGGGCCTGGGTTTCTTTTCTTTTGACAGGGTCTCACTTCGTCACCCAGGCTGGAGTGCAGTGGTGTGATTATAATTGAATGAGCAACCTCAATCACCTGGGCTCAAATGATCCCTCCAGCCTCAGCCTCCCAGGTAGTAGAACCACAGGCATGTGCCACCACACCCAACCGATGTTCGTGTTTTCTGTAGAGACAGGCTTTTGCCATGTTACCCAGGCCTGGGTTTCTTTATGAGAACATTTTAAACAACTAATTTTACCTTTAATTAATCATTATAGGATTGTTTATGCTGTTTTCTCCTTGAACTAGTTTTGGCTAGTTAGATGTTTCTAGAAATTTGTCCTTTTATCTAAATATTCTAATTACTGGCATGTAACTTTTTTATAGAATTTTCTTTCATCACGTCTTCTGTACTCATGAGTATATCCCTTTTTTTATTCCTAATTGTTTACTTGTGCCATCTCTCATTTCCATGGAGTAAAGTCATTGGAGTTTTATCTGTATTGGTAGTGTTTTTCAAAACACAACTTCTGACATTGTCAGATCTCTCTGGTGTATTTTAGTTTGCTATTTCATTCATTTCTCCACTTTTCTTTGTTTTTATTTTTTCATTTCTGTTGCTTTCTTGAATTTATTCTGTTTTCTTTTTTCCCCTAACTTAAGTTGGCTCTGCAGTTCACTAATTCTTAATCCTTCTTCTTTTCTCATATATTCACTTTTTCTTCAAATTACCTCTTTAACTTTATCCTCTGTTTTGGTCATTAGTATTCCCATTATAATTCTATGTTATGTCTCTCTGATAGTAATTCTTTGAAGTTTTTCCAGACTTGCTTTAAGGACTACTGCATGTCAATTTTTGCAAATGCTGCAGGTACTCTTGAGAAAGATGATGTGTTCCTTAGTTATTAGAGTTCTTGCTTTCTTGGGTGCTGGTAACTTTTGAATTCATCTGAGATTGAATTTAAACCATGGGAATTCAGAGGGGCTTGCAGAGAAGTGCTTTCCTCTAGGGATGATTTATGCTTGTTTCTGCAAGGTGCCTGGAGGCCCTTAGCTGAACACTTGTCATGACATTTCAGCTCACTCTCAGGTTCTACTGTTGCTTTAAGTTGCTAAGACAGTCTTGGTTCAGAACTGAGGTACAGGACTCAGTATGTACCCATTAAGTCAAGTTGTTAACCATGTGTTCAGGTCTTCTTTATCCTGCTTTATGTCTTCTTAACCAGTCAAATACTAGCGAGGTAATTTAATGGAGGATTTATCTATTTCTTCCTTGACGTTTTCTGAATTTTTGCTTTCTATATTTTGTATCCATTTTATTAGGTGCATAAAAATTGAGAATTGCTAAGTATTACCGGTGAATTGAATCTTTTACATTTCGTAGTTATCCTTTATATTTTAAATAATTTGCTTTTGTCTTTTTTGATATCAATATAGGTACCCTATATTTGTTTGGGGTTTTTATTTGTTTGGTTGATTCTGTTTGTTTGGTTTATCCTTTTACTTTTAACTTTTCCATGCCCTTAATTTGTAGGTTTGTTGTTTCTTAAGAACAAATAGCGAATTTTGATTTTTATCCAATCTGATTAAGCTCTGCCTTTTAATTGACAAGTTTAGTTCTTTTCTGTTTACTATGATTATTGAAATATATGAACTTTTCCCAACCATTTCAGCTATATACCTGGGCTGTCTTGTTATCCCACATTCTCCATGCTTCTTTTTTTTCTTCCTTTCATGTTTTTGGATTGAGGGGTTTTTTATTCAATTTTCCCCTGTGCTAATTTGAAAACTGTAAACTCTGTTTTTATTCCTTCAGCTATCACCCTTGAAATCTTACCATGCAAACTTAATAATGTCAAGTGTTCACTAAATCTTACTTCCTTGTGAGAAATGTAAAAACTTTAACTTCAATCACTTCCCTGCCAACTTACATGCTATTGTTGTTCATTTCCTTTCTTTTGTACCTTTTTCTTTTCTTTCTGGATTCTTTTAAGATCTTCTCTTTGTCTCTTATACCACAATGTATCAATGAAATACTATAATGGAATGTATTTTACTTACCTTGTTTGTTATTCCTACACTAGTGGAAGAATAACTTTCAACATTCTGAAAAATTTTTAGACACAGTCTCTTTGAATATTCCCTCCCTGCCTCATCCTCTGTATTCTCTCATCTTAACTCTAAACATGTTATATATTTTCATTTTATCCTCTATGACTATATACCTCTCTTCTAGATTTTTCTTTCTTTGCTCTTTGTGGGTGATATCTTCAGAAACTTGCCTCTCGCTTATGAATTTTCTTCTAATTTGTATTAACATGTTTTTAAAACAAAAATTGAGCTTTAACTTCAACCATTACATGTATTTTTATTTCTAGAAGTTTATTGCTAATTTTCAAGTCTCCTTAGTTATTGTTGATAGTCTCACTTTTAACTCATTTTGATGATTTTATTTTGTATTTTTTAATATTTATATTTTATATCCTGTATCTGCAAAGTCTACAGTCTAAAGTCATGAATGGTCTAAATCTGCTTACTCCTGCTAACTCTCACTAGCTATGACTTGCTTTCTTGGGTACTGGTAACTTTTGAGTTCATATGAGGTTCAATTTAAACCATGGGAATTCAAAGGGGCTTGCAGAGAAATGCTTTCCTCCAGGGATGATTTATGTTTGTTTCTGCAAGGTGCCTGGAGGCCCTTAGCTGAACACTTGTCATGACATTTCAGCTCACTCTCAGGTTCTACTCTCACTTTAAGTTGCTAACACAGTCGCAGTTCAGAAACTAATATATCCAGTCCCTGAGAGTAGCCAAAGCCCTTTGATTGAATATTAAATCTCCTCTCCTCCAGCCACCTGCAAAGAGAACTACGGGTACTACCCCTCTTTCCTCTGTCCCGTCTCCCCAGCAGTCCCTTCCCACCATAGCTTGCCAGCTGTAGTCTTTGAGTCCTCCAGAATCAGGACCAGGGGAGAGCGGATTAGGGAAAAGGAACCACACCCCAGCAGGGCCAACTTTGTGACAAGTATGGCTGGCTGCTTCTTTCTCTCATAGACACCTCATAGGTACTTCAGAGATTCTCCTATTGGATTTTTCCAATTGCAATGCATGAAACATGGGTGATGCCTTCTTTTGTTTTTAATCAGAATTTTTTTTTTTTAGTGCAGTTTTAGGTTTGCAGCAAAGTTGAGAAGAAGGTACAGGCATAACTCTTAATTCAGGTAGCCAAGGAGGTGGCCACCACACGCACCGCCCTACACATTTACAGCCCCCCATATCAACATCCCCTCCAGGGTGGTACATTCGTTACAATTGATGAGCCTACATTGACACATCATCACTCAAAGCCCACAGTTTACATTCGACCTCACTCTTGCCGTTATATATTCTATACATTTTGATGAATGTATAATGAGATGTGTCCATCATTGTAGTATCATACCGAGAGGTTTCAGTGCCCTCAAGTTCTCTGTGCTCCACCCATTTATCCCTTCCTCCCCTCTAATCCCTGGCACCACTGATCTTTTTACTGTCTTCCTTGTTTTGCATTTTCCAGAATGTCATACAATTGGGATCATACAGTGTGCATGAAGAAGCCTTTTCAGATTTGCCTCTTTCACTGGGTAATATGCATTTAAGCTTCCTCCATATGTTTTCATTGCTTGAGAGCTCATTTCTTCTTCAGAGCTGAGTAATAGTCCATTGTATGGGTGTACCACAGCTTTTTCATCCATTCACTCCCTGCAGGACATCTTGATTGCTTCCAAGCTTTGGCAATTATGAGTAAAGCTGCTGTACACATCTCTGTGTCATTTTCTCTGTGGACATGAGTTTTCGCCTTCTTTGGGTAAATGCCAAGGAGTGTGAATGATGGAGCCTATGGTAAGAGTATGTTTGGTTTTGTGAGAACTGCCCATTGTCTTCCAAAGTGGGTGATGGCCTTTCTCCCAATGGAACCAGCTGCTTCCCCTCAGCCCACCTGCATTTCTTCTTGCAGACTCTTAGTTGGAGTCCATTACCTCCTCCACGGTGGCCTCTGAACAAGGTCTTAAAGTGGCTTCAGGCTGACTTCCCCTCCCACATGGACCACATCTGGTCCACAGAGGAGCACCCCATAAAGGCCTCAGGGAGGACAGCTACTTTCTGGATGCAGCAGCAACTCCCCTGCACTGCACCTTGTGAGCTGGTGCCTCCTCCCCTGTTCCTACCTGGTAGCTATGGATTGAATACAAAACATGGTGTGGCAAGGAATATGTTCCCTTCCTCCAGAAAGGCTTTCTTTGCTTGTGGCAGAAGACAGAGTGCATGCAGACCATCTGCACACGCCCAGCAGAAACCGAGTCCATCAGAGCCTGTGTTGCTCTTGTCTGAAGGCTGCTCACCTGCTGGCCCTTACTCCTGCCGCTTGGTCTCTTGGGTCTCAGCTAACAACCCGAGGTGCTTACAGGGCACCTGTTCCTTTGTGCCTGAACTGACAGTTACGTCCACCCAGCACCACGAGCATGCCAGCATCTTGGCTTAGCTCTCCAGCCTCTTAGCAGCTGCTTCTGTTTGGTTTCTGGGCATCGCATTGTTCACAAGCACAGCTTAGACATCAGGGAACAGTTTGAAGAGAAATCACATGAAGACACAATTTTCCCTGGTTCCCTTTTCTCTGTGTTCACGGCCCATCAAGTCCTGACAACTTTGTATCCTGAATTCCAATTTTTTTGACTGTGGCAAGCTATGAGCTGCCACTTTCTGTTTGGGTTTCACACCCCATGACAGGACCTGAATCAGCAAATGCTCCCAAGGGACAAAAACAGCTGCAAAGAAAGAACTCACTTCAATGCACTTCTCTCCTTTCTAACATCTTGGCCCTTGGATTCCAGCAACCTTGGTTGCTCTTTGATGCTCTCAGACTATTATATTACATTTTATTTGGTTTGGCTTTCACAGTTCTTCAGCAAGAGGGTTATTCTGATACAAAATACTCCTTCACAGCCAGAAATGGAAATCCCCTGTAAGTTTTTGGATTTCTTTTTCTTTCTTTTTCTTTTTTTTCTTTTTTTTTTTTGTGCAAAAAAAAAAAAAAAAAGTACTAGGTGGCATATTTTCTTATATAATGAATGTGTTTTCTCTTCACTTTAAATGTGAAAGATAATTTGACATAGACCAAAAATGTTTGGTTCACAAACACTTTATCCTCAAAATTCTGTAGATGTGGTTCCGTATTCTTTTTTTTTTTTTTCCCAAGACAGAGTTTTGCTCTTGTTGCCCAGGCTGGAGTGCAAGGGCGCCATCTCGGCTCCCCGCAACCTGTGCATTTCAGGTTCAAGCGATTCTCCTGCCTCAGCCTCCCAAGTAGCTGGGATTACAGTATGCACCACCACACCTGGCTAATTTTGTATTTTTGGTAGAGACGGGGTTTCACCATGTCGGCCAGGCTGGTCTCGAACTCCTGAACTGAGCGCCGGGATTACGGGCGTGAGCCTCCAAGCCCGGCCACATTCCTTTTGCACTCGATGATCCAGAGGATAACTCCGATGTGGGCCCTACTTTGTTCGTAAAAATTAAATTAATTGGACATTAATTAAATTAATGTTTCAAACAATATACTAAAAAGACTGAGATCATATACAAAGCAATGTCTGCACGGATGTTCCGCAGAGGCGGCTGAGAAGGGATCTCACAGCTCCCAAGCCCTGGCCACAACCAGAGGGCAGGGGCCAGTGGGCAGCTGGGTGCAGGGATTATTTGTGAGGAGGGGTTTGGGAGGTGGTTTTAGAGTGTTTCGTCCAAGCCCTCCCTGGCTCTTCCACCACAAGTGTTGGGGTGAAGTGGTGCAGAGGGGGACGTTGTGTCACTGGAGCCCTGGGAAGCATTAAGAAACCTCTCTCTTGGGAGGCCAAGGTGGGCAGATCATGAGGTCAGGAGTTCGAGACCAGCCTGACCAACATGGTGAAACCCCGTCTCTACTAAAAATACAAAAATTAGCCAGGGGTGGTGGTGGGCACCTGTAATTCCAGCTACTCAGGAGGCTGAGGCAGAAGAATTGCTTGAACCTGGGAGGCAGAGGTTGCAGTGAGCCCAGATCGTGCCACTGCACTGCAGCCTGGGTGACAGAGTGAGACCGTCTCAAAAAAAAAAAAAGAAAAAAAAAAAGCGCTCTCAATTAGCCTTCTATCTAATGATGTTTCCGTACTGACCATGTTTAGAAATTAGCAAATAGCATATGGTCTCAACTAAATTAAACACCCACAGGAAAAAAATAGTTTAAGGAAACATACCAAAAGGATTATTATGTATTTAGAATCTGGGTAATATTTAAGTTTTGTTTTCATATAGTTCCTTATTTTCCAAAAATTGAGAAAAACATCAACTACTTTTATAATGAAAAATCATATTTTCTAAATGCCTAAACACACGATGTTTAACACAACACTACATATGCTGTGTATGTATGTTTCACATACAATTAGGTAAAAATTATCCACATGGAAAACACCTGGATAGAACTCCCCGCCCTCCACCAAAAACAACAACAACAACAACAACAAAAAAAAAAACCAGTGTTTTCCTCTGCGTAGCGATTTCTGTATATACATCTGTAAATTTTCAAATTTTTATGTAATGGGGGAAGGAGGGGGAAACTGAGAAAATACCAGTCCCAGATATATGGGCCACCTGTGTGTGGGGTGGTCTAAAGAGCACACCTGGAACATTCACACCAGGTTCCCCTGGGAGCCCAGTGTCCTCCCCCACTCCAAAACCACGCCCAGCTGCTTCCTATATTTTAGTAGAGATGAGGTCTCACCATGTTGGCCAGGTTGGTCTCGAGCTCCTGAGCTCAAATGATCCACCTGCCTCAGCCTCCCAAAGTGTTGGGATTACAGGCGTGAGCCACCGCGCCCGGCGGTTTGTTTCATTTTCCTTCAATCCCTTTTCTCGCTCACTCCACCGGCTCGTCCTTGGAGCCGAGACCCCTCTACACTGGGTCCCACTACACTGGCCCTTGGTACATACATTCATTCCCACACTGTCAATCAACTCTTTTACCCCCACTCTGCGAGTCCCATCTCCCCGGGAGCCCGCAAGCTCCTGAGACAAGGATGCGACCATTCCCAAGCTCCTTCTCCAGGCTGAGCTCTGGCTGGCTTTCCCCAAATGCGATTAAACTGAACAGGCGCCCTTCCTCCCTCAGCCTTTCCTGGCTCTCATCCTTGGAATTCCCAGCCCCCAGCTTTGCTTGGGAAATCAAAGGAGGCCAAAAGGCACAAAACAGCTCGCTGGGGAGAGAAATCCGAGTCTCCCTCCCAGGTCAGTAATTAGTGCGGCCGGAGAAAGGGCAGCCCCTGGCACAGTCGGGTCCTTAATAGCTCCTGCCCCAGAAGCTGCCTTCGGATGGACAGCCGAGTGAATCGCCATGAAAAATTAATCAGCCTCTGCCTGTCCGCAGCCCAGATGCGCGCACAGCGGGTGACCTGGCAGGAACCAGCCGCAGTGAAGCCGCTGCAGCCGCAGCCGCAGCCGCAGAAGGGAGGCCGTGCACCTGCCAGCCGGGAGAGCCGCGCGCCTGAACCGGGCGCACGTGCGAAGTGGGCCACGAGACTGGAGGCCACCGAGATGGAGGCCCCGGCACTCGGGCTCAGGCCTTTTAGCACGTACTCTTGGAATCCAGCAGGCCCTGCTCCGGCCAGCGCCTCCAGTTCTGAAGCGCCCACCTGGGAACTCACGCACTGCCCAGCTGCGAGGGGCTTGGCCTGGCTGAAAGCCATGTTATTCTCGAAAACACCCGTGGGAAGCACACGCTGAGCTCCCGGGGCCCCTAGAGTGTGCAAAGAGGCCGGCCCTGGGAGACTACATAAGGCTCTCCCCCTAGGACCTCGTCCCTTGCCACCAGCTCCCGCGGCCACCGCGCAGCCAGAGCGCACCGTCCCTAGGGCTTCGGCGGTGGCCAGAGCCAGAAACTGCGACAGCCTGGAGCTGGGGTGGTGAGGGCGAATGGCAGGGCCAGGGTTGGTGAAATGCAACCGATCTGCAGGTTTCTGGAGGCCTCTACAGCCCCTGCCATCTGGGCACTGCACAGACAGACGCTGCGTGAGACCCGGAGCTCGCCACCTCCATGCGGCGCTGCCAGCCACTCCGCTGCGGGTGCAGGAGAGTTCCACGCCGGGGAATGAGGGACCAGCGCCGGCTCCCCAGTTCTCTGCAATGTGAAGTCATTTTCTTAAACTCGAACTTTAAATAACCACCGATGTCTTGCCTACGGGCCACGCAGATGCTATGCTCTGACCTCGCTGGGATGTGCAGCATTTTTCTACTATTTTGCTTTTCAATCCAATTCGGGAGTTGAGAGAAGTTTTAGATTCAGGTCAAGCTTTCCCAGGACCTCCAGGCTGGGGACTGTGCTCGATCTTAGGCCAACAGCGCCATCTGGTGGTTATGATCCGCATGTACACGCCAATGCCGGCCGACCGGAGAGAGTGATGTAATGGTCCACAATTGTTCCTGAAGCCAGCTCTGCAGCAAGCCAGATGTTACCGGTGTTTTATACCCCAGTTTTTCCTGTAAGTCACTGAGCGAGGGGGTTTCTTCATAGGACGAATGCTATATGCTGTAACAGAAATTCCCCTTTTTGCAGTCTATTCTAGAGAGAGTGGATTTGAAGCTAGGGAGACATGGGACATAAAAAAATCCAGTCTCTTTGATTTCCAGCCTGACTACCTGACCTTCCCAGGTCCCATCAAGCCAGGATGTGAATGCATGCCTCTTGATTCCAACTGTGGAACCGTTTTACATGTTTTACATTCCTATGCTGCCGTGGCCTCCACCAGCTCATGCATTCCTTCAGGACTGAAAGCAGACTCCACACTGCCTGAAAATCTCCCGGGACACTGATCCTCGCCAGAGTTGCCCTCGGTCCCTCAGACTTCCTTTTATTCCCTTACTACCCAAGCCTGCAGCTGGCCTCCCGCCAGGGCGCTCCAGCACCTCGGACCCCTCAGCTGTCTCTCTATTCTTTGCCTCTTACCTTGACCTGCCCAGCATCCTACAGTTGCTTTTTTGTCTTGTATCCCATCTGGCCAAGACTAACTAGAGAATGTCACCAAACTATGCCAATTGGACCAGCTGCAAATTTAGGCTGTGGGACTTCAGATGAGTCCTCACTGCAACTCACAGTTTTCAGCATTTGTTGATTCCTGCATTGCAGATAGTCCAAATGTTTCCTTCTAATTTTTAGCTCTTGCCCTTACAGTATCTCACAATTTGAGAAACAACTTACGCTTTCCAGAGATGAAGTTGGTCTCATGTGAGTTGCCTCAGTGTTGCCTCTTTTGCCCTTAAAATGTTTGTATCACCTCTTGCTTTTTCATTCTACGTTACTTCAACAGGGAAAGATCCTTTGTCTTTCCAAACCAAATGCATCTGCTTTTATCTCTAACATAAAATATGAAGCCCAAACAAAGCAGGAAAGAAAAAAAACAAACTCAAAATAGAAACAAAAGGAAACTTCAAGAAACTATCATTAACATTCTCAGAAGAATGAATAAAAAATATTGCACACATGAAAAAAGGATGCCACAAGAAAAGGAATATTCAGAAGGTGGAAAAATCCTCTTAGAAATTGAAAAATGTGATAGCAACAGTGAAAGTTTCAAAAGAAGAGTTAGAATAGAAATTTAGTGAAGCCTTCCAGAAAGTAGAATAAAAAGGCAAAAGGGCAATTTTTAGAAAGAAGGAAAACTACATCAGCCCAAGAGGCCAAGTCGGCTGCGTAATTTGAGAGGCTCAGTGAAAAATGATGATGTGGAGTTCTCTGTTTGAGAATTTTGGCCAGGCCTGGTGGCTCACACCTGTAATCCCAGCACTTTGGGAGGCCAAGGTGGGTGGATCACAAGGTCAAGAGATTGAGACCATCCTGGCCAACATGGTGAAACACTGTCTCTACTAAAATACAAAAAATTAGCTGGGTGTGGTGGCACGCGCCTGTAGTCCCAGCCACTCCAGAGGCTGAGGCAGGAGAATCGCTTGAACCCAGGAGGCGGAGGTTGCAGTGAGCTGAGATCATGCCACTGAACTCCAACCTGGCGACAGAGGGGTACTTCGTTTTCAAAAAAAAAAAAAAAAAAAAAGTCTTGAAGAAGCCGGGATCAGTGTAATGCACCTGTAATTCCAGCCACTTGGGAGACTGACTTGAGGCGGGAAGACCAGCTTGGGCAACATAGTGAGACCCTGTCTCTATTTAAAAAAAAAAAAATTAGCTGGGCATGGTGGCTCATGTCTGTAGTCTCAGCTACTGGGAAGGATTGTTTGAGCCCAGGAGTTAAAGGCTGCAATGAACCTTTTCTAGTTCTTTTTTTATTATTAATTTTTTGATAAGAAACAGGGTCTCACTCTGTTCAATTCTAGCTCATTGCAGCCTTGAACTTCTGGACTTCAACGATCCTACCACCTCAGCCTCCTAAATAACTGGAACTACAGGGCCGTGCCACCTTGCCCAGATAATTTTTTAAATTTTTATTTCGTAGAGCTGTCTCACTATGTTGCCCAACCTCGTCTCAAACTCCTGGGCTCAAGCAGTCTTCTTGCCTCGGCCTCCCAAAGTGCTGGCCTGAGTCACTTGCCCAGCCCCTTCTGCAGTTCTAACCAGTGACCTTCTCTAGTGAGTCTCAGCCAGATGAAGTATAAGACATCATTCCACTGCACTCCAGACTGGATGACAGAGCAAGACCCCGTAAAAAGTCTTTAAGAATTTCAAGGTGGTGCCAGGAGAGCATTAAACATAGCAGGGGTTTGCTGCACTGGGCACAACCCTCTGGTCCCTGCTTTATACCTTGTGATTCAGGGTTCTCAGCAACCCATGCCATGAGGAATCCTCCTCATCAGAGTTAACACCATAGGTCACTCACTGCCTTGCAGGCTGTTTTAAAGTGGGTGGAAAGTGAGGATGCCGTGGCAGCCCTGAGGATTTAAAGCTGTGTTCTACAGAAGCCTTACCACATGTGACTGTTGAGACCTAGATCTGGCTCGTTTTATGCACTTGTGTTGCAAGTGTAAAGTACTCATCAGATTCCATGTAACAAACAATGTCAAGTAGGTCATTAATCATTGCATTATGTTGATTACATGTAGTGATAATGTTTTGATTTATTTGGTTAAATAATATGTTTTATTAAAATTAAGTTCACCTGTTTCTTTTAACGTTTTAAAAATGTGGCTACTAGAACATTTTAAAAATGTGGCTCTTGTTGTATTGTTGTATTGTGATCCAAGAATGCTGGTCTGAAGAGATTTATGACAGAACCAGTCACCAACCTAGTGATTTGTAGGTTTTGTTTCTTGCTCTTCCATTACAAGGTGTCAGGGCAGCAGGCCTGGCCATGGCTGGATTCATCCATTTCCAAGGAAGAAAGCAGACACCACTGTAGGTATTTGAAAGCGGAGGAGATTTCATATAGGAAATTTGGTTACCGAATTCTTATTAAAACTGGAAAAGCAAGAAGGAAAAGGTGGTGTTTCCAGAAGTCCTGAACTGCAGAAAGCTGCTAACACTTTTGCAGGATCCAGTGCTCAGGTGAGCCCATACAACCCAGCCCCTGCACTGTTGCTCAGCAGCTCCAAGACTTTGTAGTCATGTGCTAGCAGCCCCAGGCAGGAGCCTATAGCTGCTGTTGTTAGTAAAGACACGTTAGCACAGTCGCAGCAGCCAACAATCACCTTCTATGTGGAGCTACCAGAAAAATAATGTCTTCTATCTTCTATACTTCGTAATTGCTGGGAATTCCTCCAATTGGCAGACCTAACCAGAACTCAGCTGGGAAGAGGGCCTGTAAAATGCAGTTTGCAATCTTCCAGCCCTGAAGGTAAAAAGGAGAGGATCGTAGGGCAAGGCACAAAAGCCTTCTATAGAATCTCTCCTAAAAGATGAAATGGGTAAATGGAGCTGAAGGTACCGAGACGAAAGCATCTGGGATGATGGGAATGAATTATTGATAATGATACAAACTAAGAGAGCAATAAAAATGTGCAAAGAAGTCAATTATAAACTCCAGGAAAAACAAAAGTCTTACAATAAGGAAACATAATCACAGTATACTACTTGGTTGTGTTGTGAACAATGTTTCTGTGGTCATAATAATATTAATTCTGAATATTAGTTTACCAGATATTATGTATAATTTTATTGGGGTGATGGGTCAAGTAGGAGAGGGTATGTAGGGGAGGCAGGGGAAGTTGAGATCTAAGAAGTCAACACATTAGTTCACACCTAGCTGGGAGAGAATCAAGAAATCGCAGCTTAGGTGATTTTTGGCTTTTAATGTTTGAAGGTATATCCTAAAGAAAACAGCTGACCAGTTGGAACAGGGAGTGAGGATCTGGAAGGAGGCAGGAGACAGGGCTCTACAGTTTGAGGTTTTAAACCCTAGGGAGTTATATAATTTGTTTTAATGATGTACATGTATTTCTGTGCCTCACATTCAATAAATATAAATTTACATACAATACAAATGTTTCTACAAATTATTGTATATAAAATTCAATAAGAAATTTTTTACTTCATAAATGAGAAAAACTCCCACTCCCTAAAATCTTTCACTTCTCATAAACCATTGATTATATACCCAAATTTATGGTAATGATGAAAAGAACATGTCATTACTGTCAGGGTAAAGCAAAGCTTGACAGCACTGAGCAGTATGATTTATTTATGGAAGGAAGAGTTGACTGAGCAAGAAACTAACTGTGTTTATCTTTAGCCATTTCCTTTACCATAAATTCATATAAGTACACTTATTCTTTGGGTGAGCAGTTGTGGTTACCAGCACTGTTTTGAAAGGATACGTGGATGGTGTCATTTCAATCTGTCAGCCGTGCCAAGATTGGTAATTAGGTAACTTTGAAATCTGTGTTAACTCTTTGAAGCTAAATGGTATCTGGACGGAGAACTTACTGCTCACCAAATGCCTCACCTCCTACAGTTGAGAAGGGCCATGTGACTTATCCTAGGCAACATACAGTGAGCGGAAGTGATTTGTGTCCATTCTGAGCCAAAGCATTTTAGAGCCAGTGCCCAACTTTTCAGCTCTGTCCCCGCAGCCACGGTGATTGTTGAGACGAGAGTCTCTTAATGTTGAGGAGAATCACAAGGCGGTGGCAGCACCTTGAATTGTTGAGTTACCACATGGGGGAAGGTTACCCTAGGAGTCACCCATCATTCACTGAACTTTGGGTGGTTGAGAAATAAACTGTTATTGTTTTAAAGCCTTGAGATTTGGGCATGTGTGTTACTAAAATATAAGGCATCCTTTCCTGACACAACATTTCCTAGTGTTGTTTTGCTTATAGTGTGTCATTTTAGTGTGTGCTATTTATGGAACTCCCTTTACTAATTCACCAGCATAAACCCATCACCAAGCACATGTAGGCCATGATTCTAATAAGAACAATGGGTTTTGCTGAGTTCTACCCACTCTGTTACCCTGGGCTGTTAAGAACATTTACTTTAAGACAATCGTGACGAGGGTGTCTTAGTTCAGGCTAGTATAACGAAGAGCCCTGAAGTAGTTGCCAGGAACAACAGGAAGTTATTTCTCACAGTTCTGGGGTGTGGAAGTCTGAGTTCGGGGTGCCAGCATGACTGGGTTCTGGGGAGGGCTCTTTTGTGGGTTGCAGATAGCCAACTTCTCCTAGTTCCCTCACATAGCCAAAAGAGGGCAAGAGGTTTCCGGGGTTCCTTTTATAGGGACACTAATCCCATTCACAAAAATTCCACACTATTTACCTCCCAAAGGCCTCTCCTCCTAAGGCCATCATATTGGGGGTGAGGATTTCAACATATGGATTTCAAGCTGGGGGGATGAAAACACTCAATCCATAACAGAGAGGGAGGTATCCTGGGTGGTCACGTAACAAATTTTTTCTCCGTGTGAGGTTAATTCTTTAAGGGAATTGAACCCACAATGAAATAGCCATTATGTTTTCACTAACGGAAATAACTCACAGAGGAAACAGAATGAAAGGGATTAGGCTGTTTAGACTGCGTCAGACCTTTCAGTCAATCAATCAATAATATTAATCTGAAGGCTGCTGAGTTCAATGTGCTGTGCCAAGTTCAGCATGAGACAGAAAATGAATGGGAAACACATTTAATTTCTCCTATGCAGGAAAGAAGAGCCATGGGCAAGCAAAGCTAAACATATCTGCAAAAGTCACAGCTTATGGCGTGAACCCAGGAGGTGGAGCTTGTAGTGAGCCAAGATCACACCACTACACTCCAGCCTGGCAGAGCCAGACTCCGTCTCAAAAAAAAAAAAAGTCACAGCTTAACACATACACAATAATTTTCTTCAAATGTCATTCTTGTGCTGAGGTCAATGAAGAAGGGGGACTGGAGAAGTTACTAGGCAGGATAAGTCACGGGAATGGTGTTCCAAGCTGGGCTTAGTAGGAGTCAAAGGACAAGTTTTAGTAGAAAGGGAAGAGAATGGACAGCACGTGAAAATACGGACAAACAGGAAAGCAAAGGGAAGGGCCAGAAATATGCCAAAGGCAAGAATGGGCATGGATGGAGCGAGAGTTTCTACAGAGGAATTTAAAAAATGAAACCCAGGCATGGTGGCTCACGCCTGTAATCCCAACACTTTGGGAGGCCAAGGTGGTAGGATCACCTGAGGTCAAGAGTTTGAGACCAGCCTGGTCAACATGGTGAAACTCTGTCTCTACTAAAAATACAAAAATTAGCTGGGCATGGTGGTGCGCACCTGTAATCCCAGCTACTCAGGAAGCTGAGGCAGGAGAATTGCTTGAACCCAGGAGGTGGAGGTTGCAGTGAGCTGAGATCATACCACTGCATTCCAACCTGGGTGACAGAGGAAGACTCTGTTTCAAAAAAAATTTTTTTTAATAAAAAAATAAAGGCTGGGCATGGTGGCTCATGCCTGTAATCCCAGCACTTTGGGAGGCCGAGGTAGGTGGATCACTTGAGGCCAGGAGTTCGAGACCAGCCTGATCAACATGGAGAAACCCCATCTCTACTAAAAATACAAAGAAAAAAAAAAAAATTAGCCAGGCATGGTGTTGGGTGCCTGTAGTTTCAGTTACTCAGGAGGCTGAGGCAGGAGAAGCGCTTGCACCCAGGAGGTGTAGGTTGCAGTGGGCTGAGACTGTGCCACCGCACTACAGCCTGGGTGACAGAGCGAGACGCCATCTCAAAAATAAATAAATAAATAAACACATAAATAAACTGGGGTAGGGAGAAATTAGGGAGGGGCCTTGAAGTCCAGATGAGAACCATTTAAGAGAATTGTGTAGAGCTTTATATAAAATGATCTGGGAAAGAGAAAGGTTATAGAGGTGGAGAAAGAAGGCCAGCCAGGATTTAATGCAACAGTTCAACAATGAAATTAAGAATTGGGGTAGTGACTTGGGGTTTGGAAGGGCAGGAGAAAGTCCAAAGGAAAACTCAAAAGGATATGAAGATGGATGAGAGGGGAGGTTTCGAGAAAAGAGTGGAGACATGACTGACCCCACATTTTCAAGCATGGAGAAGTAGAAAGGTGTCTACTTTGTGGTAACTAAGAAACTTCCAAATTCAACAATATATTTCCCTGTAGCCACAGAGACAAGAACGAATTAGACGCAAAGAAGAGATAGAAAAGAACAAGTAGAGAGGACAATGACCCTCATCTCTTAGCTTTTTGAGGCCAATGATCATATTTACTTATGTTAGCATCCTCTTTGTGCGACTAATACGAGGACGAGTACCTAGAACCAACTCAAAATAGTCACTGAGTGAGAGAATAGGTTAACTCGAAATGATTTAGCTTTCCTATACAACAGAGATGTTAGCGCGATCCAAAAACCTTCCACTATACACTGCAGAGGTTGAGGTCTACATTCCAGAATCACTGAAGGATTTCTCAGAAGAAAGCTAAATGGGGAAGGAACCAGGTTCACTGATATTGAGCTCATAATAATAACCTTGGGCATCAGAGAGAAATTGTGATTTATGGTAAAATTGTCTCCAATATAATTAACTGGACACAAGTCTGAGTCCTGGACACAGGGCTATAAATAAGACTGAAAGACAGCTGCATCATCACTAGCACTGTGGAGCAGAAGTGTAGACAGTGACGCCCATGCAACTCTGGCGGCTCAAGTCTTGAGTAGGCCACCATGGAGGCAGGAGGAGCTACTGCACCCCGCAGAGCAAGGCTGGGTTGCAATGTGCTGGCTGCTCGAAAGCACAGCGTGGAGGCTGCAGCCCATCGTGACAGTGTAGAGATTATTGAAATATTTTTATTCATAAGCACATTTGAAAATGCTCCCACCACCTTCCTGAAGTACTTGGAGCGGTGGAAAATATTGCAGTGAGCTGAGGTCTGAGCATCAGTAAACCAGGGCCTGTCAGGCCCAGCTGAGATACAGTCAAACCCTTTGCCCAAAGTTCAAGAGACTGTGAAGGACAGCACCCAAGCTGGTGCAAATTGCAAATATTTGAGGGTGCATTCCAGCCAAGAGGGGCCATAGCTTGTTGGGGAAAGCAGAAAGGGTACAGCTGCAGCCATCCAAAGCTTCTGATCAATAAAATGTACCCCATATGTTATGTACCAGTTTTTTGCTGTAATAAAGAGAAATCTGCAAGAAGATGGTAAACAATTAACTGTACCACACGGAAACTGTTGTAGAGACATAGGCCCCCTGCCCAAACCTGCCTTGCCCTTTCCTGCCTGTGCCTGTTCGCCGCCCAATCTCTGCATCCTCTGCAGTAGCAGAGCCTCTATTTTGTTCCGGTGGTAACGTGCACATCTACTCCTTTCAGCTCATGTGGGTGGGGAAGACCACGTAGCACATTTCTGGGAGGATGCAGAAGTGTCCGGTTGATACTTCTCTCTACAGAGGTTTTCTAAAAGGGGGCAGCCTCCACTGGTCTGTGCCTTGACCCTTTGTTCCCTGCTTCTTCTAGCATGGAATGCAGGCTCCCATGCTATGCTGGGATAACCGGCCCTCTTGTGAACATGAGGCTATACACCCTTGGGATGAAAGCCTCATACCTAGGAGGGATGAGCAGAAAGGTAAAAGGGGACTAGCGCCCCGATGGCGTCATGGAGCCACTATACCAATCCGGGTTTCCTACCTCAAGATGCTGGCTTATGAGAGAAAAACAATCCTCCAATCAGGGTAAGCCACCATGCTGGGCTTGTCACTTGTAGCCAATGCTGTTACTACCTTTGCGCCTTTGCTCAAGATATTACCCATCTGAATGGCTTTTTTCTCTCTTCTCAGCTTAACAATTTCTTTGTCTCCCTCTACAAAACATGCCTCTCTACCCCCCTAAATCTAGAGTTCACTCTTTTTTTGTACATGACACCTCTGCAACTACATTGTAAGATTCTGGTGACAGAGACCAAGGCTCACACTCTTTTTTTTTTAAGCTGCCACACAATCCTTGATCTTGGTGGAACATGGTTCCCACTGAGTGTTTCCCTTAAAAATGTAATTCCAGAACACTTTTAAAGTTCATGAACTATTTGCTCTCAGCTTCAAACTTATAGTGCACTAATTATGATTCATTTAGCAGAATAACTCCAGACTCCAGCCCACACATGGACACAGCCGGCTACTCCCATGCTGTTAGAAAACACCAGTTCTGGGGGTTCCTCTCCGTGAGCACTCCTAACTGTTCCTGAGGAAACTTTCAGTGACTCATCGTCTCCCTTCTAACATTACCACCTCTCCGTAATCTGCCAGGTCCATCTGGTTTTCTATGGCCAAAATAGCATCCTGGGATGACTGTCCCAGAATGTACCAAAATAGGTAAAGGGAGAATTGTGCCTTCAGAGGCATTTGGATGATTGTCTGAAACAGAAAATAATCAGAGTTATTTTCTGGGCCAGATCCTTTATTTGCCCTCTGTACTAAAGCGGGTTTACCCCCTTCACCCCATCTGCCCCTTGCTAGGTCATTTCCAATGCATTGTTTCCAACAACAGTAAGCTCTGCCATATGGCCGATACATATATTGCTGAAGGACGTCAGTGTGTTTCATCAGATGTTCTTCTCCAAAGTTAGAAGGACTGCCACCGTGAACTGGGTGAAGTAGATAGCTCTAATCTGCAACAGCACTGTTTCATTGATTCTGATTCCTACCATGTTGCGTAACTGTGGAAAATTATCCCAGTACCCCAGGGTCTGTGTGTGCCCAGTCAGACCAGTGCTGCAGCAGTTCACACAGATCCCAGGTGCTGTGGATGAACTAAGCCAAAGAAACCTGCCCTTTGACTCACCCTGGTTGCCCCAGCCTACTACATCTACATGTGGGCTCAAGTGGGAGCCGCCATGAAAACGTCTCTTGGGTTTTCCTGATCTGGCTCTCCCACAGGTGGCTCTAATTCCAGGAGCCTTGTGGGAAGCTGCAGAACAGCCAGGGAGCCACTAGGGGGTCCCCTACTAATAGCTGCCAGAGCCAGAGGGCTCAGTCCCTCGTGTTTTCTGATACATTCCACACATCTTATCAAACTGCTTATTTTCTTCTTCCATAAAGATTTGGAATACCATAACAATATCGCAGATGTCAAGCGAGGAGAAACTGTTCTTCGTTCATTAACTTTTGGAAAGAAAAGAAATTTAACTTTGGCCAGGAGTGCCCAACTGGGGTCAGCTACATGGCCACAGGGGCACCCTGTGGCTAAAACCCTCATGGTAGCCACTGGAAAGATCCTCTACCCCAAAACGCAGGGCTCAGGGCGTCGTCTGTCCTTGCAGAAGCAGGAATCTTGTTAGAGTTACCCAAATACAGCATTTCAGTAGGAAAGGCTGGGTGTTCTTGCTTTTTAATTAAAAATTTTATTGAGATAATTGTAGATTCACATACATTTATAACAAAGAAATCAATAGAGTTTGTTACTACTCAATACTTACTTGCTTTACGGATTATTAGTCAATAACCATAAGAAAGAAATCGATAAAGATTGTTACTAATCAATACTTCTTGCTTTACAGATTATTAGTCAATAACCAAGAGTCTCATATGCACTTTACCCAGCTTCCTCCAAAGTAACATTTTTCAAAACTATAATATAACAACCAAGATACAATCTAGTAATCAGATTTAGGTTTCCCTAGTTTTACTGTTACTCGTGTGTGTGTGTGCGTGTCCATGTTTAGTTCTGTACAATTTTATCATCTGTGGATTCACGCATCTGGCCCCACAGTCAGGATACTGAACACTTCCACCTCCACAAGGATCCCCGAAGCTGCCCTTTCATAACCACAACCCCTCCTTCCCACGTCTTCACCCAACCCAAGCTTCTGGCAAACACCAATCTCTCCTCCACTTCTAAAATTTCATCATTTCAAAACTATTATATAAATGGCATAATATAGGCTGTTACTTTTCAGGATTACCTTTTTACTTCTCATAGCTCCCTGCAGAGTCATCCGAGTTCATACAAGTTGATTCATGCATCAATAGTTCATTCCTTTGTGTTTGCGTGTACTTCAGCACATTTAACCATTCACCTGTCAAAGTATATCTGGGCTGATTCAAGATTTGATGGTTAAGCAAAACTGCCACTGAACATTTGGGTGATGTTTTTAGCACTGATGCTGAATGACGTTGAACATGTCCGTATCCTTACTTTCTAAGTGTATTTTCTCTGTGAAATATCTCTTCATGTCTTGTGCACATTTTCTAGCTAAATTGATGTTTGACTGTTGAGTTTTGTGAGTTCTTTATAATGTTTGGATACTAATACTTTGTTAGACATGTGGTTTGCAAATGTTTTCTCTCTGTCTACAGCTTGTCTTTTCATCCTCTTCACATGAACTTTCACAGAGCCAAAGTTTTCTATTTTGATGAGGTCCAGTGTGTCAATTTTTCCATCCATGGGTTGTGCTTGTGGAAGAAAGCTCAAGTCCTGAAAATTTTATCTAATTTTTTTTCCTGAAAATTTTGTAGTTTTACATATACTTCTAAGTCCATGATCCATTGTGAGTTAATGTTTACATAAGGTGTGAGCTTTATGTCAAAGTTTATTTATTTTTGTCTATTGATGTCCAATTGCTCCAGCACCATTTATTGAAAAGCTATCCTTTCTTCAGTGAATTGCTCTTGTACCTTTGTCAAAAACCACTTGGGCACTATTACCAGATTTTCTGTTCTGCTTCTTTAAGCAATATGTCTGTTCCTCCACTAATACCAGAGTCTTAATTATCATAGTTATACAGTAAGACTTACTATCAGATAGACTGAGTCCTCCGCTTTATTGTTCTTTGTCAAGATTATTTTACCTGTTCTGGAGCCTGTGTTTTTCCACGTACATTTTAGAATAAGCTTGTTTGTTTCTATTAAAAAATTATCTTGCTGAGTTTGACAGGGATTCTATTAAAACTACAGATCAATTTAGGTAGAATTAACATCCTTACCTTGCTTAACCTTTCAGTCCATGAACTTCTTTGCTTTTTTTCTTCAGTGTTTTCTATTTTTCAGCCTATAGATCCTATACATATTTTGTTACACTTATACCTAGAATTTCATTTTCTTCAGAACGATTGTAAATGGTATTGCTTTTAAGTTCAGTTTACAAGTGTTCATTGCTAGTATATAGAAAATTGATTGATTTTTGTGTGATCTTCCATCCTATGGCCTGAACTCACTTATTCATCTTAGGAGTTTGGTTCTTGTAGATTCCCTGAGATTTTCTACGTAGAGAGAATTATGCCAGCTGCAAGTAGAGACAGTTTCATCTTTTCCATTTTTACTCCTTATCCTCCATTTTCTTATCTCATTCCAGCGGCTAGAACTCTCACCATTATGTTGAATAAGATAAATAAAAGCAGACACTCAATTTTTTTCTGATCTTAGAGGGAAAGCATTCCGTCTTTACTATTAAGTATGATGTTAGCCATAGGTTTTTCATAGATTCTCTTTATCAAGTTGAAATAATTCAACTCTATTCCTAACTTGCTAAGAGTTTTTTTTATCAACTCTTGCTAAGAGCTGGGATTTGTCAAATGCTTTTTCTATATGAATCGATATGATTGTATGATTTTTGATTATAATATAATAGATTACATTGACTCTCAAAGACTGAACCAGCTTCACCTGAAATAAACCCCACTTGGTCATGGCATATAATTCCTTTTATACATCATTGGATTCAGTTTGCTAATACTTTGTTGAGGATTTTCATATCTAAGTTTATGAGAAATATTGTTTTGTAGTTTCCTTGTTTTGTATTGACTGTCTGGTTTGGGTATCAGTTAATACTGGCCTCAAAAAATGAGTTGGGAAGTATTCCCTTCTCTTCTGCTTTCTGGAAGAGATTATGTAAAATAGGTGTTAATTCTTTAGCTGTTTTGTAAAGTTCTTCAATGTAGAGACAACAGCATAGCAGATCTGGAACTGCTGTCCTTACAAAGGCTCTTTTGCAAGGTTAGCCCTTGGCTGGCAGGATAATGTGGCTGGAAAAGTAGTTCCCTATGGTGATATAACACTTACCCTAAATGGTAAGGGCAACTCATTGTACCTAAACTGCTAGCACAATGTGGTTATGCTGAACTACTGCTCTCCTTCTGAGTGTCTGGAGTGTCAGTGACAGCAGTCAGTCATGCAGGCACTATGGTCCTACATACCCAATACTTCTGAAACACGCTCGACTCCAGGGCTCAGGCGAGCTTCCCTGGCAGGCAACACTTTGCACATACTGTTGCAGCTTATTGCTGGAGGAACTCAGAACGTCCTGTTTGACTGCACTGGGAGGTGACTCAAACACCTGCACCTTGTGTCTCCCAGACTTCCTCGGGCATGCCTTTCCCTTTGCTGACCCCACCCTGTATCTTTGCACCATAATAAATCTCAGGCATGCATGAGACAACATACTGGACCCTGGGTGCCCTCCTGGTGAATCACTGAACCTGGTGATCACCTTGGGGACCCCCCACAGATGCAGTGAAAGTATCTGGGCCCAGACATTTCTTTTTCAGGATGATTTAATGACAAATTCAATTAGAAGTTGTTAATGGTTGTCCAGGCGCGGTGGCTCACGCCTGTAATCCCAGCACTTTGGGAGGCCAAGGTGGGCGGATCAAGAGGTCAGGAGATAGAGACCATCCTGGCTAACACAGTGAAACCCCATCTCTACTAATAATCACAAAAAATTAGCCGGGTGTGGTGGCAGGTGCCTGTACTCCCAGCTACTAGAGAGGCTGAGGCAGGAGAATGGCGTGAACCCAGGAGGCGGAGCTTGCAGTGAGCCAAGATCGTGCCACTGCACTCTAGCCTGGACGACAGAGCGAGAAAAAAAAAAAAAAGAAGAAGAAGAAGTTGTTAATGGTTATAGGGATATTCAGATTATTTACAGTATCTCCTCTTTATCTGCGGGGGATACATTCCAAGTCCCCCAGTGGATGCCTGAAACCTAGGATAGTACTGAACCCTATCTATACTATGCATGAATTTCTTTTTCATTCTTCACCATTTCAAGGATAGAAGATTCATTTTTACTTTAGCAGCCTCAGTATACTATTTTTCCCTTTATTAAGTTGAGAACTTTCATTTTTTCATTTCATTTTTAAAGGAAGTATTTTGTGACTTCTCTTTGTCATATTCAAATCACCAGCATCACTACTGTTGCACTCTAGGGCAATTATTAAGTAAAATAAGAGTAACGGGAACACAAGTACTATAATAACACAACAGTCAATCTGAGAAAACAGCTACTAAATGACCAACAGGTGGTGGTGCAACTCATTGAGACACTGGACAAAGGAAGGATTCACATCCTGGATACAGGGAGCAGGATGGTAAGAGATTTCATCATGCTACCCAGAATGCATCCAAGCTAAATCTTATAAATTGTTTATTTCCGCAGTTTTCCATTTAATATTTTTGAGCCACAGTTGATTGAAACAGCAGAAAGCAAAACCACAGCTAAGGAGTGACAACTGTATTTTACCTTGGTTGAGTTTTGGTAGTTTGTCATTTCAAGGAAATGATCCATTTCTTCCAAGTTCTCAAATTGATGGGCATATAATTATTAATCGTATTCCCTTGTTATCTTTTCAATGTCTGCAGGATCTCTTGGGATATCCTTTGTTTCATTCCAAATTTGCTGATTGGTGCCTTCATTCTTTTTATTTTTGTCAACTTTCATAGAGTTTTTTGTTTGTTTTTGTTTTTTGAGACAAAGTCTCACTCTGTTGCTCAGGCTGGAGTGCAGTGGCACAATCTCGGCTCACTGCAACCTCCACCTCCTGAGTTCAAGCAATTGTCCTTCCTCAGCTTCCCTAGTAGCTGGGACTACAGGTGCGCACCACCACGCATGGCTAATTTTTTGTAATTTTAGTGGAGATGGGTTTCACCGTGTTAGCCAGGACGGTCTCGATCATAGATATTTTTCAATGTCATTGATTTTTTTCAAAGAATCAGCTCTTTATTTCATAATTTCCCCACTGTTTTCCTATTTTTCACTTCATTGATTTCTGCTCTTATATTTCCTTTGTTATTCTTGCTTTGGGTATATTTTGCTATTCTTTTTCAAATTTCTTGAAGTAGGAATGTAGGTCATTCATTTGAGACGTTTCCTCATTTATAATGTAAACATTTAGGGCTATAATTTCTCACTTAGCCCTGCTTTTCGCTTCATCTCAGGTGTTCTCAATATCTGTGTTTTCATTTTTCTTCAGTTCTATAGGTTTTTGTTAGTTTCTTTTGAGACATTCTCTTTGACCTTACGATTATTTAGAAGTATGTTGTTTAATTTCCATCTATTTAGAAATCTTCCTATTATCATTGTGTTATTGATTTGTACCTCAATTCCATTATGGTCAGAGAATATGCTCTGCATAATTTCAACTCATTTAAATGTTATGTTTATTTAGGTTTATTTTATAGCCTAGGATATGCTCTATATTGGTCCATTGTCACACTGCTATAAAGAACTACCTAAGAATGGGTAGTTTATGAAGAAGAGAGGTTTAATTGACCCACAGTTACACAGGCCTAACAGAAAGCATGGCTGGAAGGCCTCAGGAAACTTAAAATTATGGCAGAAGGTGAAGAGGAAGCAAGGACCTTCTTCACATGGTGGCAGGATGGAGACAGAGCAAAGGGGGACACGCCACACACTTTCAAACAACCAGATCTTGCAAGAACTCACTCACTATCAAGAGAACAGCGGCCGGGCGCGGTGGCTCAAGCCTGTAATCCCAGCACTTTGGGAGGCCGAGATGGGCGGATCACGAGGTCAGGAGATCGAGACCATCCTGGCTAACACGGTGAAACCCCGTCTCTACTAAAAAAAATACAAAAAACTAGCCGGGCAAGGTAGCGGGCGCCTGTAGTCCCAGCTACTCGGGAGGCTGAGGCAGGAGAATGGCGAAAACCCGGGAGGCGGAGCTTGCAGTGAGCTGAGATCACGCCACTGCACTCCAGCCTGGGCGACAGAGCGAGACTCCGTCTCAAAAAAAAAAAAAAAAAAAAAGAGAACAGCAAGGGGGAAATCCACCCCCATGAGTCAATCACTTCCCACCAGGCCCCTCCCCCAACGTGTGGGGAATACACTTTGAGACGAGATTCGGCGGGGGGACATAGAGCCAAACCGTATCATTCTACCCTTGACCCCTCCAAAATCTCATGTCCTTCTCATATTTCAAAACCAATTATGCCTTCCCAACAGTCCCCCAAAGTCTTAACTCATCCCAGCATTAACTCAAAAGTCCACAGTCCAAAGTCTCATCTGAGACAAGGTAAATCCCTTCCACATGAGCCTGTAAAATCAAAAACAAATTAGTTATTTCCAAGATACGATGGAGGTACAGCCATTGGGTAAATGCTCCAATTGCAAAGGGAGAAATGAGCCAGAAGAAAGGGGCTACAGGTCCCATGTAAGCCCCAAACCCAGCAGGGCAGTCATTAAATCTAAAAGCTCCAAAATAATCATCTTTGACTCCATGTCTCACCTCCAGAACACGCTGATGCAAGGGGTGGGTTCCCAAGGCCATGGGCAGCTCCACCTCTGTGGCTCTGCAGGGTACAGCCACCACGGCTGCTTTCACAGGCTAGCATTGAGTCCCTACATCTTTTCTAGGTGCACGGTGAAAGCTGTCAGTGGATCTACCATTCTTAGGTCTGGAGGACAGTGGCCCCCTTCTCACAGCTCCACTAGGCAGTGCCTCAGTGGAGATTGTTTGTGGGGGTTCCAACCCCACACTTCCCCTCTGCACTGCCCTAGTAGAGGTTCTCCATCAGGGTTCTGCCCCTGCAGCAAACTAATACCTGGACATCCAGTGTTTCCATACATCCTCTGAAATCTAGGTAGAGGTTCCCAAACCTTAACCTTTGCCTTCTGAGCACCCACAAGTCTGACACCACATGGAAGCCACCAAGGCTTGGGGCTTGCACCCTCTGAAGCAACAGCCCAAACTGCACCTTGGCACCTTTTAGCCATGGCTGGAGCTGGAGTGGCTGGGACACAGGGCACCATGTCTCAAGGCTGCACAGAGCAGAGGGGCCCTGAGCCTGGCCCAGGAAACCATTTTTTCCCCCTAGGTCTCCAAGCGTGTGATGGGAGGAGCTGATGCTAAGGTCCCTGACATGCTCTGGAGACGTTTTCCCCATTGTCTCGGCTATTAACATTTGACTCCTCTTTACTTATGCAAATCTCTGCAGCTGGCTTGAATTCTCCCCAGAAATATGTTTTTTTTCTTTTCTACCACATGGTCAGGCTGCAAAGTTTCCAAACTTTTATATTCTGCTTTCCTTTTTAATGTAAGTTCCAAATTCAGAACCTCTCTTTGTGAACACATATGACTGTACACTGTTAGAAGCAGCCAGATTACATCTTGAACACTTTACTGCCAAGAAATTTCTTCCCACAGACCCCTAGAGCAGGGGCACAATGCCACCAATATCTTTGCTAAAGCATAGCAAGAGTGACCTTTGCTCCAATTCCCAATAAGCTCCTCATCTCCATCGGAGACCACCTCAGCCTGGACTTCACTATTCATCACTATCAGTATTTTGGTCAAAACCATTGAGCAAGTCTCTAGGAAGTTCCAAACTTTCCCTCATCTTCCTATCTTCTTCTGAGCCTTCCAAATTGTTCTAACCTCTGCCCATTACCCAGTTCCAAAGTTGCTTCTACATTTTCAGGTATCTTTACAGAAATGCCCCACTTCTCTGGTACCAATTTTCTGTATTAGTCCATTTTCACACTGCTATAAAGAACTACCTGAAACTGGGTAATTTATGAACAAAAGAGGTTTGATTGACTCACAGTTTCACAGGCTTAACAGGAAGCATGGCTGAGAGACCTCAGGAAACTTACAATCATGGCAGAAGGTGAAGGGGAAGCAAGCACCTTCTTCACACAGTGGCAGGAGACAAAGAGAAAAAAGGGGGACATGCCACACACTTTCAAACAACCAGATCTCATGACAAGTCACTCAGTATCACAAGAACAGCAAGGGGGAAATCCAACCCCATGATTCAATCATGTCCCACCTGGTCCCCTCCGATATGTGGAGATTACAATTCGAGATGAGATTTGGGTTTGACAGAGTCAAACCATATTATGCTCTATCCTGGTAAACATTCTATGGGAGTTTTCAAAGGCATGTGCTCTGCAGTTGTTGGGCAGGTGTTCTATATATGTCAATCAATGCAGTTGGTTGATAGTGCCATTCAGATGTTCTATATCCTTGTTGATCTTGTGCCTAGTAGTCCTGTCAGTTGCTGAGAAGGGGATGCTCAAAGTTATGAACTTCAATAACTATTATTATACTACCTCACCATTTACAAATGGGGAGACTGAGGGTTAGGTAGTTCAGTTAAAGCCTTTAACAGGCAAGGCTGGGCTTTGAAACTAGGTCTTCCTGCCCTAAAATCCACACCTCTTCTACTGCAGTTCCCATCACCTACGAATGGGTCCAGATTCCAGTCTTTGAAATCAGGGGACATACTTTCTGGAAATGCAGCTAAATTGGCTCCTTGTTCAGATTTGAGCAGCAGTGAAGCCCCTGGGCTAAAACCAGGGTAGGTGTGTTGACCAAGGGCCCCAGCATGAGCAAACCCTAAACTTTCCTGCCAAGACCAGGGGCAAGGAGACCTACCTGAGTAGTACTGATCAGGGGTCCTCTTCTGCCTCATCTCTTTGGAGTCCCATACTGGGCCCAGCCTGGGTATAGCCTGGGATTCTCCTTCCTGCCCCCCGCCAGCTTTCTCCACCTGTTGTCCTTACCTGTATTCCCACACTTTCGGTGCAAGCAAAATACAGGTAAATAAATGTGGCTGGAATTGGAAGACAGCCGAATGGAATGAGATTGTCAAGGAGATATGGCTTGATTAGTGTAAATAAAGCCTAGTGGGGTGGGGGGAAAACAGAAGCCTGACACTGTTCCTTATCATTAGATGCTGGGAAAGGCTGGAATACACTAGACAAATCCCCCTGCGATCTCATCACCACTAAGCCCAACCTGAGACATTTATTAAAATCAAATTTTAAAATTCTTTTACATCTCTTTCTTCCTGGAGGAAAAATAATCATGCATAGCCAGTACACTCTATAATCACGGCTATGATGAATAAGTGAAACACTCTTGTACACTGGAGCCATGGCTGCCCCTTGGCTTTCTCACCTTGGGCTTCAGGCCAAAGACTGCAGGCAAGAGAGGTACTGACACATCATAAAACCCAAGGCCACCTGTTGTCAGCTCCTCTGCTGTATCCTTACCTACCATATCCTGTGGGTGTCCACTTTTGTGGGAACTGTTACATTTTTAAAATCAACTCTACCAAGTTTGGCTATAAATCTTTTATGGAAATTTAAAGATGAAAAACATATTTCTTCTTCATTGGTCTCATTCGTCTAATAAATGCCTTAGGGACTCACTGCTCAATCAATGTTTCAAATCTCCTGAAATTAAATTATCTTCCTATTGTGAGCTAAATAAAAATGATTTAAGTAGGTAGAATAATTTGGTTCTTATCTTGGTGTTACTGAGTGAATGGCACTATCATCAGTATTTTTCCCTGCCTCTGTTATTTCAAGAACAACCTGGGGCTTCTGCAAGACAGAGAGATTATTTTGCCAAAGAATATGTTTCCCAAATAGCCATAGTGGGTAATATTCCCTACCCTTTGGAGCAAAAGGTATAAACTCGAGGCCAGTGGCCTTCATCAAATGCAAGTGGACTTAGTCTCCCCCAAACCAGAGCATTGATAAAAAGGGCATTACATAACACAAGATAAATATATGAATTAGAATTACAGAAGAAAGGAAAACTTCTGCGTCATTTGATAACATATCTTGATATATTTCATTTAGGTATTTATGGCATAAGCATACACTTAACAAACATTATGTATTAGACTCAAGGCCAGGCTTTGCAGGTTTTAAGATGAACAACCCAGGGTCCTGGAATTCATACAGTTTATAGCTGGAGATGTTCACATATAAATAGATAATGTTGATAAAGTGGGATCATGCCATAGTTGATGATATAGTTGAATATATGCTATATAATGCTAGTCATATAACTGGCCATAGTGGGAAGGAGTTTGAGGTGGAAGCACACCTGGGTGGCATGTATTCTAAACAGTCCTGTCCAACAGAAGCTTCTGTGATGATAGAAATGCTCTATGTCTAAGTGTACACTATGACAGCCACTAGCCACATGTGGCTGTTGAGGACTAGAAATTGTTTATTTCCTTTTAATCAACTTTAACAGCCATATATGGCGAGTGGCTATCATATTGGATAATATAATTCTAAAGTAATGATCCTTACATCTTTAGTATGCAACAGAACCACCTGAGGATCTCAGTTCTGATCCAGTAGGTCTAGGATAGTGCCCAAGAATCTGCATTCTTACAAGCTCCAGGTGACTCTGACACTGCTGGCCCATGACTCTCACTCTGGGGAGCACCATTCTGAAGGACTCCAGTCCCTCCAGTCCATGGCAATAAGCCCAGAGCTGACTTCTGTCCTTTGCCACAGGCAGACTTACTGTGAAGTGGATGAAGTCGACTGCCAAGCCCTCACTCCCATGGCCCCTTCCAGGACCTATCTGGTGGTGTGGAGTGGCTGAAGGTATTTTGGGGATGAGATTGGTATTGGGCATCCATTCGATTGGTCAAGAGGTGTCTATTTTTGTGATTCCCAGTCACTTTTGTGTGCTGGGGGTTCTGGTGCAGGAGTTGCTTCTGGGATGGTCCTACCACCCATTCTGCTGATGCACCAACACTGACCAGATGGCTCATGCCTTACAGTCTGTCCATAGCACCAACCCTCAGAAACCAGTGGGTGGGGTGGGGAGAAACAAGGTTTGGAATGGAATCTGTGGGAATGCTTCCAGTCAGCAGGCTTGTATCATTGCAAGTGGAGGTTTCAGTCCTTACAGGCACCTCGGCAAAACGGAAGTTCTCTCCTATTAGAAATATTGTTGGTGATTCAGCTAAAACAATGAGAAACAAACCATTGTCTTTTTTTCCCTATGTGTAAAGAGAATGAATTATTTTAAAAATAATTTCAACTTTGACTTTAGATTCAGGGGCTGCACGTGCAGGTTTGTGACATGGATATATTGTGTGATGCTGAGGTTTGGGGTACAAATGGCCCCACCACCCAGGGAGTGAGCATAGTGCCCATGAGGTAGGTTTTCAGCCCTGTCCCTCTCCCCTCTCCCCACTCTGCGAGTCCCCACTGTCTATTGCTTTCACCTGTATGTCCACGGCACCCTGTGTTTAGCTCCCACTTACAAGTAAGAACATGTAGTATTTGGTTTTCAGATCCAACTTGAAGATTTTTTAGAGATTAACTAGTATAGGAGAAAAGTTGGAAAGCCTTTGAATCTTATAATTACTGTATAAGGGAAACTCAGTAGACATTTGCCCAAATTTGACATTATTCCTGAAAATTTACGCATAACTAATTGGGAAACTAAAAATTCATTTGTTGTAAACTATCAGTAACAATAATAACAAATTCAATCACCAATGCTAGAGGGAAGACTTAATTATCTTCCTAACTTCTTTCTAGGAAAATATTACAAAACTTTCATCTGAAGAGAGGGAAGCCAAAAATATCTAAGAGAAACAAGTACTTAGAGAGGAAAACTACATAGATAACTAGCTAAAATGCTTTTTCATGTATTTTTCAATGTTTGTGATATTGGCCAGTGTTTTAAATTTAATAAATTTAATAATATTTAATAATATTTTATGTATTTTATCATTTTAAACATTGAATGGAAATATTCATTTGTATTTGAAATTTTGCATTTTTTTTCAAGGGGGCCCATAAATTATAAACGTGCTAGGCTCTACAAAACCTAGATTCACCCCTACCCTTCTCCAAGTAATTTTGAAATGAAGCTTCTAAAAGTGAAAAGGACTTAGGAAATGCTTTCTTCACTATTGCATTGCCAGTGCCTACCACAGTGCCTAACACACAGTGGGTGCTTAATAAAAATGTGTTAAAGAATAAATGAACAGTAAAGCCCATATTCAAATAGCAGTGAACAATTATCCAAGACAGGGCTACAAGCATCAGGGAAGTCCCTGGGCAGGTCAGGGGAATACCTATCCCATTCTGTTCCTCCTCGTTAACCTGGATTTATGGCCCCTCTGAAGCAATGCTAGGTTCTGCAGGTCTCAAGCTGCATATGCCAATACCTCAAGGAGCTCTAATCCAGACAAGGGCCCAGAACTTATACAAAACAGAGTGTGACCTCTGATAAATTCCAAGCCATTCTGCTGAGGCAATGGAAGTAAGAGAAGAGTGACCTTCCAGGGCATAGTTGGGAAAAGTCCATGGAAAGTAGTTGTGAAGCAGAGGAAAGGCAAGGAAGTCAAGGAAGAGCTGCATGGACAAAGGTGGAGATGGGAGCCCTGTGACTTGCTTATAAAGGCAAGAGAAGGCAAACCTTTATCCTCCCTGTAAACGAGGAGGCCCAAGGAGCAAGGCGTGAAAACCAGCTTTGGAAAAATTAACTCTGAAAGCCAATTCCAGACCAAGGACTTTGGCCGCCAACCTAAAAGTAGAAAAGAACATGCACAGGGTTCTGTGCATAGAAAGACCAGTGTCGGGTGTGGGTCAGAGTACCTTGTCCTGTGACCCAGAGCAGGGCTTGGAAAGAGGCTCCAGGCAGGAACAGACCAAAGGTTATTCCATAGCTCAAGCTCAAGGTTGCACTGGCCAGGGCTGGAGAGGCAGTGAGAACACAAAGGAGGGATGGAGCTGAGAAATGATGCAATAAGGGAAGTGTTGGTTTGTGTGTGCATTTGTTTTTTACATGTCCTGCATGCCTACTTTGCAACAGATGCGTGCGTTTTCATAGACTGCTTCACCGAATCCTCAAACAACCCTGGGAAAACAGAAGTCATCATCCTCGTGCACGTATAAGGATCGGGGACTGCGTGCACAGACTCACCTCCAGGCACGAGATTCAAGCCAGAATTTCACAAACATTTTTTTTTCTGGTTCCTCCTCTTTCCACATGCCACACTGAGGATGTGAGGAATGAGAGGTAGAGTCGAGAGCAGCTTCTAAGTTTGCAGCATGGAAGCTAACGCTGAGTGGAACTCGAAGAGGTCTGCCAGAGAGCTGGCTGGGGAGCAAGAAGAGGAATGGCCTGTTTTAAAGGGAATCTTTGGGAGGCAACAATTTCTATTTGAACAGCTGGAGTACTGCCTCTTTCTCCTTGTTCTCTTAGCCTGACAAGTATTTTGAGCCCTGGGACTTTGAAAGAATCACTTCCCAGCTGTCCCTGACATTTTAAAATCTGTTCCCAGTTTGAATTAAGTGGAGTCTTTAGTCTTAGATATGAAGGCTGTTGCAAAAAGTTTGTAGAAAGCAGTTTATTTCCTCTCTTTTTCCTTGCTGCAGCTGACCTTCTGGAAAAAAAATATATTCAATACAAACAGGATTTCCTTGTCTCTAGGGAGAGAAAGTCTAGCAGATATGATTCAGAGCCATCAGAAATTTGATGACCTCATATCTGAACTCCCAGAAAGGTTCGGCTCTGCCATTCACCCCAAAGGGCTAAGCCACCGGCACACTTGAGGTTAAGCAAATAAAACGCAGTAATTCCTTCATGTATGTGCCCTTCATTTTTGCCAACTGTCTCCAGCTTTGTCCTTGGAAAAAATTCAAACATTTAGGTATGGTCAGGGGAGATGTGCTTTTCCTGTTCAATAAAGGAAGAAATATTTATGTATGTCCACAATTTACATTTTAACAGACATGTTGATTTGTTTAAATATTCCTTGATATATGTTTTAACATGTTATATTAATCTGTCAAAGACAACTCACTACAGCAGAAAAACAGCTCCCTTTTGCAAAAATCAAAAAAGCTGATCGCTCTCAAATTTCCTCTTGTCATGGACAGTAAAAATTAAGGAAAAACAATAATTGTGATGCTACACCAGGAAGCTGACTTTGAAGATCCTGCAGATTTTTTTTAAGGTTTGAGAAAATGACATTAAACATGAAAGAAACCTTTGGGAGGCTGAGGCAGGTGGGTCACAAGGTCAAGAGATCCAGACCATCCCGGACAACGTGTTGAAACCCCATCTCTACTAAAAATACAAAAATTAGCTGGCTGTGGTGGTGCACACCTGTAGTCCCAGCTACTCGGGAGGCTGAGACCAGAGAATCACTTGGATCCGGAGGTGGAGGTTGCAGTGAGCTGAGATCCCGCCACTGTACTCCAGCCTGACGACAGAGCAAGACTCCATTTCAAAAAGCAAGCAGGCAAGCAAAAAAGAAAGGAGAGGAGAGGAGAGGAGAGGAGAAAAGAAAGAAAGAAAGAAAGAAAGAAAGAAAGAAAGAAAGAAAGAAAAAAGGGAGAGAGAGAAGAAAGGAAAGGAGAGGAGAGGACAGGGAAAAAGAAG
>NW_012102809.1:7043035-7046549 GCF_000951045.1 Mandrillus leucophaeus
AGGAGAGGGGAGGGGAGGGGAGGGGAGGGGAGGGGAGGGAAGGAAAGAAAGAATCTCTACCTGCTCCAACTAATTCAACACTGTTTTTAAATTTTCTTCATAAATTGCACAATTGCTACATGGTTATTATTTTAAAAGACACAAATGTTATAGAAGTATGCAACTAGAGCACCCCTTCCCTGCATATCTCGGAATATTGGGCTGTTATGAGTATTACATGTAAAATTTTCAGAATAAAATATATAGTATATATACCCCAAATATCATATAAAGAATTTAGACTGTGTTGTATAGAATCTCTCAGGGCTCTCTGCTGCTATAAAATGTTCCTGGTATCCTGAACTCAGCAAGTAGTTCTGAAATCCTTTGCCCACAGATACATGAAACATTTTTACCAAACTCAGACAAAACAAACAAAAAATAATCATATAAATGTCAGTGTGAGGTTACCAACTGCCTTGATTGTGAAGAACACTCCTTTAGTTTAAGATTGTATCTTTCATCCCTTTTTTGGTGTTAAACTATCCTTTCTTTTAAAGCAATTATAGCAATAGTAGATGGAATTTCTTTTCTAATGACATCTGTTGCAAAATAAAAAGTTAGCAATCCTAGTTTAGCCTAATTTTTAGAAACCATTTTAACCATTTTTAAGTGTACAATTTAGTGGCATTAAGTGCCTTCACAGTGTTGGGCAACCATCTCCATCATTTCCAGAATTTTATTATCACCCCAAACAGAAACTCTGTAACCATTAAACAACAATTTCCCATTTTCCCCTCCCCCAAGTTCCTGGTAACCACCATCCTGTCTCTATGAATTTGTTTATTCTAAGTGCCTCACATAAGTAGAATCATATGACATTTGTCCTTTTATGTCTAGCTTGTTTCACTGAACGTAATGTTTTCAAGGTTCATCCATGTTGTAGTGTATCATAATTTCACTACTGCTTAAGGCTATAGAATTTTCAATTGTATGTATATACCACATTTTGTTTATCCATTCATCTGTTGATGGATATTTGACTTCCTTCTCACCTTTTGGCTACTGTGAATAATGTTATAAGCATTGGTGCACAAGTATCAGTTTAAGTCCTTGCTTTCAATTCATTTGAGTATATACCTAGCAGTGACATGGCTGAATCATATGGTAATTCCATGTTTAACTTGTTGGGGGACCACCAAACGGTTCTCCACAGTGGCTGCACCTTTTTCCTCTCTACCAGCATTTGAGAGAGTTCACATCCACATCCTTGTCAACACTTGTCATTTTCCAGTTTTTTAAAATTAGCCATGCAAATGGATGTAAAGTAGTATCTCATCATAGTTTCAATCCACATCTCCCTAATGACTAATGATGCAGAGCATGTTTTAATGTGTTATAGATCTTCTTTCTACTTATTCACACCTTTTGCCTGTGTTTGAGTTGGATTGTTTGTTTTTTTTTTTAGTTGTAAGGGTTTTTTAAATATTCTGGATACAAATCCCCTATGAGACACATGACTTGTAAATATTTTATGCCATTCTGTGAGTTGTCTCTTCACTTTGTTGACAGGGTCAACAAAAGTTTTTAATTTTTATGAACTCCAATGTGTCTGTTTTTTTCTTTTCTTGCCTATGCTTTTGGTATCATTTCCAAGAAATCATTGCAAATGCAAAGTCATGAAGATTTCTCCCTATGTTTTCTTCTAAGAGTTTTTATTTTTAGATCTTAAATTTGGGTCTTCCATCCACTTTGAGTTAATTTTTGTATATGCATAAGGTAAGGGTCCAGCTTTATTCTTTTGCATATGAATATCCAGTTTTCCCAGCATCATTTGCCAAAAAAAAAAAAAAAAAAAAAACTAAAACAACTGTCTTTCCCCATTGAATGGTCTTAGCAGCGCTGAAATTCATGGTTGAAATTCACCATGTACTCGAGTGTTTATTTCTGGGTTCTCTATTCTGTTTAATTGGTCTATATGTTATCTTTATGCCAATAACACATATTTTGATTATTGTAGCTTTGTTGTAATTTTTGAAATCAGGCAGTGTGAGTCATTCAACTTTGTTCTTTCTTTTCAAGATTGTTTTGGATTTTTAGGGTCTCTTGAGATTTCATACAAGTTTTAGGATGAGTTCTCTATTTTTGCAAAATATGTCATTAGGATTTTGATAGGGATTGCACTGAATTTGTAGATTGCTTTTGGTGGTATTAACATATTAACAATATTAAGTTCTTCAATCCAAGAACACAGATGTCTTTCCACTTATTTATGTCTTCTTTAATTTTCTTCCAAAAATATTACGTACTTTTCAGTGTATAAGGCTTTTGTCTCCTCGGTTAAAGTTACTTGTAAGTATTATATTATTTTTGATGGTGTTGTAAATGAAATTGATTTATTTCCTTTTTAGATTGTATGTTGCTAATGAATAGAAATACAGCTGGTATTTGTGTGCTTATTTGTATTCTGTAACTTTACTGAATTCATTAACAGTATGTGCATGTGTGTATGGTGTGTACGTGTGTGTGCATCTGTGTAATATTTACAGTTTTCTACATATAAGAATGTCATCTGCTGAGTGGGATAATTTTATTTCTTCCTTTCCAATTTGAATGCCTTTTACTATTTACATTGCCTAATTTCTCTGGCTAGAACTTCCAGTACTATGTTGAATAGAAATGGTAAAAGTGGAAATCCATGTCTTCTTCCTGGTGTTAGGGGGAAAGCTTTCAGTCTTTCACAGTTGAGTGTGATGTTACCCGTGAGTTTCTCACATATTGACCAAAAGTTGCTTATTTCATTTAGTTGTGAAATCTGCCAGTTGCTGGTATAGGGGCAAGATCAGCTTGGGACCCAGGCAGACTTAGGTTCAAATGAAATAATCTTCTAAGGTTTCTAGGGGCTTTTTGTCATGAGGAAGTAATAAGCATCAAACTTACCCACCACCCTAAGCAACTGTAAAACTGGGTAAAATATATGAAGCAATTATTTTCAAGAATTAGACAACAGGCAGCATGGGGCTTTAATACTTGAAATAAGAGAAACACAAAGTTATATCCTCATTATTCTGACTTTCGGCCTGGCACAGGGAAGTAGCACCCCAAACATAGCAGCAGTCTAACTGGAGTGAGAAAACAAAGATTGGAGTTTGGGGATACTTAGATAACTGGATTTTCATGAGCCCTCCTGACTCCTTGGCTAAATACTATTGTACACTATGCAGGGCAAAATTCTGCCAAGCCTCACAAAGAACAACTAAAGAAAGATTGGGAACTGACAGAGATCCTGGAGGTTACTCATTATTGAGAGACATTTGAATTTGATCAGCCAGAGTAAAGAGACTGTAGGAATTCAACTGAAACCCAAGAAAAGACACATCTCAGAGACAGAGCCCCTCTTAGCCCTATAGTGAGGATTATGCTAGGCCTACACTAACAAAGCCTAAATCAAATTTCAACATAATCAACCTGAGCTGTCGTGGGTTCACTACCCAAGATTTTTGCTAACAAGACTATGTTAACAACATTCAATATT
>NW_012102809.1:7047259-7051828 GCF_000951045.1 Mandrillus leucophaeus
ATATCAAACAGTCTAATATACAAGTAATCAGAGTCCCAGAAAGAGAGGAGATAAATAATATAGCAAAAAAATACTTAAGGAAATAATAGCCTTAAATATTCCAAACTGTAAGTAATTCAACTCATAGCTCCAGGAGATTCAAAGAACTTCAAGTAGAATAAACCCAGATAAAGTCACAGCAAGGTACATCACAGTCAAATTTCTGAAAACCAAAAATAAACAGGCAATTTTAAGAACAATGAAAGAAAAAAGAAACACTAGATACAGAGGAACAAAAGTAAAAATAATCCTTAACTTCTTATGAGATTTAATGTAAACCAGAATATAGTAAAACAAAATATTTAAAGTTCTGGAAGAATAACTGTTATCAAAATTCTATATACAGTTAAAGAATTATTCAAAAATAAAAAGTGAAAGAAAGACATTTTCAGCTGAATAAAAGCTGAGAGAATTCATTACCAGGAGATTTACACTTCAGAAAATATTAAAAGAAGTTCTTCAGTTTGAAGGGAAATAACAATATATGGAAACTAGGATTCTCACAAAAGAATGAAGAGCACCAAAAATGGTAAACATATGGGTAAATATGAAATCATTTTTTTCTTATTTGTTCATTTTTTTAAGGCCATTGATTGTGTTGAAAGAGGCAGTCTGCCATGCACCATGAGCATCTATGCTAGTTCTTGCAGCATGTGCCAGACTTCCAAGTTTATCTGCCTCCTGATAAGCAGTAATTTCTGTAGCTAATCACAAAGGTGACTAAGTAGCAAGGAAATGACAGTGTAAATACTAGGAAACTACTCCCTTTCTAATGATAGGAAGACAGGCCTGTTAGCTGCTGTCTGCAATGTTTATTGCTTGCTCAAAACATGCTAAACACTCGACCCTGAGTTCCTTAGCTTCATCACAAACCCTCTGCTTGTGTAGTATCTGTCTGAGCCCATCACATCACCCATGTGGAACTTAGGGGAAAGAGGAATCAATGCAAATATACTGATGATCATGCTGCTCATTGTTCTTTGAGTAATAAAGTCCTTTGTCTCTGACCCAGGAGTCTCATGTCTCCTGTCAACATCCATCAAACAGCAACAGGGTACCTATTAGCTTGCAAGTGGGATGAAGTCTCTGAAACTTCACAATTCTTAATAACTAATTAAGCAAAAAATAGTGACAATGTATTGTGAGATTTACAACATATGTAGAAGTTAAATACATGCAATAGAATAAGAAATAGGAGTGGTTAAGTGGAAATGTATTATTGCAAGTTTCTTCTATTATTGTATTATATTCTAATTATTCTAATATGTCTTCTTATTATTAACCTATTATGTTATAAGATAATTATTATATAATTAATGTATTAATTATGTAATTATTACACTATGTAATATATTATAAATTATTGATAATTATATAACTATTACTTGTATTATTATGTTATTCTAATACAATATATCTTATATTATTAATATAATATCTTGAGAGCACCACTGTCCAATAGAAATATAATATAAACCACAAATACAAGCCATGAATATATCTTTAAATTTTCTAGAAGCCACATTAAAAGCATAAAAGAAATAGAGGAAATTAATTGTAATATTATATTTAACCTAGGATCTTCAAAGTATTATAACTTCAGTATATAATCAACATAAAAAAATACTAGTGAGCTATTTATTTTACACTTTTTACATTAGCCCTTCAAAAGTTAGTGTGTATGAAACCATCCACACATCTCAATTCATTTCAGCCGTATTTCCCATGCTAACGTAGCAAATGGCTAGTCTACTGGACAACACACTAGAGCAACCACTAACAACATAAAACAAGAAGGTATAGCTGAAAAACTGCTAGGGGAGATAAAATAGAATACCAAAGGAATACTATATTAATCCAGAAGGAGGTGGGAATGAAAAAAAGCAAAGAGTAGATAGGACAAATAACACTTCTAGGCATGACAGATTAATCTCTTATCTTCTCCAGCTGGAAGAGGGTACAGCCAAGGAAGCCGAGGCAGATGGAGTAATGCAAACAAAGACATTTAGTTACAACCCACGAATGGTAAGCTTTGTGAACGTGGACAAAAAACCTAATCTTTCTTATCCTGCATTTATTCCTTTACCATAGAGCTTGTTTCCCTGCTAATTTATTCACTTGGAGCAATAGAGTGTTATAGTTAAGAAAATGGATTTGGATATTAGCTCTGGATTTGAATCTTGGCTCTGTCATTTTGAGACCTTAGACAAATTACTTAATGGCCTTAAACTTCAGTTTCCTCATTTGTGTAATGGGTATTATACAATACCTGCTTCAAATCCCTGTAAAACACAGTGCCTAGCATCCTAGAAGCTCTCAAAAAGGTAAGTTAGTTGTTTCTTTTTATTATTGTTCAGTTAACTAACTCTTAATACCGTGAACTATAGTCCAGACACCATTAAAGACACAAAGGATTCAAGGGTGTATGACAAAGACCTTTTCCTTAACAGGGAAGCCATACCTGTAATATCTGACTGCCTATTGAAATAACTGTTATGAGGCAGAAATAAGAAAGCAGACAGAAGCACTAGGGTAAAAATATAAATGTTGCTATATAAGTGTCTGTATTATGATGTGTAATCTTTTTCCTTGGCAAAACACAGCAGCCAAGCAGCCTGGAAAATTATGGATGTAGTTCTGATCCAGCCATTCTCTCCAAAAATTAGTAGGTTTTAGTCTACCAATGAGTGGGAAGTAAATCATTCTCATTTAACTTTAAAGAGTAGTTTTCTACTTGTTCATCAAGAGGCTCCAATCTTCTGAATCATATTCGACACTGTTAGAAACTACTCTTTTGTTGATATTTTCTTCACTAGCATTTTTTAAACTATTGTGTTCCTTCACATATTGTGCCAACCCCTAATTCTAATTGAGACTGAGAATTATTTCCTAATGAAGGCTACCAGGTGTGTATGTGTGTGTAAGTCGTGTGTGTTTATTCTTAGGTCGGGAATTATTTTTATTTTTATTTACGTGTTGTAAGCATTGTATACTTTATTAATAGTTGGCATCATCCTCAGAGTAAACTTAAGTCTCTGCCTCCGGGTATATGTGTGTGTGTGTGTGTGTGTGTGTGTGTGTGTGTGTGTGTACATAAAACACTTTGATACATATTCAATCTTTATCTTGTTTTGTTTTCAAATCTGAAATACGGATTTAATAAGCTTCATTTTGCCGGTGAGAGTCTGTGACTTGCCAAAGTCATATAGTGGTCATTAGTGAGACCAGAATGCAGACACAGGTCTGCCTGTCCGACTCCACCCACCTCATGCAGCCTCCCTTATATAGTGTCCTCTGCTGATGAGTGCTCAGGAGAGAGCAATTGTTGAGTAATACTATTTTGTATTTGTTCAAAATATAAGAAATTGATGGCCAAGCATGGTGTTTCATGCCTGTGACCACAACATTTTGGGAGGCAGAAGTGGGAGGGTCACTTGGGCTCAAGAGTTCAAGGCTACGGTGAGCTATAATCACACCACTACACTCCAGCCTGGGCAACAGAGTGACACCTGTGTTTAAAAATAAAAAACTTAAAAAAACATATAAGGAATTGGTCACACAACTTCAATTGCCTTTACCAAACATTTAGAAGCTTCTCCAGAAGACCGTGTACTCCAAGTTGCAGCTGAAACGGCAGCAGCAGTCTACAGTTGTGTGTTTGCCTTGAACAGTCACAACTAAAACAATGTACCTGAATTCACCTTTTCCCACATGACTTCCAAGTTAATCATCTACAGATATAGACAAATCACCCAAGAAAATGCAATACCTTAGGTCAAGAATTCTTTTTCTTTTATTTATATGTTATAAGCACTGTATATTTTATTAATAGCGGGCATTATCCACAGAGTAAACTTAAGTCTCAAACAAATCTCGTTGCAAGATTTTCTTTAACTGCACCAGATCGTAACAATGTTTGTCCAAGAATAAAAAGCACTGTGCAAAAAGGAGGTAACAATAAATGCTGGTTAAACTGAATTTTCATGAAGGTTTAAATTCAGCAATCTCTTACCTTTTGTTTCTTTCCTTTAAATTTGATTTTCTAATAGAAAATAGGCAATAGCCTTGCACAGAAATTTACTAAGGAAGAAACACAAATGTCCAGTAATAATAATGTGAAAAAAAAATTCAACTCCATTAGTGCTGAAAGAAACCCCAAGTGAATATAAGGAGAACCAATGTTTACCTAACATTTATCTGACAATGTTTAACAAAAAATACTGTAAAATTATAATGTCTAGTGGCTGATGGGATGGCTAAATTTTTCAATGTATCTGGAAAACAACATAATAGCATGTATCAAACTCCTGAAAAATCTGGTAATTCTTTCACCAAGCATTTCACTTTCAGGTATTTATCACACGGAAAAATAAGCACGGCTGCACAAAAATAGAGCAATAAAGCAACTCTGTAGCATCATCTCCTATTAATTATTTTGTTATTAAGTGTCTACATGTAAATTGTTTAAATAAGTTGTGGTCAACTCATACAGCAGAATACTATGTAGTTATTAAATACAAAAAACTAGCC
>NW_012102809.1:7051993-7071807 GCF_000951045.1 Mandrillus leucophaeus
AACAAACAAAAAAGTCAAGTAATGGGAGAATTCTAAGTAACCAACGGAAGTACTATAATATGTTATAGCTTATACAGTTGGTACAGTATGGTTCTGTGTGTGTGTGTGTGCGTGTGTACTGGAAGGATATTTCACAAGATGTAAATAACGGTGACTTCTAGGTATTGAGATTATGGGTGATTTTTTTTCCTGTCTCTCCAGTTTCCCTGCCCCACAGAGGAGGGTTGGCCTGTATATCCCCCACATCCTTCAATTAGAATATACTACTTTAAGAATGAGAAGCAAAAACAGAGGAAAAAGGAACTGTGATCTACTTTCAGAGGAAGACGACACCCACACTCTGTTAACTTCCTGGGGGCCAGACCGCCTGGGAGGGAAGCTCCTTGCCCCACCTTACTTTGCCCTGCCTGCCAAATCCAGAGGTCCAGTGGCACAGCCAGAAAGACAAGTTTGTGGGGCTGTCCTCATCCTCTATATTTTGTCCATTTAGCCTAAAATATCTTACCGAATACCTATTATGTGCTAGGCATAGGGCACACAATAGTGAGGGTGGAAAGAGAAAGGAAGAGAAGGAAGGAAGGAAGGATGGGAAGAAGGTGGGGAGGAAGAAAACTTCCCTGGCATATTATGCAGGAGTCTGACCTTCATCAGATGACTGACTCTGAGCCATGCTAGGCAGAGGCAGGGTCACAGGGCTATAGGAGCTGAGTTTAGTGGGAGCTGCCCAGCCCTGACAGAGCATCTTTCTTCAGGAAGCAAGCACTGAGTTGAACTCTCAAGGACATGGCAAAGAAGGGGTAAGGAAGGGCATTCCAGGATAGGCACTAGAGATGCCAGGGCAGGGGAGAGCAGGCAGCAAGGCTGGAGCACCCACAGCCAGGGAGGCTGGATGGGAAGAGACTAAAGCACGCGAGGCCTCAAAGTCACATGCAGGGGGCACTGAGAGGCTTTGGCAGGGCATCCCTTAGCAGATGCACCTTCAGACAGGATAGCTCTGGGTGTGGACTGGAGAATGGATATGGGAGGGGGCCATGGTGGATCCCAGGAGACCATGAGGAGTCCTATCTAGGGCGGTGACACACGGGTGGAATGAAGTGGTGTATTAGTCTGTTTTCACACTGTAATAAACACATACCAGAGACTGGGTAATTTATACAGGAAAAAGGTTTAATGGATTTACAGTTACACATGGCTGGGGAGGCCTCACAATCATAGTGGGAGGCAAGGAGGAACAAGTCATGTCTTACATGGATGGCAGCAGGCAAAGAGAGAGCGTGTGCATGGAAACTCCCCCTTAGAGAACCATATCTACTGAGACTTATTCACTATCACGAGAACAATATGGGAAAGACCTGCCCCCATGATTCAATTACCTCCAAAAACACGTGAAATTTTAAGATGAGATTTGGGTGGGGACACAGTCAAACCATATCAAATGGAAATACTATTTTTCAGTGACTTTGATGGGGAGTTTCCAATCTCCTACTTCCAAACGGTAACAAAGATTGAGTGCAGTAACTCACACCTGTAGTCCCAGCTACTTGGAAGGTTGAGCCAGGGCAGGGAGAAGGATTGCTTAAAGCCAGGAGCTTGAGACCACCCTGGGCAAGACAGCAAGACCTCGTCTCTAGAAAATACAACATTAGCCAGGCATGGTTGTGCATGTCTTTAGTGTCATACTCAGGAGGCTGAGGTGGGAGGATCAGTTGAGCCCCGGAGTTCAAGGCTGCAATAAGCTATGATCACACCACTGCACTTTAGCCTGGGCAACAGAGCAAGACTCCATTTCTAAAACAAAGAAACAACAACAAAAACAGTAACAAAAGAAAAACCAGTTTTTTGGGCAAGAAATGACAGCTCAGGACCAGAGACTTTATGATACAAATTCCAGGTGAGCAGAGGCCACAGCCAATGAAGCACCATTTTGTCTGAAAAGTACAAATTGCTTCCCCTTCCACTCTCTGCTGAAAGCCTACTTTGTTCATCAATAACCTTACAATTGGAGCCCACATATCCAAGCTTCAAAGTAAAATCAGAGAGCTCAATTTGTGTCTATGAAGCAGCGTGCCGTGAAATCATCTGACCCTTTGTTTTCATCCGTGTGCAGTGGAGACAGGAAAAGCACCACTTATCAGACTCCTCCAGGAGCCATCTGCCAAACCTCTCTCTTCTGAACTGAGTCCTGTTTTCTGTGGCTATTTTACATTTCTAATGAGAAGCTATGGTGTATCACATAGGTTCATCCATGTAGTCCCTCGCAATGGAGGACCTGGCCCCAGCTGAGTCTGCACACTAGATTACAAAGAAGTTTTCAGCGTTAAGGCACCTCCAGATATCTAGATTCCTCCAAAAATAAAAATAGTAATAAAACAATTACCATTTATTGATTATGACTGACTGTTTTGTAGGTAAATTAACCTACATTAAGGGAATGTAATTTATGTGACCTACCAATAGCACAGAGTAGAGACAAGATTCAGCCCAGGCCTACGAGACCACACAGGCCATTCACTTGGAGCCCCCTCCCCTCACCCTTTCCTCTCTCCCTCCATCTGAGAGAGACAGAAGCATGGGCCAGGCCTGCTTCTTGAAGCTACACAGTCCAAGTCCCATCAGTTTCCAAGTGCTTGAGGGTCATTTTTGGGATATCACTACAGTGGAAGATAAGCAAACCACTGGGCGTGGTAGGAAAGAGGCCGTTTTCTCAGAGACCAAGAACTTAAGATGGGAGTTTCACTGTCTGACCTCCAGTGGCCCTACTGTGTGTGTGATCTTGGATGCGTCACTCAGTATGCCTCAGTTTCCTCATCAGAAGAACAAGAATCATCATACAACAGGCCCAGGAATCCCTTCCCTGAAATCCTTGGGTACAGATGCATTTTATAAATCAGAATTTCTTGATTTTAGAAAGGTGACAGAGTTTACATTTTATAACACCTGTAACAGAGTCTGGTGCAGTACCCATTAACCACAAATCAATCATTGATAGTCCGCCGCGAAACAAAGTGAACTACACCCAGGTGAGATAAATTAAAACTATAAACAGTCTCATCAGTTTAGATGAAATTTTTCCACCAAAAGAACTACCTTTAAAAAAAAATTTCCTCCTGTGCAGACTTGGAAGACTTTGGAATTTATTTCAGAGTTGCAGAGCCAGGGGTTGGGTAGGGAGGTGGGGCAAGGAGTGGATGACAGAACTGTGTTTACCTTGTAAGGCCACTGTGAGGATGAAATGGATCAAAGAATACATGGAAAGCACATAGAAGAATGACTGAGACATAACAGAAGTGCATTTCAGATATTCTTATTCATTCCAAAAAAGAAAAAACACAGGCTACTTCAAAGGCCATTATTTGTATGTCAAAATTACTGCTGGGATGTTTACCACTTCAGGGAATTAGAAGACATCTTCAGAAGACTTCTGAAATAGAAAGACCTCATCAGACCTCTTCAGAAGAATTCTGGGTGGATCTGCCGGCCGCTGCCAGGAGAGAGAACTCAAGAACATCCCCAAGGGTCTGATCCAGAGAAAAGTAAATTATTTTATTCCAAATACCACCTGCCAGTCGAGCAAAACAGGCTCTCCAATACTTTGGATTAAACGTGGCAAGTGCAAATCCCATAATGGCAGCCAGAAGTTCTGGAATTAGCCAGAACTGGAGGGACACAGTGAAGCCAGAGCCTGGAATCCTACCTACAACAGTAAATGAGTACCCCTTCTTCATCGCACGTAAAAGAACTCTTTGCATTCTTCATCCCATTTCTGGTTCCCTCCCCAGTGTTTTTCCTTCGACTTACTGAAATCACTTCAATCTTATCAAGGTGAGATCTTGAGAGCGTTCTCAATTTGAGGAACAGAGTCGTAGCTACAAGTTGCTAATTTGTCCCATGCTGCAGAAGAATTTTATACAATGGTCGTCAGTCTTTTCATGCTACAGCTCCCCTCTCTGAAGCTCAGAGCAATTTCTTTGACCTTCATCGAATGCTGCAATGTGTTGCTCTTTTCATCACTGGAAAATTGATCAGACTGATCTATAAGTGCTCACCTCTTTCCTGGCCCGGCATACGTGTTCCTCACACCAACAAAAGCCTTTCTGTTTGTAGTTTGCCATAGTATGTGTAGACTTATTTGAAAAGCAAGTACTTTGCATAGTATGTCCTTAGAATAATGAAATATTAATAACAAATGGGGAAACAAGGAAATAAGGAAAGGGTAGTGTCCCAGATAGGCCTGCTACAGTTTGTCCATTGGAGCAAACAGTTATTGGTAACCCGGACGAGCTACCAGTCTGGAGCAAATCAAAGAAAAAAAGCTTATTGTGTATACACAATAAACAGCCAGCTGAAAATATTTCAGAACACTTACTCCAATTTTCCTTGGGAAACCCAAGAAGCCTTTCAAAAAGCAAAGTCCCTTCTCTTTCATTAAACAATTGTACTAAAAATGTTATTGTCTGTCTTTTTCCACTAGAAGGTAATCTCCATGAGAACAAGAACTTTGTTTTGCTGTATTCCTGGTGCTGGGAACTGTAGCTGACATTTCGGAGGTGCTTAATAAATATTTGTTGGATAAATGAGTGGGACAACCTGAAGCAAGTAGACAGACAGATGAATTTTTCCTAGCTGTGTAGAAAGCATATAGTTGGTTTCTATATATTTCTATCAAATACATACACAGAGTATGTGACATCAAGAGCCCAAGCAACTTTGGGGGCATCTCACACTTTCTGTGGAGTGAATCTTCCAGAAGTCTGAGAGATCGTGAGAAAGACTCTACCGAAAAGCTCTGTAGACTGGCATCAATTCCACAAAATATTTGTGTAGCCTATATAACACAGGGTTTGAAACTAACTAAAAAGTAAAACCTCAGCAGTCAGTCAAGGGGGCTGTGAAACAGTGTTACACAGGAAGTAGCATGGTTTCCTGACTCCTACACAGGAGGGGAGCAGTTTTCAGGTTACACTCAATCTAAAACAGCAGTCCCCGACCTTTTTGGCACCAGAGACTAGTTTTGTGGAAGACAATTTTTCCATGGATAGGAGGGTGGGTGGTGAGTAGTTTCAGGATGGTTCAAGTGCATTACATTTATCATGCACTTTATTTCTATTATTACATTATAATATATAATGAAATAATTATACAACTTACCATAATACAGAATGAATGAGAGGCCTGAGCTTGTTCTCCTGCAACTAGATGGTCCCATCTGGGGTGATGGGGGACAGTGACAGATCATCAGGCATTAGATTCTCATAAGGAGTGTGCAACCTAGATCTCTCGCATGCACCGTTCACAATAGGATTTGCTTTCTTATGAGAATCTAATGCCGCTGCTGATCTGACAGGAGGCAGAGCTAAGGCGGTAATGCGAGCAATGGAAAGCAGCTGTAAATAGAGATGAAGCTTCACTCACCTCCTGCCATGTCATCTGGTTCCTAAAAGACCAGTACTGGTCTGTGGTCCAGGGGGTGGGGACCCCTGATCTAGAAGACAAAGGCAGGATGTCATCAAACCTGTCTCTTCCCACTGCAGTGTGGCAGAAACTCAGAGACAGGCCACAGAGAAAAAAGCAAAGTGGCAGCGCTACGCAAAGGGAAACTTTTGCCTAATATAATAAAGATCTGAGGGAAATTAGAGGAGAGCAGCCACAGCTGAATAGAAATGATGAGGAAGGTACATTTGCACTGGAGACAGAGTGCTACCTCATCATTGTGTAGCATCAAAGAATAGTTAGGACTGTCTGCCATCTACTGGCACATGTAATGTAGGTTACATTGGCTCAAACCCCCTTCCCTGTCCTAGGGAAGTGGGATGCTCACCCAGCTATTGAATCACTTTCCCAAGGGAGGGCGTATTGCCATGGCCCTCAGTTCTATTGCACACCACACTGACGCAAGCATAAAGCTCTGGCCTTTTCTCCCGTGTGTGTATGCGCACGCACAGATAGAGCATTCCTGGCTGTTGAGTCTCTTCTAAACTTTTGTGGGTCACAGAGAGGAGAGGGCTGTCACATTGCACACTGCACAGGAAGTAATGCAGAATCTGTTCCTAAGGGACCTTTGCTTGTCCCACCTGCTGGCAGGCTGCTTCCCTCTACTCCACACCAGCCATTCACCTGCTTACCCCTCCTCTCCCTCCTCTCCTCTCCTCTCTTCCCCCTAGTCCTTTCTTTTTTCTCCCCTCGCTCCCTGGAGTATTGTATTTTCTCTTGTGACACAGCTTCACCCTTACTTGCTTACATACATACTGGACTTCTACCCCCAGAGTCTCACATTTGATTCTTAAAGTCTCTCCTCAAACAAACATTTTCTCCTTAAGAACAGCTTTAGGGATGATCATCTTGATAAGAATATTTTTACCCTGCAAGAAAAGAAAGGCACCATCCCCAAGAAGACCTCTATAAAATGAAAGCAAGGGTGGGTGCAGTGCCTCACGTCTGTAATCCCAGCACTTTGGGAGGCTGAGGCGGGTGGATCACCTGAGGTTAGGAGTTCAAGACTAGCCTGGCCAACATGACAAAACCCTGTCTCTACTAAAAATACAAAAATTAGCTGCACATGGTGGTACATGCCTATAATCCCAGCTACTCGGGAGGCTGAGGCAGGAGAATCACTTGAACCCAGGAGGCGGAGGTTGCAGTGAACTGAAATCATGCCACTGCACTCCAGCCTGGGTGACAGAGTGAGACTTCATCTCAAAAAATAAAATAAAATAAAATAAAAATATGCCAGGCGCGGTGGCTCATGCCTGTAATCCCCAGCACTTTGGGAGGCCGAGGCGGGCGGATCACGAGGTCAGGAGATCGAGACCATCCTGGCTAACACGGTGAAACCCCGTCTCTACTAAAAATACAAAAAAATTAGCCGGGCATGGTGGTGGGCTCCTGTAGTCCCAGCTACTCAGGAGGCTGAGGCAGGAGAATGGTCTGAACCCAGGAGGCGGAGCTTGCAGTGAGCCAAGATTGCACCACTGCACTCCAGCCTGGGTGACAGAGCGAGACTCCATCTCAAAAAAAAAAAAAAGGATATATATGTGTGTGTGTGTGTGTGTGTGTGTGTGTGTGTGTATGGAGAGCAGCCTGAGACATGGAAGAAGAGGAGGATTGTCCAAAAAGTAGAAGAGAAATCTGAATGAGACCAGAGCATGGCTTCTTCAGCTACAGCTTGCTAAGAGACTAGAAGTCAGCATCAAAGCCTGACAGTATGTTTGTGTTTGGTTACCATTACATAGACATAACCATATTTTAAATAACTATCATAAACTGATTCTAATTTTATTCTATAATTAGGGAACAGGACATTCTCAAAGAACACTTTGGCTGTCTTTATAAAGGTTCTAGTTAAAGAACTCTTCAAGACATCATTATGGGTTGATTTCTGAACTAGATGGGCCATGACTAATGATTTCAACCAAATCCCATTTTCAGTAGGCAGAACCAGTACGTAGAATTCCTTGGAGAATGTGGCTTACTCTTTTATCCCATTTGGATGTGTTATATATGGGTTATATGAAATGCCATCTGTCATAAAACAAAACATTTTATTAAGAAGATTTTTTTAAATTGTACTTTCTGCAAACAACCAAATTCTATAAGCTAAACCAGAGGTCCTCAGAATGTGACCCCAGATCAACAGCACTGGCATCACCTGCGAACATGTTAGAAACATAGATTCTCAGGCCTCACCAGACATAGAGGAACAGAAACTCTGGTGTAGGGCCCAGCAATCTGCTCATGTTAACAAGTCCCCCAGCTGATGCTGATGCCCTGAAGACCACTGTCCTAGGGTCACCATGATCACAAAGTTCCTGATTGGTCCATATGGAATATTTCTAAATCCTAGTGCAATCCCTGAATTATGATTCCTTTCATTTCCAGGTCTTTTGATTCTCAGAAATCCGTAGCCCTGTCTTCAGATGGCACGGTTTCTTCAATAAAGCCAATGTTTGTGTCCCCGCCCAAACTCATATATTGAAATCCTAAGCCTCAAGGTGATGTTATTAGGAGGTAGGGCCTTTGGGAAGTGATTAGGTCATAAGAATGGAGCTCGCATAAGTGGGATTAGTGCCTTTATAAAAAAGCCTAGGAGAAACCCCTCGGCCCTTCCCCCATGTGAGGGCACAGCCAGAAGGCACCATCTGTGAACCAGAAGCCCCTCGCCAGATACCGAATCTTCTAGCACCCCAATCTCTGACTTTGGACCTCTACCCTCCAGAAGGGTGAGAAAGAAATGCTTGTCATTTCGGCCACCCAGGCTAAGGTATTTCTGTTATGGCAGCCAGAACAGACTGCCAGAAAGACCGTTTCCCTGCCACAGCTGCTCACAGCTCTCTGCCAGGTTGTCTGCTCCCTGCCCTGCACTCCTGGGCTCCTCCTCCAGTGTCAATCATCACGCACTTTGCAGGGAAGGAAGGTCTCACCCTCAATTGCTCTCCTCAATCACATGTTCAGAGCTCTCTTTACAACTGCTGGAGCACTCAAATATCCCAAGGGAAAGCTTCTGTGTTCCATCCTGGACCTACTAGGGGCAACCACCCTTCCACCAGGGCCCCCACTCTCACCATGAGCTTCAGACTCTCATCTCCCAAGATCTTGCTCACAGCACAGCTGCCTTCCGCTCACGCAGGCCAGAGGAGCTACCTTGTCTCCTCTTAGAGCAACGTCCCACCACTCCCTTGGGGCTCAACCTTCGCTTTGTGTTCTGTAAAAGTCAGCAGTTCTCAAGCTTGAGACTGCATCAGGCACACCTGGAGGGCTTGTCAAACTCCAGAATGGTGAGTCCCGCCCCCAGAGTTTCTGATTTAGTAGGTCTTGTGAGTAGCCCAGAATTTGCATCTCTAACAAGCCCCCAGTGGAAGCTGAGACTGTCATCTTCTTAGGCCGCGCTTGGAGAACTGCTGTTGAAAGCCAACATCACTGAACTTACCTGCAGAGGCACCTAAAAATAATCAATCCAGAGCTGCTCCTTCTCCAAATGACTACTCTCTGATGTCTGTCAAGAAATCCAAATTATTTACCAATTACTTTATTGGTAATTAAGTTCCACCTATTTCAAGAAAAGTTCTGAGCTGACTCTCATTTTTGATTAGCCATCAGCAGAAATAGTAAATTTACCTAGTGCATTCAGAAAAATGCTGTTCCTCCCAAGGAAACATGTTTTCTGTTGCTCCTGAAATCTGCTGACCTTGGCACTGACTCTGGTCCTCTTACACTAAGGTGGAGCTGGGGCAAGGTTAGGGAATCAAGACTGAGAAACCTCGCTGTCCTGCAACAGAACGGAGATACATGGAAGAACGAAGACAGAATCTTGGCTTTGAAGAGAAAGTGAGATGTGATGTCAATGATCCCGCTAACACCAAAACCATTAAACCAGCCTCGTTAAGAGAGGCCCCACCTCCCCACCCTTCCTGCCTTTTCTACCAAGCCAAACCCAGAAATAGAACACGGCTCACTTCTCAGGGCTACTGCCTCTGCCTCAACTTCAGAGACCACATCTGCAGCTCCCAAAACAAGGTCTGTTCTGCAGCTGGATAATTCACTGCTAAAATCCCAAACCGAAGAGCAGAGCCAAAGCCAGAGGAGACAAAAGTGGCAATAGGGCCAAAGCCTCATTCCAGATTCCAAGTATCATTCTGCAACCCTCTTGCTATCAACTGCTGCCTGCTGGCTGCAGCCAGGTCCCTGGTCCACACACAGCCTGGATCGGAAGCCTGCAGAGGCACGGGGGCTGGAGATGGGAAACAGATGGTGGCCTGTGCTTTGCCTTTCCCAAGTTTACAACCTCACCTGGGCTGTTCTGAGGAGCCCCGAGAGGTAAGTTCATGCATCACTACTGCCCCTCTCCATGTGAAAGCAGAAAGTCAACACGCATCCTACCCTAGAATAGACCAGCCTCACCTATAGATTCAAGGTCCTGGGGTAACAGTATCAAATGCCTCTGCTCACTGCCTTTTACTTCTGACTGTGGTTCCCAGGGAGCCTAAAATTTGAGAAGTGAAACTGAACATCCCACCGCCTTGGTGAGGGGAGAGGAAGAAACTTCACGGGCTTTTTATTGGCCGGTTATTTTTCTGTGTATCCCACACAGGCCCTCACCATGAAGGGTTTCACAGCTGCTCTCTTCCTCTGGACTCTGATTTTTCCCAGCTGCAGTGGTGGCAGCGGTGGGAGAGGCTGGCCCACACACACGGTCTGCAGTGACAGTGGCTTGGAAGTGCTCTACCAGAGTTGCGGTAAGCCCTTGCAGTACACCCATGTGTGTTTATGGGGAAAGTAAGGCCCACAGATGTGAGCTGTTAGTGCTCAGCTGGGGTGGGTGAGGGGAGAGGGGACCAGCAGCTGAACACATTCTCCACCTGCAGCAAGTCTGGGAGGGCCACTGGGAGCCTTTGGGAGAAGGAGAGGTGGGGCTGGGGCCGGGAGCGGAAGAGAGAATGGCAGAGCGACAAAGAGTACAAGACAGAGAAACTGAATATAAATACAGTCATTTACTAACACCAGAGAACCCAAAAGAGAACAAAATGATCAGTGAGTCGACCAGATCATCAAATCTCACCAGTTGAAAATTAGGAAAGAAACTTCCAGTAGGCCCTTCCCCAACACTGTACACCTGGGCTACCTTCCCATCTGATGTACTTTGCAAGTGGAGTGAAAAGATCACTCCTGCCCAAAGAGAAGATTCCTGTCCCTCTCTGGACACTTGCAGAGCTTTCACTGCAGGAGCAGCTCTCGTGAATTCAGCAAACACTTCGCATGCAGCTATCAATGCCAGGGTTTCTCAGTGCTAGAGATAATAAAAGTGCATAAGCCAGGCCTGTCACCCCAGCGGGCCAACCTAATATGCCAACAGATAAATTGCAATTCAGTGAAGAAAATGCAGTGATCTGCGGTAAGAAGTGTCAGAACCAACCAACTGGGCTGTGTCTTAGTCAGCTAGGGCTGCCATAACAAAGTACCACAGGTTGGGGGCTTAAATAACAGAGATTTATTTCCTCACAACTGTGGAAGCTGGGCTGGTTTCTCCTGAGACCTCTCTCCTTTGCTTCTAGGTGGCATCTTCTCCCTGTCTCCTCATGTGCTCTCCCTTCTGTGTACATCTGTGTCCTCATCTCTTCTTCTTCTAAGGACACAGTCATATCAGATTAGGGCCCACCTTCATGGCCTCACTTTAGCTTAATCAGCTCTTTAAAGACCCTACCTCCAGCAGGCCGTGGTGGCTCACACCTGTAATCCCAGCACTTTGGGAGGCCGAGGAGGGTGGACCACTTGAGGTCAGGCATTCGAGACCAACCTGACCAACATGGTGAAACCCCGTTTCTACTAAAAACACAAAATTAGCAGGTCATGGTGGCACGCACCTGTAATCCCAGCTACTTGGGAAACTGAGGCAGGGGAATCGCTTGAACCCAGGAGGTGGAGGTTGCAGTGAGCCAAGATCGTGCAATTGTACTTGAGCCTGGGCAACAGGAGCAAAACTCTGTCTAAAAAAATAAATAAATAAATAAATAAAAGTAAATAAATAAATAAATAAAAGACCCTATCTCTACATACAGTCACATTTTAAGGTACCATAGTCCCCCCCAGTCTGCTAGGAATATGTTCCAAGACTCCCAGTGGATGCCTGAAATCACAGATCATTTTGAACCCTACATATACTATGTTTTTTGGACCCAATAAATGAGACAGCTACTAAGTGACGGATAGGCAGGTAGTAAAGACAACATGGATATTCTAGACAATTCATGTTCCTGGTGGGATGGAGCTGGACAGCATGAGATTTCATCATGCTACTCAGAAGGATGCTCCATGAAAAACTTACGAATTATTTCTGGAATTTTCTATTTAATATTTTTGGACTGCAGTTGGCTGAGAGTAACCAAAACCTTGGAAAGTGAAATCTTGGATAAGGGGGCACTACTGTACTGGGGGTTGGGACTTCAACATATAAATTTGAGAGGATGCAATTCATCCCATACAGGGCTCCCAAGTGGGGAGCAACTCAGGAGCCCAGCCTCAGGATCACATCTGCTGTTAGAGGGACTGGCTTGTGCAAATGCATGGCATTGTGGTATCTGCCACTTTGGAGGGAGATTGGGGCAAAATGCCATTTGAACTGCAGGAGGTAGGAAAGAGAAGTTGATTAAGCATCTGAATTGGTCTCACTCTAAGCTGGGGTTGTGGTGCTTGAGCGAGTACCTGATCCTACAACTGCCACCCAAAGAGCTGCCCAGAGAGGTCCAGATGGTCACTCTAGTCACCAGGGCCATTTGTTCAATTTGACCTTACTCTTTTAAAAATAAGGGACATTGAAGTGCACACACACACAAAAATTAAAAATAAGTAAAAGAGAATGAATGACTGGATGCTGGCAGTGCTGATGTTGTCACTCTAGGTTTTCCCATGGGGTCAGAACCACTAGTATCCCATTCATTTTTGGTGCAGGATGAGAAGCAAGATGTGAGATAAATGGACTGGTCAGGGTTGGTTTTTCCAATTCATCCTTGAATAAAAGGTTGCCACAGCTGATCTGTCTCCCAGACTCCCCCTCAGGCCGGTGCATCCTTTCAAGTCACTTGCAAGAGGACTGGGCATGTCAGGGAAAGAACAAGGACACATCACCTGCCCACCGGAGGATGGCTCTTTCCTCTGTAGGTGAAGTTGCTCCATGAAGTCAGTGAATGTCTTAGCCAAGCCACTCAGAATTAGAGATGGAAGAGATGCAGTTCTCATCCAAGGGGTGGGAAGATCAGACAGTTTAGCAACAGGATAAATGCTTTGTGTGAAAGGCTGTAGTGAAAGCAGGCATTGTGCACCAGTGACATGGTAGTCAGAAGATGGTGAGGTTGGCATCTGCATCTATTGGGAAAGGAGTCACCAAGCCTAAGTTGAGGCTTAAAGACTGATTAAAATAGTAATGATAGCACCTCATGTTGGTAGAGGCCACCATGCTAAGTGCTTTACACGTATCATTCTTATGTTGCAGATGTGTAAACTGAGGGATAAAGATGTCATTAATAGTTAACTTTTCCAATGCCACACAGCTAATAATGGCAGAATTATATCCCCAGGGTCACAGAGAAGGTAGACATTGAGGAACTATTGATGGAATTAAAACAAATTGATCCCCAGCCTGCCTGACTCCAGAGCCCATGCTCTAAAACTCCCTGTGGTCTAGAGTCTCATCAGCAGGCAAAGTGGACTAAAGGAGGGGTGAAGGGAGAAGTTTTGCAGAGAGAATGACACGTGTGAAGGCAGGAAAATGGGACCAGGCACAGGGTTCAGGGAACTGCGGGAGAGCTGAAAACACAAAGGGCTGAAAGAGGAAGTGGGAGATACGAGCAGGACCCCATACAATGGTGGGCTGCCTCTCTTTGGGCAGGAGGAGGTTGCATTTTGGAAAGATCCTCAGGCAGTAAACAGGAGTGTAGATTTTGAATTGGAAGCTATTTGAGGCTGAAAATAAGGTTTTCTCCAGGCGGAGCAATAATTCAGGAAAGAAACCACTAAGGCCTGAGTTGACATCATTTCCACAGTCTTGATAACCTTGAGGAGAAGGGAAATTCACAAACAGTTACTGGGCTCTAAATACTGACCAGGAAGTAAGCAGTTTTCTGAAAAAGCAGAAGTCCTGACCTGGCCAACTGTCAGTGACAAAGGAAAGAAGAGAGCCACTTTCTTTACTAAAGCAAAAGGAGGAACAAACACAGTTAGGGCCTTGGGTCTGCTAAATCACAAGTCCCAGGGTTACAAAAGCCCAGGGACTCCACCCCATGTACACGCCACAAACAGCCACCAATGTATGTATTTATATGCTGCCTCCAGCATATACACGAAGATGTGAGGAGACGACAGAAATACTTATGATTAGAAGGGGAAATGGGCAACAGTGGAAGAAGCAGTGTGAGGGGAAGCATAACGGAAAATGCTATGAATGTTTGTGTCCCCTGAAGATTCGTGTTAAACCCTAATACTAGTGTGACAGTATAAGGAGATGAGGCCTTTAGGAGGTGACTAGGTCATGAGGGTGGAGACTTCATAAATGGGATTAATACCCTTAAAAGAAGAGGCCAGAGATCTCCCTCTTTTCACCTCATGAGGACACAATCAGAAGGTGGCTGTCTGTAAACCAGGAAGTGAGCCCTCACCAAGAACCTGCCCCTGCTGGCTCCCTGATCTCAGACTTCCATCCTCCAGGACTCTGAGAACTGTTTAAGCCTCAGGACTCTGAGGCTGTTTAAGCCCCGCAGTCTATATAATTTGTTAAACTTGCCTGAGTTGGCTAAGGGGAAATCATAAAGGCAGGAAAGGTTAGGACACATGTAACAGATGAGGCAGCATGAGAGTTAAGAGCTTAGAATCTGGAGTCAGCGAAGCTCATTCTAATCTTGGGCCACACTCTAGATCTCACATTGTTGTTTATAAGGAGGGTGTATTAGTTTCCTGTTGTTGCTGTAACAAATTTCTACTTGGTGACTGAAAACAACACATGCATTCACGCATAGTTCTGTGGTCAGAGTCCAAAATCAATTTCACTGGGTGGGCAGGGCCTAGGCCTTGCTCCCTTAGAAGCTCTAGGGGAGAATCCCTTTCTTTTCTTTTCCAGCTTGTATAGCTGCATTCCTTGACCTGAGGCTTCTTCCTCCATTTTCAAAGCTGACAGTGTAGCATCTTGCTTGCTTCCGTCATCACATGGCCTTCCTGTTCTGTTTCAAAGCTCCCTCTGCCTCCTTCCTGTAAGGACCCTTGTGATTAGGATCATCTCCCCAACTCAAGATCCTTAATCACATCTGCAAAGTCTCTTTTGCCACATAAGATAAGATTCACATGTTTCAGGGATTAAGAGGTAGACATCTTTTGGGACCATTATTTAGCCTAATATCATAGGGAGAACATATTACCTACCCAAAGGGCTGTGTGAAGATTATGTGAGAAGGACTACATGAAAGGTGCTTAGCACATACTATGCACTCAATACATCTTAGCTGCTGATGACTTTGTACGGTATTTTACAACTGATTGAAGTATAATAGACTCTGAGCTTCCTTGAAGCCAAATCAAACAAGGAAATGGCATTGTTTCTAAAATAAAATTAGTTTTTAAGATGCCCAGCTTTTCCTGATATAGGGATGGGCGATGAGGGGAATTTCTCCCCAGAGTAGATGGCATCCTGGATGGCGTCTCTACTGAGATGCCATGGTGACTCAAACCCGCTGTTTCTAATGATGCCCCTTGGTGCAGGTCAAGAGCCCAGAATCAAGATACATTCTGCAAAGGGCCAAGGCAGAATGCTTCATGAATACAGCAATCACAGGTCAGGCTTCTTTGAGGGAGAAGGTTAGATTGTGTACAGGAATGGATAAGCTGCACGTCCTGTGGGCAATCCTCCATAAATATTATTGTTGCCATTGTTTTTGTTACTGGATGTTCATAGGGTCAGATAGCAGAGTTCTGGATTGTATTTTTTGGCAAGAGCCCAGTGTTGTAATTTCACATGTTTTGACATCAACCAGGCAGAGGAGGACCTGTGACACATGCTCAAATGACTTATGTGCCCCTTTGGTTTCCCTGATACTCACAGGCTACCTGGACATAGGAGTGGCTCCTAGATGTCGTGTAAGGCAGACACTTGCGAACTAGAGCCTGCAGGCCAAACCCCACTTGGTGCCTGTTTGTGTATGGCCTGTGAGCTAGGGATGATCTTTACATTTTTAATGTTAAAGAATTCAAAAGAAGAATATTCATGACACATGGAAATTATCTGAAATTCAAAATTCTGTGTCAATAAATAAAGTTCTATTTGACACAGCTGCACACATTCTTTTAGGTGTTGTTTATGCTACTCTTGTGTTACAATGGCAAGGTAGGGTGACAGTGACCACACAGCAAGGCTCCACAGAGCGTTACGTATTAATCATCTGGAACTTTATAGAAAAGGCTTGCCGATCCCTGGCCAAGAGTAGGAAGGAATCTCTTAAGCTCTTCACTGGATCAGAGTCTCAAGTTCCAGGCCTTCCAGATGATTCTAGCCACAGAGAAGCTGCATGGGCAAATGAACTCAATGGCAAAACCACCATGATTGCAAGGAATGTATAAGATCCCTTTCAGAGCATCATCATTGTCAGAATAATCTCTCCCTCCTGCATGCCATTTTAAAATTTTTGAAGTCCTTCCATTGACAAAGCCTCATTTAATCCTTACAAACAGAGGTAGATAGGATGTTTATCTCCATTTTCTGGATATAGAAACTGAAGCATACACACATTAAGCATTTTAATAAAGTAATATACCTGAGCCATGATACAAACCTACATGCCCTTACTGCATGCTCAGTGACGTAGAGCTATGTCACAGAACTCTAGTAGGGAGTAAGTCATGCCCTCAGACCCCAGAAATACAGGGTGAGACCAGGCAGAAGGCACAGCTCAGACGATAAGTCTTCAGGTAAAAAAGTGAAAACCCTAAGCAGTGTGTGGACCAGCAAAAGGAGGAGGATGGGGAGGAAGAGGAGATCAGGAAGAGAGGGAGGAGGCGAGGGAGAGGGAAGGAGAGAGGAGGACAGAAAGAGGGGAAGGAGGAGGAACAAGAGGAAAAGAAAGATGGGGAGAAAGAAGGGAAGGGGAAAAAGGAGTAGGAGGAGGGAAGGGAACAAGAAGGAGGGAAGGGGGAGGAGGATGAGTAAGAAGAGGTGGGGAAGAAGACAGGAGAAGGAGGAGGGGGTGGAAGAGGAGGAGAGAAAGGAGGAGGAATTGGAAGAGGAAGAAGAGGAGAGGACGGAGGAGGAGGAGAGGAGAAGGAGGAGGGGAGAAGAAAGAAGAGAGGGGAGAAGAGAAGGAGGAAAAGAAGATGAAAGAGGAGAAAAAGGGGGAGGAGGGGGAAGTGGAAAAAGAAGAGAGGGAGAGGAGAGGAGGGGCGAGATTCATCTCCTGATGAAAGAATTGTTTCCCTCCTGCCCCACCCCACCCCAGCCCCATCCTCTCTACACACATCCAGAGCTGGGCCAATTTGGCTCTTCCCAAGTATCCCTCAGAGGAGGGAACATACGGCTGCCTCAGAGGAGAAGGAGACCCACCACATCTCCATTTTTCAGCCATGTGCACCAAGTTCTTATTTGTTGCAAAGTGGTGTCTAGAAATGACATCTTCCAAATTAAAAGAAGTACATGTAGGGCCATTCTCCTATCATTAAGAACAGCATATTTTATAGTCAGAGCCCTCCTGCACAGGAGGCATGCTAATTTCCTGAGGAAGCCCTATTTACCACGCCCAACCATTCCGCTGTGGGATAGTCGGTGAGCAGGGAGGGGAGGAATCCCTATTCAGCAGTGTGTGGAGGGCTGTGGGCCGACCTGGCAGCACCCTGGAAGCATCCAGGGTCAGTTTACCATGGCATCTGGTCACCAGGCTTCACACTTGCAATCAGCACCTGCTCTCCTCCCCTTAAAGACAGTTGGCCTTTAAGTCCACCTCTGCCTAAATAGGCTTCCCATGTTGCTGATATTTGCTACAGGGCAGGTGCTTTAGCTGACTTCCAAAAAGGCCTCTTAATTACAAAGCCTGAATCAAGTCACATGTGCCTGAATCGTCCATCAAAGTGGTCAAACAGGACAATTAATCAGACTTCAAGAATGTAGAACATCTCCGTACAGAATAGAGGGTAAGCTGCAAACAACCTCGCCATGTAGCAGAACCAACAGGATATATTGATAAAATGTTCATAGAAAACATTTTAAAAGCTGCCCCAGGAGAAAATGGATGGGGAAAATGCCACTTTCCTCAGAACCTAATAATTCTGAAGGAAATGGAGCATAAAACAAGCATGCATGAAACAGCATCCAAAAAAGAAAAGAAAAACACAGGTCATCTAGTCACTTAGGAATACTTTCAGATGTTGCACACAGACAGCAATTTCTCTTTTCGTTTATTTTCCCAGATTAACAAGGTTCTAAAACTATAATTAAGGAAAAGTAGACAAATAGCTGGAGAGACAAAGATGCAATTTCAGAAGGATGACTCTGAGCGTGCAGGATTGAACAGCTAGCTTCCTTGAGTAGGGCAAGGCCTTTTGGCCCAAATTTAAAGACAGGAAGTTGATAAAGAAACACAAGAATATTCACACTGTGGTGCAGATTTTTTTGATGCTAGATGAACGTGAACGCGGCCAGAAGGGAAGCAAACCACGTAGGTGTGTTCCTGTGACCACGCCACCAACATCTTCTGGGTTTCCATTGGTGGGAACATTTTACAGCCCAACCTCCAAGCCAGAGATAATTCTCCAAAGCACTTTTTAAACGAGATGCTAAGTAACTTAGTGAATAGGAACCTAGAGAGGGAAACAAGCCAAGAGTCTGCAGTCCTAAAGAGGCCTCTTCTGTGGGCAGGAAACGTTTTCCCAAACGCTGTCCACCGCTATTGCCATCCTCAGGCAAAATCTTAATGGGCAGCTCTGCTCGTGTTTTGGGAGGAGAATCTTTGGAGAGGTAGCGATGGGAAGGGCTGTCCTCCAGCCCAGCAGCTATTTTTGTAGAAACTACAGCACAGACAACACATTCCTAAAGCAGCAGCGATTGTGAGGTCCTGGGCATGGTTTCAGACCCAGGCCCGCGGGAGGGGGAGTGTAAAGACCAGAGCAGTTTCTGTTTCCTCCAGAGCCCAAGGAAAGCAAAGGTGGAAGAACCCATTCCCAGCTCCAGTAGTGCAGCCAGAGCTCCAGGCAGAACCCGGCAGCACCAGGTAACCCACGAGGCAGGAGCTCCAGGTGGACAGAGGTTGTCGATCTTAATTAGAGCAGTCGGAAGGCACAGAACGGGAGCAGGGCTGAGGATGGAGTATAGAGAGGCAGGTGCTTCTTCCAAAACCTGAACAACAAGGCGGGGTTTTCACTGAAATAAAAGGGTGACCTATCCGCGACCTATGTACCATCTAGGTTGGTGTTCATTCCTTTTCTGGGATGCCATGTAAGGCAATATCTGAGGCCGCTGATCCATTAGCTTTGATTGGGGTTCTAGAGACAGCAAGTGGGCAACAAAAGAAGCATGCTGGGGTCTATCTATACGGGAAACCAGTATTTGCACCTCCGTCTGTGGGATTCGTGTACAGTAGGTAGTGTGCATGTCAGCATCCACCAGCCCCTGCCTGGGACCCAGGAAGGCATCACTGTGTGCTCCCTGCCCTCAGAGCAGAAGTGAGTGGTAACCAACCCAGTGGCCAGGAAGAAAAATAAAATCTCCAGCCCAGAAATCTCCACTCACATTTCCAAGCACAATTTATAGTTCACATAGGCTGCCTGATCAGCCAGAATGTACTCCAAGGGTTCTCTTATTTGAAACCTGACACCTTCCCTTCTGGCCAGTGGAAGCTGCACCAGCCTCAGTGAGAAATCTAGGATAGAATTATCAGGATTCCTTTTGCCTGCTAACCATTAGAATCCACCTGTATAACTGAGATCTTTCTTATTCAAAGGGCTTCTCTGTGTGCTTTAGTGCTCAATTTAGTCTTCTTATATTGTATTTTTAAAATATCCCTTTAAACAATTCAACACTACTTACACAACTAATAAGTCAAAACTTTGTAAATGTAACAAATTAATTTTTGCAGACATACATACGCTGGTCACAAATTTGTCTTAAACATCTAATCGAATATAGCAGATTTTTTAAAATTTGCTTTATAAATTTCAAAAGCAGACAAAGCACACACAAATTATCACAAGATTATTCAACCCATTATTCTTTTTCTTTTTTTTTTTTTTTTTTGAGACAGAGTCTCGCTCTGTCGCCCAGGCTGGAGTGCAGTGGCCAGATCTCAGCTCACTGCAAGCTC
>NW_012102809.1:7071857-7137311 GCF_000951045.1 Mandrillus leucophaeus
GCAGTGGCCAGATCTCAGCTCACTGCAAGCTCCGACTCCCGGGTTCACGCCATTCTCCTCCCTCAGCCTCCCGAGTAGCTGGGACTACAGGCGCCCGCCACCACGCCCAGCTAATATTTTGTATTTTTTAGTAGAGACGGGGTTTCACCGTGTTAGCCAGGATGGTCTTGGTCTCCTGACCTCGTGATCTGCCCATCTCAGCTTCCCAAAGTGCTGGGATTACAGGCTTGAGCCACCGCGCCCGGCCCATTATTCTTTTTCTTAACGTTATTTCAAAATACTGATACCAAGAGTTTACATTTATCTCTTTATTATCTTTGTACTGACATTTATTTTTACCTATACTCTTAAACTTTCCCAAGATTACAGTAAAATTTATCTCAGTATTTTTCTGGGTGTCTAATACATTCCAGACCAAAGATAAAGGCTACCTCTTCAGATCATCTGAGGATGCAAGTTTTGACCTACCAACCAGTTGATTCTGGGCTTGGTGGACAGTCCACAAGTTGAGCTCTCTTTACTTAAAGTTTACCTATTACATGCTTAAGATAATTTATGCCTCTTCTTTCAAAAAGTTCTCTCTACCCTGCTGCTTTTTTTCTCAAGTGACATGCTCTTTAAGTTGTACTAGGTCTGTGTCTTGTAACTCATTGTCCCACCCTTACTGTATATTGACCTGGCCTGCAGGCATCATTGGAAACTCATGCCTGCCCTGGCCTTCTGCACATATCATTAGAGGGGTGATTTACAGGACATGATGAACTTTGTCTGCATGGTCAGGGTTAATCCTTACAACACTTAGCTAGTTCATCATCTTAGAACATGGCATTGACCTGTCTTTCCATTTGTACATTCTGTGCGATCACTGGTGCTGATTTGACTGTTGCCTGATATTCTGCCTAATGTTTATATGGGACCACTTGAGCTGATCAGTCCTTCTGTTCCATTTTTCCCAAGACTATCTGGCTCATTCACAACTCTTTGTCCTGACTCCTACTTGCTTACAAAGATAGAAAAAACTGCCTAGTTGTCTCTGATCTATCCATATGGATGGAAATGCTTGGAATCTCCAAATAACTAAGAATGAGGCTCCGTGTTCATCTAGTGTTTGGGACACGACCCAATTTCCTTCCCACCTTTGTTATCACCCAGACATGCCTGCTAAGTAATTTTTAAAGACAGAATCACGAGAGATGAGGTCTTCAGGAGCTCAAAACAGTAGTCTTCCTATTTCTAGGAACTGCCTGATATCGTTAATGCCGTTCACCCCAACCAGCAGAGAAGAGGACTCTTGAGGACTTTCCCTTAACCTACCCTCTAGCATTCCATCAGTGCAGTCGTAGAGGACTTTGGTCTTTTCAGTCAGTTCTTAGTGGCTAGGGATAAGAGGGAAGCATGCCCCAGTGTGGGGTGAGACACTGGAGTGGTTCCTGAATATCAGCTTGATGTCCTGTGAGGCTGAGTGATTGGTTTTTGACAGTCTGCCTTGCAGCTGATGGTGAAACATTGGGTTGCAGGGAGCTGTCACATGACGACCTATTTCCCCACAAGCCTGGTGCTCTGCAGGCACAGAGCGAGGGGTCAGCATTCTGCCAGTCCCTGCCCACAGGCAGACGGGGTTCCCTTATAGTACTGGAAAATGTTCAGGCAAGATAGAGCCTCAGGGCTTCACTCCAAGTGTCTCCTTGTTTAGAAAAGGAACATCTGAGCCAGAAAAGCAATGTGTCCTAACCACGGTCACAAAGCCAGCCAGCCAGCCAGCAGCAGAGCCCGGCAGCACCCTCCCAGGCAAGCTCTGCTTCTTATTCAAGCATAAAAACCATCACATGAAGCAAACTCACCCAATGTCAGGTGAAAGATGCCACATAAAGCAAGACCAGACCCCCTCCTGCACACCCACATCCCCAAAGCACAAAAGGATCCTCTCTCTAGGCAGCCCTCCTCTTAGGGCAATTTCCCCATGTCTTGCTTTGCCCAAGACCCTACAAAATAGGGTCTTTGAATATGCAAGAGACCACTGGGGGCTCCTTTATAATATTGAGAGGATAAGGAATTCCATAAATGTACTATTATTGTAAACTTTACATAGAAATGGCATTTTCATAGGGCAGTGAAAGCAAGAGCTTTAGAGTAAGGGCTGCTTTCCTCTGTGATAGGAGCCTCATTAAGGACTCCAACAGCCTTTAGTAAACACATAACCATGACAGGGGATGCCTGATGAAAATACACCAGGTCAGCTGGGCGCGGTGGCTCGTGCCTGTAATCCCAGCACTTTGGGAAGCCGAGGCAGGCGGATCACCTGAGGTCAGGAGTTCAAGATCAGCCTGGCCAACATGGTGAAACCCTCTCCTTACTAAAAATACAAAAAATTAGCCAGGTGTGATGGTGGACACCTGTAATCCCAGCTACCTGGGAGACTGAGGCAGGGGAATTGCTTGAACCCAGAATGCAGAGGTTGCAGTGAGTGGAGGTTTTACCATTGCACTCCAGCTTGCGAGCTAGACAGAGACTCCATCTCAAACAAAAAAAAAAAAAAGAAAAAAGAAAAAAAGAAAAGAAAATATAGCAGGTCATTTGGGCCCCCAACACCCAAAAGCTTGATGCCAGGGCCTGATTCTTCTGGTCTTTTCTCCAAATGTAGAAAAGCTTGCTGCATACAACCAACTTCATATATCAGATAAACACCAAAATCCTTCCACTTCTCTCCACTGGGATCATCTGCCACGGGTCTAGATAACTGGATGAAGGATATTCCTAAAGGGAAGTATGAGGAGCCTCAAGTCCCCAGAGAATAAATTCTAGACTGACCTACACTGAGGTTTTTGGAGAGAAGACAGGAACATCATTCTTCCAGGATGCACAATAGCTTTTCTGCCTCACACTGGGCTTCAGTTTTGACTAAATTAAAGGGCAATTCATGGGTAAATAAGTGTGCACATTTCCAAAAAATACCTGAGGAGAAAATTGCCAGTGGCTCTTTTTTTATTTGAAGCAGTGGCTGAACAGAGTGCAGGCTTGCTAGCAAGTATCAGGTATCCTAACAAAAATGTGCCTGAGGTTTTAGAGCCAATAACAGAAACAATGAGCAGGAGACTCTTATGTAAATACTACCTGATCTCAGGATCTCAGCAGGGCTTCTTTCCTGGGGGAGTGGATCTTCAGCATGTGGGGGAAGCAGTGGTAGGAGAACAGGCAACAGAGAGAGAAGGCCACAGTTCCCTTCCTACTAAATCACAGTCATCCCCTACATCTCGCCCATGCCAGAAGATGGAAAGCGAGGGTCAAACACGAAAATATCTTCATGGAAAGGGCAGATGATGAACAAAGAGGGTAAGTTGCAATATACAATAGAAAGTAGTTGTAATATACAATAGAAATACACAATGGAAAGCAGAAGGGACCATGGTGCTTGCCTCATCTCAAGAGGGAAACTTCTGTTTCCCTCCATCTGATTGCCATGTGGGAATGCAGGAACTGGGATGCCTGATCTCCTCATTTTTCAAAAGAAGCTAAAGTTCTTCATCTAGAGGTGCAGCCTCCTAGTTTATAAATACGGCAGCTATTCTAAGTGTGTTTAAACATTGTGCAGACCAACAAAACCCATCTGGAAGCTAGGAACAGTACAGGGGCTAACCATTTGCAGCCTCTGCTATGGAGAAGAAAGGGTTTAGCCAGGTCATGCCTTTTATGCCACCTGACCCTACCACCTTCCTTCCCCTTCTTGACTCAAAGCATTTCCAGGAAACATCCTTCAGTTCAGTTTCACCATCACCACCCTCTGTATCAAAGTGGGGTCACCACACGAGTCCCGAAGAATGCTAATTATATGATAATTATGTACCCACTTGTTCAATTTGGAATATTCTCATCAGCCCAAAAATCAAGTATTCAAGGATACCTAGTTCATGTCAGTCCCATCACCATTTGAACATCTGGAATTGCTAGATTTGATAACTAGCAGACCCAAATCTATTAAAAATTCTTCTTGATACCCACAAACACCACTGAAACATGCATTTCCAAAACAAAGCCGAAAGCAAGAAAACTGGTGTAAATTACTCTGGTGATGAAACCACATCTGAATTAGTACAGTATACATAGTCCATACTCAATGTGAATTATAGGAATTTGCTTAAATATTGCTTAAGTGTAGAGTTTCCTCAGATATGGACCCTGGCACAAAGAACTGAGTGCAAGTTTGTTTGAGAAATGATCCTGGTAGGCACCAGCAGGAGAGTGAAGAAGCGAAACAGGGAAGAAAAGGAAGCCAGTGCAGCTCACTGCTGTGGGTAACGGGGGTTCAGTCCTTCTGGGGACCCTGGGGAGCCCTTGTGGAACATGCCTTAGAGATGTCACATCTCCAGGGGGAAGAAACTGGGGTATTGATCTATCAACTCCCACCTGTTATTTCTTGAGAGCTGTTCCTGGAGGCATCAACTCTCAGCACTTTCGGCTTAACTGTGTACTGGACAAGCTTACTCCCACAGTCACAGATAGCCCTCAAGCAAAGAGTTATAGGTGTTTACAGGAAGAAATCTTTGAGGAAAATAAATACTGGTGTCTTAGTTCATTCAGGCTGCCATAACAAAGTACTTTAGATTGGGTAACTCATAAACAACAGAAATTCATTGCTCACAGTTCTAGAGGCCAGGGAGTCGAAGATCAAGGTGACAGGAGGTTCAGTGTCTGGGGAGGGCTCACTCTCTGCTTTACGGATGTGCCTCCTGACTCTGTCCTTACATGGCAAAAAGGGCAAATAAGCTCCCTCGGCCTCTTTTATGAAGGCACTTGTCCCATTCATGAGGGTGCTGCCCTCATGGCCTGATCATGTCCCAAAGCCTCCACCATTTAATATGATTGCATTGGGAATTAGGTTTTAACATATAAACGTGGGAGGACACAAACATTCAGACCATAGCACCCTGCAGTGTCCTTGTGCACTTGGATCTCTAACATCACACTAAAGCATTCATGAACAGGACCCTGGCAAAAGAGAAACCAAGACAGTGCACAAAAAAATTACCCACACATCTAAGGAAACTGTATGAAGTGGGCAGTCTTCTTGTCTACATAAAAAACTTCTTTCTATCATAAAAAACTGCCTTGCTATAAAATATCTGAAAATAATGGATAAGATATGACACAAATCTTTTAAATATATAGCAGAGCTTGCAATAAAAAAAAAAAAAAAAAATGATGAGAGGTCTCCAGAAGTCAAAACAAAGCCAAAGCTAAAGTAAAAAACAAAAAACAACAACAACAAAAAAAAACAAAAAAACACAGAGTGGAAAACCAACAGTAAAGTTGTGTGTCTACCCACAGAAAATGTGTCAATCTCCGTTAGCCAGAATTTAGGCTTTAATGGCTGTGCGTGAGTTTGGTAACCAAGCCCTTCACCATGCGAGATGGAAAGCTGATCCCTCCATGAAGCTACAACCTTCTAAGAGTCACAGTCAATAAAAGAAAGAAAAACTTATCTAACTCTGCCTAATCTCTTGGGAAAATAAGTCTTCCATGCAAATATGCCATCTAAGCATATTATCATCTAGGTTTGGGCCCCAAATGTATGTACTACCTTCCTAGTTCAAAAAAACTCAAGCCTAGAAAGTAAATTTAGAGTGGTTATTCATTGGGAACATCTGAAGCATATAGGCAGAAGGAAATATTAATTATCTCTATGGGATCATATACCCTCAATTCACATTTCACTGGGTCTCTAAAGTTTTAACCATAAGCTCACAGTCCAAAATTTAAAAAGACAAGGAAATAAACCACCATGAGGAAGAGTCAGCAGAGAAAACCCAAACTGTAGAATTCTACTCCCAAAGGTATTAGATTTTAGAAATATAAGGTACAGAATATAAAAATAAAATGTATAACTTCTTTAATTAAAAAAAATCAAAGCATGAGAAAAAAATAATATTGAAATAATCAGGGAAGTGTGAAAAAGAATAAAATAAAACCCTTTAAAATGCAACATTTAATTGTTGAAATAAAAAATATGGATATGTTAAAACGTTGATTTTAAAATAGCTGAAGGGAGAACTGATGGACTGGATGAAAGGTTTAGAGCGATGACTCAAAATCTACCACAGAGAAATAAAAAAACAAAAAATATGGAGCTACAGCTAGAGAAGAAAATAGAACACATAGGGGAAAAGGCAATTTCTGAAGAAAAAATGCTGAAAATTTTCCAGAACTGCAAAAGACATGAATCTCAGGTTCAATAAACACAATAAATCTTCAATGTTTATTAGCCAGCGATATCAGTGCCTTACCATGGGGGTCTCTCCACCAGGCTACCCACAACGTGCAACGTGCTTCCCACAGAGTTTCCTACAGAGGTTCGTAAAAGGAATTTCACAATTAGACCAACCAGGATAAAACCACAAATCACCAAAGGAAAAAAAATGGTAAAAGTTGCAAGAGAAATTACCTAAAAGAAGTTGTAGACTGACAGCAGGCTTCAGCAATACTATCATAGAAAAGAGAAAATAACAATCAACCTAGAACCTAGAATTCTATATACAGTATAGTTAAAAGTCATTCAATAATAAGAGTAAATTAAAGACGTTTTGGAGAAAAAAAATCTAGAGTGTTTGCCACCGAAAGACTCTCATTAAAAGAATTGTAAAGGTACTTGAGAAGGCAATGATCCCGGAAGTCAGTTTTGAGATGTAAAATGGAATGACAAGCAAAGCGGTGGCAATTTTAACAATCAATGAATGTAATGATGATAATGATGAATTTGGAACAAGAATGTATTAGATGTCTATTTCTGCATAACAAATGCCCTAAAATTTGACAGTTTAAAACAATAAGCATTATCACCTCACCTCGCAGTTTTTTTCCTCTGGGGCAGGAATTTGGATGTGGCTTAGTTGGTGGTCTCTGACAAAGGGTGATGAAGGTGGACTGTAGTCATTTCTAGGCTTGGCTGGGGGAGCAGCTGCTTCCAAACTCATGTGAGTACATGGCAATGAACAGACCTCCAGAGATCTGCTTCCATGCCCCCTCACAGGGCTGTTAGTGGAATTCAAGTTTTCAATGGCTATTAGTCAGAGATATCAGTGCCTTACCATGGGGGTCTTCCCACAAGGCTACCCACAACATGGCAACGTGCTTCCCAGAATGAGAGAGAGGACATGACAGATAGCTGTCAAAGTCTCATGACATTGCAGCCTAATCTCAGAAGCAACATCCCAATGCTTTTGCCATGTTCCACTGCTTACAAGCAAGTCACTGGGCTACTTCAGAGAAGGGGATTGCACAGGACGTGCAATGTAGGAGGGGATACCTGGGGCCATATCGGAGGCTGCCTAGTGCAAAATGGCAGATAACAATAGCACACGGAGGAGGGGCTGGTGAGTGAACATAAAGCATTCTCATGTCCTTGACCTGGACTTTTATAGGGAGGAGAGTAAAGACAATGTTTATTTATGCAAAATGAAAAAGTTCTAGAAATCTGTGGCCCAACAATGTGAATATATGGAAGACTTCTAAACTGTACGCTTGAAAATGGTTAAGATGGGAAATTCAATGTCATGTGTTTTTTGCCACAATAAAAACAAATAAATACGTACATACTTATATACCAAGGTTTTTAAAATAGGTAGGAAAAAGACAAGTTTATTTTTAAGATTTATTAAGATATTCATGTTAAAATTTCAAAGGTAAGTACTACAAGACTAGAAATATAGTACATGATTTCCAAACTATAAACAAAACAATAAAAACAAAAGAAAAAATTAAAATATTCCAATGAATCCAAAAGAATGCTGGAAAGAAGGGAGGAAAGGCATAAAGAAAGAAAACCCAAAATAGGATAAAATAATTATTAAAATATCAGAAGCTTGACTGGGCACAGTGGCTCATGCCTGTAATCCCAGCACTTTGGGAGGCTGAGGCAGGTAGATCACCTGAGGTCAGGAGTTCAAGATCAGCCTGGCCAACATAGTGAAACCCCGTCTCTACCAAAAATACAAAGATTAGCTGGGCGTAGTGGTGGGTGCCTGTAATCCCAGCTATTCGGGAGGTTGAGGCAGGAGAATTGCTTGAACCCAGGAGGCAAAGGTTGCAGTAAGCCGAGATAGTGCAACTGCACTCCAGCTGACAGAATGAGACTCCGTCTCAAAAAAATAATAAAAAATAAATAAATAAATAAATAAATCAAAAGCCCTAATAAGTATAAATGGATTATATTAACCTGATCTTACAAAACAAAAAATGACAAACTGCATTTTATAAGTTAGCTGTCTGCTTTTTAAAGAAATACACCTAAATATAGATCTACAGTGAACAATACATTTAATGGTGAAACACTGGAAACCTTCCTTTTAAAATCAAGAGTGAGACAAATACACCCATCACTACCACTTGTATTCAAAGTTGTACTGAAGGACCTCACCAGCATAAAAGACAAGAAAAAGAAAATGTTTAAGGATTTGAAAGGAAGAAACAAAAATGTTACTATGTGCATACAATATGAGTGTCTACACAGAAAAAGCTAACCTACAAATTACTGGAACTAATGAAAGTTGAATTAGCAATTTATTTGGAGACGAATTTACTACATTATTTCAAGAGATAGCTAGCATGCATTGCTTTAGTTAATTCATTTTCATGGAGGTACATTACATCATTATATGTATCGACTACAATTGTGTCCCTCCTCCGTTTGATAAAAATTTAGGTTATTTCCACTTTTTTGCAATTACAAACTTATGAATATCCATTATTTATGTCTCCTGTGTTAGAAAATGTTTACCAGCCCAGTACTTTCTTTCTTTCTCCAGTTTTCAGCAGCTTAAGCCTAGGCAAAGGTATTTAGACTAATTGCCCTAGTTGTATCAGTTTTGTCTAGTAATATTTCCATGCACACTAACAGTTTTTAAATGTTATGTTCTGAAGACACATAAACAGATGGCAAAAAAAGGCTGAACAATATCCAAATGGTTACAGCAATGGTGTTACAGAGAACGGCACAGTGTTGAGCCAGGGCCTTTAAACTTTGCTGTGAAGCAGAAGAAACTCACACGTGGTGTTTAACTTGTGTGCAGGTCTGCGGGGGAAGGCTGTGATTGTTCAACGGGTGCACTCGTCTCCTTTATTCATCTGAAATCCAATTTCCTGTCTTAGTTTTCGTGGCAACTTGCTATCTTTCAATGTAATTCTTTTTATATCTTTAGCAGAAGTATTTTTTATTCCTCTAATCAGGAAGGGAATGCTAGGGTGTGTTGATTCTGGAGGCAGAAAAATGAGTCCTTTCCTTGGTCAGGAATTTATTTTGCTGGCAGAGAGACCAGGCCAATGGCAGCTCTGCTTTTTCCCTCCAGCATCCACCTGTAAGAGCTTGTAATCTCACATTATTCATGGTCCCGGGATCCTATTCCCGGACGGTCTGTGTTACATGAAGATAAAGTACAAGCAAATTCAGGGTTTCCCGTAGAAGCACCTCCCTCCTTCCTATCCAGGAGAGCTCTATTGCAGATTTCTGGCATCCAGCAGACCCGTTCTGGCTTCATCTCATTGACGTAAGAGATGCAGAAAGAAATGGCGAATTGGCTTTGGGAATGTAGAATTTGACTTCCCTGGTTCCAGTTCAAGACATCTAGGTGGGAACTCCCGCTGGGTATCCACTCTGCCTTCTTGGGGAAGCTCCATGGTATCTTTAGGAAGGAAGCCTGGGATTCCACACCCTGGAGATACGGGGTCTCTTATTCTCTATGCACTTCCTTACACGGTTTCTCTTCCTTCGAGGGCCTCTCGGTTGAGGCACTCCTCCACCTTAAATCCGGGAGGCCACATTCAGAAGCAGTGTCACGTGAGCCCCTCGGCAGCATGCTAACACAGAAAAGGAGGGGCTTTATGAGTCCGCTCTGCCAACAGGATTGCTTCCTAGGAAAAGTGCAAATTGATTTTTTTCCTCCTGTTGGTCTGCTGGGGGATTGGAAGCAGCCACAGACAACTCATTAGCACATGTAGGGAGGCCAAGGAGAAAAATAAGCTAAGTTGCTCTCATACTAGAAAGCATTTAGGAAGCAAATCCATACATATGGATAATTATTGTGTGTCCTTTAAAAGTCAAAAATTTTTTTAAAAAAAGAATTCATGCTTGTTCTGTAGGTTTCTGTGTATGGCCAAGATTGGCTCCAGGGCCCTGAACATTGCAAGAAACGTTTGCACTGGCAAGGAAGGGTGCTGGCCTCTACTTTTGTAGAAACAGGGTCTCCCTATGTTGCTCAGGCTGGTCTTGAACTCCTGGGCTCCAGCGATCCTTTTGCCTAGGCCTCCCAAAGTGTTGGGATTACACGCATGAGCCACCACGCCCAGCCAGGATCTATATGGTGGTGCTTACATGCAGTAAAACTGCATAGAACTACATGAGCAAACATGTGCGTGTGTGTGTGAAAACTGCTAAAACCTGCATACAGTCTGTAGAGTACACCAGTGTCATTGACTAGGTTTTGATACTCGGTTACGTAAGATATTACCATGAAGGGAAGTGGGTGAAAGTACACAGGACACCTCTGTACTCGTTGTGTAGCTTCCTAGATCTATCATTATTTCAAGATAAAAAGATTTTATTTTAAAAAAATGGCCTGAAGCTCTTGAGCCTGAGGCTGTGCATCTCCCTCTGCCTTTATGACCCACAGTGCAGGCCCCGGGCCCCTAGAGTCTGGGCTCCACTGCCCCGGCCTCTGGGGCATCTGAGAAGCCTGGTACAGGAAGGAAGCATGAAGCCTAAAATAGTACTCAGTTCCTCCTTTTACAAGTGAGGTAATGGAAGCTTAGGGGGACAAGGTGAGTGCTAGCTGACACCCTGATTTACTGCCTAAGTTACACAGAAGCGTCTGGTCCCTGGGAACACATCAAGACAGGTTGCCCTAAAATGGTCAAGCTAGAAGGCAAAAGCGAGGCAGGGCTGCAGTTTTGTTTTGTGGGGTATGTGTGTGTCTGTGTGTGTGCATTCTCATGTGTGTATTTAAGGGCTGCAAAGGACATGCTGGTTTTGATGTCACACTATGGGCATGGATGATGTAGAAATTCTATTCCACATCATGAGCAATGCTCAGTAAAGTCAGTAAGAGGGTGAGCATGTCTGAGCTTACCTGCAAGATGAAGGCCTGTGATGATGGTGGAAACTCTTTCTGACGCCAGCAGCCACAGAAACTTGTATTTTGCCAAGGAAGGCTCCTTCTTTGAAAATATATAGGAAGATGACAGAAATCTACCTTTCTGATACCACTTAAAGCAATAGAGGAAAAGAAAATTATCTCGTTTTTCCACTATCCTTCCAGGGGTGATTCTAGGACCTTTAAGGTCTGTCCGTGTCTGAGCAAACACCACCCACCTCCCACCTCCAGCCTTTCAAAGAAAGAAGCTGGACTGATTGCATTTATGTGATTCAAGACAAAGCTCACAAAAGCACAACTGGCTTGATTTTATGAAGAGCTTTTGTTGGCAAACGTGAAGTGACCAGAATACACAGACTTTGGGACCTGAGACTTTTTGTATCTGTTGTTCTCTGTGCCTGGGTTGGTAGAAAAGAGTCTACATACACAGGCTCCTACTCCAGCCCCGTACAAGGTTTGCAACCTGCACACTTTCCATAAACCCTCTCTGCCTCAGTTTCCTCCATTCTAAAACACAGATGATAACAGCATCTCTCTTAAGGCTTTTGTGAGGATTTCAGCTAATACACATGTAGGGCTTAGAACAGCACCTGCTGTGGAAAGAGCTATAGAAGTGACCACTGTTTTACACCCATCTGTAACTACTGGAAATATATGGGAATACACTTAAGATGAATGGTCACAAAAGCGCTTCCACAGCTTCCAAGGCAAAGCGCTAGCACACTGGTGCCTCCCTGTTCTCTCACTGCACCTTGTGGCTAGGTTGCATGCTGGTCGTCTGTTTACTGCCTCTTTCTCCTGAAAGTCAGGGGCTATGCCTAAGACTAAGTGATCTTCGTATCCCACATCTAGCATGGTGCCTAGCAAACAGCAGAGGCTCAAAAAGCTTTGCAATCGGACCAATAAACAAATAGCAGGGCTTTTGTCTCTCCTGTCGAAGTAGCATCTCTCCTTCCATTTTCTCTGCACCTACCAAAAATAGGAAAAATCAAATTGCTGCTGTATTCTGCTAGCTGCTCTGACTTCAAGCACGTGTCCCAGTCAGTCTAATTGGAGGGATATTTACCCTTCTAACTCTGAGTACTGAACACTATGAAGATGAAAGTAACCTTTATGGCCTCTTGTATTAGGAGAGGGCAAATTGAAGTTAAGATTTATTAAAAGGCCAATGTGTTACCAAAACATTTGAGGAGATCCAAGAGCAAGCTGATTGTGTCCAAAATCAGTTCAACGACTGCTAGGGTGATACAGCCCCTTCACTTTCCCTGCCTGATGGTTTATCCGCCTTCCTTCATTCACTCCTCGAACACTTACCCGGCTCGCACAGTGCAGTGCAATGAACCAAGCAAGGTGATGCTAGAGCGGGGAATTCAGGATTAGTGAAGGGAATTTTTAGCGCATTATCAAATTCTTATGGAGATATTTTTCACAGAGTTTATTCCTTAGAACCCTCTACTTCTCTCCCCTAAAAGAATAAGTTGTTCTTTATAGCCTGTATTGGTGGCCCTGTTCAGGAACACAGGCAGCCTGTCCAGAAGAAAATCAGTGTTTAGGAAAACAAAGAAAATGGATGAGTTGACTTTCCATCTCCAAAAGTCATGGCGGCTTATAGAGAGTCACGAAACACACACACCACCACACAATCCGCCCAAGTCACAGTCATGGAAGAACCACACCCAAAATTCCTGAGAGCGTGAACCGTGACTGCCTTACACACACAGACCGTACAGGGAGGTAAAGCTTATTCGGCTGTAAAAGATGCTGCTGGTCTCTTAAGTAGTTCCTTCATTGACGCCAAATGCCTTTTATTTATAATCACAACTTTTTTTTTTTTTTTTTTTTAATTTGAGCGCGTGCTTGCATTCCCATCTTCAAATCATTCTCTCCGCCCAGCACAGAGCTCCCGCGAGCCTGCAGGCAGCCCAGGACTCCTGCGCATCCCGGGCTCTCTGGTCTGGGCTCTCCCAGCCCCACGCCGCCCACTCACAGCTGCCAAGCTCTGCTGTTCTTCCACGTTCGTCTCCACATTGGGAGTTTTTTGCAGGCGTGTCCTGTCTCATGCTCCCCATCCTCCGCTAGCTCTCCTTGCTCATCTCGTCAGCTTTGTTCTCTTCGTCCCTGAACTCTCATCTCAAATCTTTTCATGCCTAAGATCGTGTTTGGCAGAGAGTCAATGCTCAGGAAATGAAACAGAAAAAATATGCTTTTAGGGGCTGTTGCAGGAATCCTACCTCAGCAGAGCCGTGCCTTTCTTGAAAGAATTCTTGAGAGGAGCTTGGGTAACTGCCAAGGTTCCAACTCCTCAGGACTGAGCCAGGGCAAACATGGTGTCCTGTGGAGACAGGAGCCAGAGATGTGAAAAAAGAGGGAGAGGCCGGAGCATCTCACCAGGTCATAAGGGGCTAAGCGGAGGGGGCTGCCTCCTAACGCTTCATAAATTCTGTACACCTTATGAAATGGTTTGTAAGGAGATTTCTTAGGACGTCTATGAAGGGGTTAAACTTTGAGCCTGAGTGATACACGGCAGACGTAGGGTCTCACGTTTAAGATCATATACCAGGAAATGAGCAAAAAAACTTGGTGTGGCTTTTAACAGTGGGTTTCAAACTAGGCAGGGCAATAGAATCACCTGGGTAGCATTTAAAAACCAGGCAGCACCCAGACTTATTAAATCAGACTGTCTGGGGTGGAACTCGGGCATGGGTATTTTCACAGCACTCTCCTAGTGATTTCAACGTGCAGCCACATTGAGAACCATCAGCAAAGAGCATCCCAGCCATGAGATTATGTTCCACCAATCCTGTTTAATCTTAAAGGCTGGGACGCCCCAGGTGGCATCTAGGTTTCATCTCAGAAATGTCTATTTAACTTAAAGCTGGGCTGAAGGCCAGGTGTAGTGGCTCACACCTGTAATCCCAGCACTTTGGGAGGCCAAAACGGGTGGATCACTTGAGGTCAGGAGTTCAAGACCAGTCTGGCCAACATGGTGAAACCCCATCTCTACTAAAAATACAAAAATTAGCCCACTGTGGTGGCACATACCTGTAATCCCAGCTACTGGGGAGGCTGAGGCATGAGAATCCCTCGAGCTTGGGAGGTTGCAGTGAGCCAAGATTGTGCCATTGCACTCCAGCCTGGGTGACAGTGAGATTCTGTCTCAAAAAAAAAAAAAGTGCTGGGCACAGTGGATCACATCTGTAGTCCTAGCAGTTTGGGAGGCTGAGGTAGGAGGATCGCTTGAATCCAGGAGTTTGATACCACCAGCCTGGACAGCAGAACCAGACCCTATTTCAAAAGAAAAATAATAATACAAAAAAGATATATGAACTTAACTAAATTATTTTAAACCTAGGGTGTTCTTACATTAAAAAGAAAAATGTTCAAAAAAAAAAGTTGGTTTCATTTTCTGCAACTGTAATGAGAATAGTCAGTATTGTAATATCTTCTTTCTAATAGACTCCATCTTCCTTTTGCCCAATTATTAACTGTCTATTATGTGCCTAACACTGGCCAAGATGCTTTACATGCATTATTTTTCTTAATTCCTAATAAAAAAAACTTCCAATGCATTTTCGTCTATCCCAGTTTCCTTTGGGTTGAGAAAAGCAGCACCTTCGCTGACTGACAGTGACCTGCACAATCACAGTGAAGAATTTTATCAAAATTGGGAAGCTTGTTGGGTCTTGTCCCTCTCTGTAAGCAACTTGAATCCTAAGAGGACCAGGTCCCGGCACACATGTCTGGACTCATTTCGCCTCCATCTAAAGCTCTGCTTCTGTCGTTTGTCTGCCTCGTTCACCTGCTCCAGGGTGAGACCCGCACAGGAACCAGGGTGCAGTGCTCAGGGCCCTGGAGGCTGAGTCTGGAGATGAGAGGAAGTCACTTCCTTGCCTGAAATCTCAGTCTCTTCCTTAGCAAACAGGGATGTTAACTAGCACCCCATGCCCTGGTCACTCTCAAGGCTAATGAGAACAATTCAAATAACATTTGAGGACCTCCTGGTATGTTTGGTTCAAATCCAGCACCATCAGTGAGCAAAGACTAGGCTGGCCTCAGCTGTTACCTCCCAGACAGTTTGTCAGTTCCTGCTCACCCAACCATCATATTCCACAACATCAGATGCCAAGGACAACAAACACCTTAGCTTTTTCTTTTAAATCATATCTAGTTCATGACTTCTAGAAGCAGAAGGGAATTCCTTTTCAGCATGTGCAGCATGTCGAGAAAAGTCCCAGAGATCATCTTTGTAGCTGTACAGTCAAGTAAACCACCCTGTGCATCTGGCCCTGTTTATGTCCCCTGTCAAGACTGACAAGAGACAGACAAATTTGAAAGAACTGCAGACATTAAATACGACAGGTGTATCCTGGTTGTGTGGGTGTCACCATTGCCATGGTTCCCGCTGTCTCTAAGCCAGGCTCTCCCTTAGAAGGAGTCTGCCTGCTGGTGAAATCCACATTGGCAGTGGAGAAGCATGTGCTAAAGTCTAATCTTCCATTGTAAAAAGAGAACAGACTAGCATTTATCCACTTTTCTATCCCATGTGGACTGCCTCCAAATTAGTAACAGAAAGTTAAACGATTACCAACACCAAGCCGAAGAGGCAAGTTCCCCTGATGCTTCTAGACTTGAGGGAGCTCTAGTAATCTGGACACTACTTAACTAATAGTAGGGCTTTGGGTGAACAGGTCTGGTCAAAATGCTCCCTTTCCACCTCGGTTCCACCACAGCTAGCACAGTGTCCAGCACATATTAGACAGTTAATAAACATATTGTAAGAAAGAATAGTGACACTGTTATTAAGATGGTGTTTAAAATGAAGAGAGGCCAGGCAAGATAGTATAAAGTGAATCCATGGGAAACATGCCTTGCCTACAGAAGACTATAAAATGTTGACTATAATGAGACTATAATGTGTTGTGTTGACTATAAATGAGAGATTTAGAGTATAGAGTATACATGCATCTTTTGTTGAGTTTATTATTCAGTAGTGTGCTATCATAATCAGATGATGGAAATATTATAAATACGATGATACCAGAAGCAGTTCTGATTTGTCTTTCTATCCCCAAGACCTAATCCCCTTCCTATTACAGAGTAATGAATGATGAGCCAAGTTGCTCTTCCTATTGCATCTTCCAGCCACTAAGGTGCACTGTCTCTCACCCATAAGACAGGTTCCAGTTTCCTCTCACCTTCGTGTTAGGATCTTATGCTATGTGGCACCATGGCACCCTCTTGGTAACATACAATAGAATTTTGCACTTAGTGCATTTGTGGGTTTTTTTTGTTTTTTTGTTTTTTGTTTTTTTTGTTTGTTTTTTTGAGATGGAGTCTCACTCTGTCACTCAGGTTGGAGTGCAGTGGTGTGATCTCAGCTCACTGCAACCTCCGCCTCCTGGGTTCAAGCATTTCTCCTGCCTCAGCCTTCTGAATAGCTGGGGCTACAGACACGTGCCACCACACCCGACTAATTTTTGTATTTTTAATAGGGATGGGGTTTCACCATGTTGGCCAGGCTGGTCTTGAACTCCTCACCTCAGGTGATCCACCTGCCTTGGCCTCCCAAAGTGCTGGGATTACAGGTGTGAGCCACCACGCCTGACCAGTGCATTGTTGATCTACTCCTAAGATGTAAAGATCAGACAAAACTGCCTCAATTAGGTCATTATTTTCATCAAGACATTTGGCAAGATATTTTGGGCAGAAGACTGTCTTCATTGCCACTCATCTTTTATGGTCTGTCATATTTATATCATGATAGAAAAGCCATCTCCTCCTATGCTGATGGAAGCCAAACTTAGGTTATTCTGGGAAAGTGGAACTTAGAGGCCAGAGGGGCCATGCAAGATTCCTACTCCTTTTCTGTCAATAAAAAGGCTTATTATGAATTCAATTTTTTTTTTTTTTTTTGCAATTAAAAGCAGACAAGCTAGGGATCCAGAATTTTGAGTTTAGCAGCCCCAACATACCATCTCACTCAAAAACACATTCACCAAGCTTGCCAGGCAGCTGGCAGGATGTTGCAGTTTTTACCATCTTATATCACAAATAGTCGATATTCCATTGTGATTGTGTTAATTTTATTTTTGTTGCATTTGAAAGCAAGAAACATGTTTAAGTATTTTGAACACACTGTTTACATATCTGAGATGAAGAAACAAGAAGCCAGTTGACTTGAATGTGTGAGTCAATTCCCGAGGAAATGCTGGCCAAAGAGAGTCAAATGGGAGTGGAACTACTATTATTTGAAATAATGACCCACTGGGGAGCCTTGCTGTGCTACAGTAATAAGATTTGGCAGGTAGAAAAAAAGAAGAGATCAGGACATAATAGAAAAACACAGCTAGAATGCACTTACCACATTGTAAGTTATTTCTTTTTCCATAAAGGTGGGAGGGAGTACGAGGGGAGGAGGCGGAGGGAACACAGTGGCATTAAGGACAGAAAAGAAGAAAGTTAATTTTGCGTTGTGCTGCTAATGGATTTCCAGCAATGCGATTTTACTGAAGCCTTATGCATCATCCTCCTGTAAAGGTCTACAGTGACCCTTGAATGTCATCCTGTGAATTCGCCAAGAAAATTAAGACACTCTAGTAAAAGTACAGCCTTGAAAGAAGACAGACTTCCAGATCTGTGCCCAGCTAGATCTGTATGATAAACAGAACACAAGCTGGCAGAATTGGCCATCAGCCAACCCAAAAAAAAAGAAATCAAAAGCAAGGTCTGTTTGTTATTTTGTTACATTTGGGAAGAATTCTGAAAGATGCAGAGGAATATCTGCTACCATTTGACCCGGAACTAGCAGTTCAACCACACTCAGACACTCAGTCTCCAGTGCCAAGTGGTTCTGTTTTTCTAGAGAACCCTAACACACCCCCCATTATTAAACAACCATCCAGTACTATTTTACTGAGCATTCAGAAGCAGACCAGCTTTACTCACATTCTGTTAACCCGATTTTTCCTTCCTTCCATAAACTGTTTGTGAGAGGCAGTCCTGCCAGTGCAGCTAAGCTGTGTGTGACTGGTAAGGTCTCCTGGGCCCTCTATGCCCTTTCTCCCTCCCCAGGTCGTGCCTCTATCGGAAGCATGCTTGTAATACTTAACATTCTCCTGGGGCCAGCCTGTGTTCTGCCAATAGCACATGCAGGAAGCAATACCAGCTCTTAGAGTAATGTGGGCCACAGGGAATGAGCCATGAAGGTTAAGATGTGTTTGAAGAAAAGTCAGTGTTCTTAATCTCAGGATGGTAGCCAGATCTAAGTACTGATATAAGAAGAAAAAGAGAAAGAGGGAGAGAGAGAGAATGAGGGACAGGAAGAGAGAAGAGAAGAGCATAGGATAAAGGGAGAGGGAGAAAGACTACCTTTACAAAGCAGGAAGGACATTGCAATCTTGGGGTTGCACTTGGCCGTGAGTATGTGGAAGACTGGTGCAAGTGAGGTTGGAGGGGAGTCAGCTCCTTTCCACAGTGACTCTGCTGTAAGAATTCTACCCTCCCCTGAGAGGAGGAAGACCAATTTCTAACCATTTTAAACCCAAGCAATAGAACTGTAAAAAATAGGCACACACACTTGTACACACACACACAGACGATTGCTAAACTGTTGACATCTGAATAAACTCTGTGGATTGTACCAGTGTCAATGTCCCAGTTTGGGTATTGTCCTCCATGTAAGATCTTACCATGGGGGAAGATGCGGAAAGATATATGAGACCTCTCTGTGTCTTTTTGCAACTTCCTGTGAAAATATAATTATTTCAAAATATAAAGCTAAAGAAAAACCTCAAGTAGAGCTAGAATATAGAAAATGGAACTAGCTGCATAAGAGTTGGGCCCTCCTCTATGCCTCAAACTACCCAGCCAGCAACGCAGAGGCCACAGGGGGCGGAGCTACATCCATGGACTCCAGGACTTACAGACACACATCCAAGCTTTCCCGCTGCCTGAAGTCAAATCGAGGATTGGTCCAGTGGAGTGTACCCAGGCCCCCACCATCCTCTGCTGAGGAATTTCACTCCCAGAGTCTGTGTCATTGGATTTTGTCTTCTTCCTACTGATTCCATTTGAAAGCCTACTGCTAGCTGTTAATAGAAGACATCCCGACAAGGTTGTCCTCCCCTCGACAGCTGCCCAGGTCTAGCCCAGCCTAGGCCACTAATGGAGGGTGGAAGGCACAAAAATACCTTTGGAGCTGAGATCTGTTCAAATGCTGCTCACTCTAAACCCAGCTTGTTTATCCAACTCTATTTTACTCATGAATGTCCAAGAAAACCTTTCTAGGAGAGATTTGATTGTTGCTGCCCTTAGTATGCAAAACAGATGCTGCTGGCTGTTCTCCTGGAGCTCTTCCTCACCTCCGGCAGGGTTCACATGCTGCTGGTTTGGAGAAGCCTGCCTTCGAGGGCACACCTGCCCGGGGGAGAGGGGAGCAGGGGCAGTTTGGGGTTTTCTGGGTTCACCCACTATAATGCCGTCCTCCGTTGGGCTGAGGCCATAGAAGTCAACAGAACAGAGAGCAAGGAGTGCCACATAGAGGCCAAGGAAGAAATATTGAAAATGAAGTCTTCTATTTCATGATGAAGCTTTGACTTCTTTCCTGAGCTCATTTGCTGAAATACAGTGAAGTATCCAGAGGAAACACTTATCTCTTTCCTCAAATTCTCAGAACACCAACTCTGATTAACTTTCCGATGCTATTGTTTCAGAAAGTCCAAAGTCAGATGATCCATCTTATATGATTAAAAGTTACTGAAGCAAGGGTCCAAGGGAAAGTCTCTCCACTCTCAGCCTGCCCATCACGGTTCATACTGTAGAAGGAGAACTGCTTTAAAATGCAACCTACCATCTTTTATTTTGGTAGGTGATTCTGAGGCATTTGCAGTATAAGTAAAGCCTGGAAATTGATAAAGCGATTATTTAAAGCAGTGATCGCCACCAGGGGTGAGTTTGTCCCTCATGGATACTTTGGTAATGTCTAGAGATATTTTTGGTTGTCACAACCAGAGGGTATGGGGGTGCTACTGGCATCTGGTGGGTAGAGACCAGGGATGCTGCTAGACATCCTGCAATGCGCAGAACAGCACCCACCACAAGGGATATCCAAAACAAAATGTCAATAGTGACAACGTTGAGGAATCCTGCTTTAAGGTTCTCAGCAAATTTACTACAAATAACCGCTACTATTCATCCAGCAGACAATCACTGGAGATCTAGTATAATCTTAAGAGATTATGTATAGCTCTGGCACTGGGGAGTCAGCTTTGCATTATCTAGTGGAGGAATGACAAAGGTATACAAACAAATATAATGTAGTATAGAACATACAAAGTGCCTGAGTGGAAATGCAAATAAATACAGAGAAGGAGATGAGTTTGAGAGGGTGGGATTGGGGGAGGAGGAGGAACCAATGTCACTTTCCCCAAGAGGACCACAAACTGCATGTTTACACTCAAAGATATCAGTCTTGCATATAAATTTGAAATAGCTGCTAGGAAAGCTCACCAAACCCTTAAGCGCTTTTTAAGCAATCTGTCTTTCTACTTTTATATACATATCCTCAGAGAGATGCAGCCTACAGCTTTCTTTGTGACTTTGTTCTTTATTGAGATTATTTTCCTAACAACAATGTGTTTCTAGTACCAGGAAAATGCTTTATTTCCTTCTCCCACCCTTAGTTGATTCTTCCTATCTATACCTTTAAAATATTGATAAACATACAGTGTAATTATATAGCTGCTAATCAACAACACAATACATACTTAGCCTCTTTTATTTTGCCTGGATAGCAACTTAAATTTATCCACAATTTTGAGGATGCACCTTCCTAAGCATCTGTTCATTGGCTTCTATCTTTTTCAATACTGAGTGCCAAGGATGTAGCAGGAACTATCGTCTCCAACCCCCTGCTCCTATTTTCCAGGCTGAAAGAAACCCTGGGACAGCACAGAGATACTTAGGAAGGAGTCCAGTGAGCATAAGACAAGAGGGCTCTTTCCCACCCTTAGGAAAATTAGTGACTGGACCAAAGGGGTTTTGATCAAACGAAAGTGTACTTACGTTAGATTTGCAAGGCTGAAATTGCCTAGTGATCATTTCCATTGCAGATATCATAGACAATGATGCATCTTCCAGGTCAGCAATGTGGATGATAAAACTGTCTGGAACACTATCATTGGCAAATGTGAGCTCATAGCTAAGCTGAAATGGAAATCAGTTATGAAACAGAACTACCAGATGCCATATGCCTGCACACAAAATATTCTGGGCAATCTTACAAATCAAATAAGTAACATATGTAGTTGAGGTTCTACTTTGTGAGTTTCACTGCATAATACCAGGGAGCAATTTGTTTGTTTGTTTGTTTTTAACTCTGGTTTTGAATCTTGACTCTGACACTTTCTAGTGTGGGGATCTGGATAAGTTAATACAACATCTCCCAGTCAACATTTTCATAACAGTAAAATGAGGTAACTCATACCTATCTCTTCAGATTATTATTTATTCTGCAAGTCTGGGTCCTGTCAGGAAAAGGAAGACTATATCAGTTATTTTAACAGAGAGAATTTGACATAGGAAGTTGGTTAGAGAACCAGTTGCTGGAGAACCAAAAGAGCAAAGAAAGGACCGCTGAGGGCTGGGAGAGCAAAAGGCAGAGGTTGTGGGGATTAGAAACTGGATGCTTGACAGAAAGACCCTATGGAGCTGAGACAGAATGCTAAGGAAGGGGTGACAGCTTCTGATGTGCTGTTATTGCAGTAGCTTAGGGCCCCACAGAGCTGAGTGTCAGCTGATGCTGGGAAGGTGCAAAAGAGAGCCAACTGGAACCAACTTCCACTGCCAAGGTGCTGGTCCATCACCAGTGACACTCCCAGGAAGTACTCAAGAAGGAGTAAGTCCCTTCTTCAACTCCAGCATCCATCTCCCTGCTATCTTGACTGGCAGACAGCGAAGGAGAAACATGATTACCGAGAGCCCAGTTAAAAATCAGAGGAAAGAGGGCTGGATTTGGAGCTGAGAAACAGCTCCAATACACGGCCCATCCATTCACTCAACGTGTACATTTATGGAGTGCTTACTGTGTGTCAGACTGTGAGGCTGTGAGACTCTCTGCTAGGTGCTGGGGAACCTAGAGAATTAAATGGAAAACACTCATAAAGTACAAGGCTCGGCTATTAGTACAAGGTAATCCTCTGTTAAAAATAGCTCTCCTGTCTCCAGCCCAGTGGGAAACATAAAGGAAAAGGAAATGGAAAACAAAACAAACAAAACAAAACAAGAAACTAGCTCTGGCCTTTAATAAATGTCATGTTTAGATTCAGTGTTGCAGGATAAGCCATGTAGCAAAGTACAGAGTGATACATGTTTGTACACTTACCGAGAGTGCCAGACATCACCATTTTAAAAATTCAAGGAAACAAGAGAATATTTGGGGTCAGGGAAGCCTTCACAAAGAAGATGGGAATGAGCAAGACCTGAGGATTTAGGAAATAGCCAAAAAGACTAAGACCATTGCAAATGGGAGAAAGCACGCAAGCAAATCAAACATGGTGGGAATGTGCTGGTGTGTTGGTCTCAAGGAATGGAGGATGGATTTATGATGTGGAGGATGGAAGTTGGAGCCAGTCACTCATTTCTGGACTTTATTCTGAGGCATAGATAAACCATTGAAGCTTTGTGAATGAGCAGAAGTTATATGCAGAAAATATTATCTTTATAGCTTCATCATATCTAGCACAATACCTGTACATAGTGGAATATTTTTGGGGGGAAGTATTACATTAAATGGGATGAGATGGGATGGGATGGGATGGGATGGGATGGGATGGGATGAGATAAAATGGAATTACAAAGGCAGATCTTAACTTTGAAAATCTTTTAAGAAAATATTTTAAGCCTAAGTAGTAATGTCTACTCAAGCTCTCCTAACTTTTGTACCTCCCTCTGTTTTGATAATAATAATAGATACTTTATTAAAGGCTCTATGCAATCCATGAGCAATTTTAAAGCCAAATGTTCAGGAACTAGAAGAATTTGGGCAATGATAACATTTTTCTATGATAAAAACGTTAACAAGTAAAGATATAACCCAACTAGCAAGACACTGTTCATTCCATGGATGGAGGCCCTGTTGTCAGAGTGAACATGACGTTGGCTTTGAAGACACTGGGGGGAGCTGATGAAAATATCACAGGCTTATTTTAAAAAGTGTTGGGCAATATGCTTTTGAATAAATGCAGTAATTCGTGTGAAAACAATGTTGGTGCAAATTTTGAATATGTTTGCAGAATATACAATGTACTCACAACTAATCTATTGTTTTCTTCTTCTCAGATCCATTACAAGATTTTGGCTTTTCTATTGAAAAGTGTTCCAAGCAATTAAAATCAAATATCAACATTAGATTTGGAATAATTCTGAGTAAGTAAAAAAAAATGATTAGCATGAAATAAAACATTGCACAGCCTCTTCCAACTCCACACCCCCAATGACTTACATTAACTATAATGACTGGCTAAACTGCTGTTCCCTCACCACTCTCTAGAATTAACACTGTTTACATCTTCATTTTCAAATCTCTCTCTGGGTTATATCCAGGTAGGGTAGAACTCTCACTTAAAGCTGTACTTTTGTATTAAAAAGACTCTAGGCACTCATTTGGACGATATAAGCATCTGGAATCAGTATACGCAGCAAAAAAAAAAAAGGGAGGGGAATATTTTGAGATTAAGTATTAATGTCTACTCAGGATCTCCTAACTTTTTTAGTTATCTCAGCAACAAGTAAATCTACTACCAGCAGTACGGTTTGTCATTTGTGTTATTTTGTATCCCAAATAGTTAATACAAATTCTTAAACCTTGACATAGGCAAGGAGGAGATGTAATATTTTCTCCCCTACCCAATCAATAAGCTAGAGCACTTTCTGATTGTTTAATTTTCATCATATGATCATGCAATTATAGTTAGTCAATATATTTGCTGTAGCTACTAGACTATCTCCTTTTCCAAAACAGTTATATCAAAATCAAAGTAGAGAGGTTTAATAAACTTAGCATGTGGAATTGTTCCAGAAAAGTGGAAGGAACATTCACAGAAATCAAGAACTCTCAAGCAACTTTGTATTTCTAGAGTCTTATCCAGTATCTGGACTCTAGCAGCAGCTTGAGAAATGTTATGGGGAGAGAAGAAGAGAGAAAAGAGAAGTGGAAGAGTGGGTGGAACATAAAAGGGAGGAATGGAGAAAAAGGCAGAGAGAATTGGGAGCCACCACCATGGGACCCACCGAAGCTTCCTGTGTACCTGTGCTGCAATACCTCCCTGGTGACAGCAGCAGGTGTATGTAGGCGTGACCACACCCCACCGCCATCATGGGGAACAAATGATACTCTGTAGCTGAGAAATTCCAGAAGCCAGACCTGCAGACTTCACATGAAAAGGCCATAGCACCAGGGTGGGGAGCTCAGCCAATTAACTACCTTGCTCCAAGCAGGTATTTTGAGAAACAGCCACCTTTCATACCCCAGGTCTCGTCATAATCCCCCGCAGCATTGCCTAAATGCTGTTTTACTAAGGAAAGAAGTAAACTGTTCCCCACGCAGAGCAGATTAATGGAAACAAAAGGTTCTTTAGCTCATGCTGCTGTATACTGTGAATGCCTTTGATACACAGTGAAACACGCAGTAAGAGTAAAGCTGTTCTTCTCTTTCCTCCAGGAGAGGACATCAAAGAGCTATTTCTTGACCTAGCTCTCATGTCTCAAGGCTCGTCTGTGTTGAATTTCTCCTATCCCATCTGTGAGGTGGCTCTGCCCAAGTTTTCTTTCTGTGGAAGAAGGAAAGGAGGTAAGCCATCTGTCTTGCTCACTGCTTGCAGGGGCCTGCGGAGAGATAAATGCAAACTTGCATCTGAGGCCAAGACACCCAGACCAGAGCTCTGTCTCTGCCCCTCACCTTTGGACGAGTTTATCCTCACTTATCAGCATGTGTTGCATAAAAATAACAATAAGGCCCATTCCATAAGGCCTACCTTACAGGGCTGTTGTGACTATCAAAAGGAAATGACGCGTATGAGATGCTTTAAAACAGTACATTGTTACTGTGAGTAGCAGCATTTTATAAACAGGGCTGGCAGCAGAAAGAGCCAAGAGCTTCCAAAAATCCGTTGCGGTTCAGAGTGGTTCCAGGTTTTCCCTCCACAACTTCCTTAGTGGCAGGGTGTCCTGAACGTAGTAATGGACTTCAAAAAAGAAAAACAAATGAAGCTTATGATATGTCACCACCTTTCCCAACGTGGGTCATTGACTAACAGGGGCATCGGGTAGTTACATTAGAAGTAGACAGGCAGAAACCCCATTACATTAGCTACCTTTTCTCCAGTGCACCAACCCTCTACTCCCTGCCTTACAGCCTTGAAGAAAGAGAAGGTAGCCTTCCGCCACCTGTCCCCACCTCTCCTTTCCTCCTTGTCTTTACCACGGCTTCACCAAGGCCCTGAGATGCTTCCGCGGTGTAGTTAAAACCTGGCTCTATTCTCTGACTGTCCTTCCCCAGGAGTGGTTCTCTCCCAGCTGCTCTCCCCTCCCAGGGTCTCCTTCCTACTCCCACTGGCCAAGGCGGGGCATACTCCCAATACACCCCTCACCTCACATCTCAGAAATACCCCTTTATCTATTTTCCCATTCAAGAGAGCTAGAATTTTAAACAGTAAAGTTCCTTGTGAAATGAGGCAATTACTCCTTTTAAATGAAAGATCTAGAAGAAATTGAAATATCCTTCCTACACTAAGGGATGCAAACAAAAGAAAACAAGGAACTTAAGGGAGGATTGACCAGATGGAACCAGGGGAACTTTGCTGGGATCTGTAGAGGACAGACTCAGCCTGGCTCCCTCACCACCCTCGCCATCCCCGCCAACTGTGTGGCACATCACTCTATCCTAGCGTTTGCCATGTTGGACTGTCCTGGTTTGCTCCCGTGTACCTTCCACATTGGACTACGAGCTTCTTGAGGGTAGGGTCATATCACCTTTGTCTTTTTATTCCCAGTATTTCAAATGTGACTGATACATAGAGAGCTCTGAATACAGAGACACACAGAGCAAAATGCCTCACACGATGGAGCATTCGTACCAGGCCCTGTTATAAGAGCTTTTGATCCACTAAGTCATTTACTTCCCACACCAACCTTACAGGTTAATACTATATTAATATTCCAACTTTATAAATGTGTAACTGAAGTACAGAGGGGTTTAGGAGCTTGCACCAAGTCACAGAGCTTGAAGGATCCACGGCTTGAACCCAGGCAGGCTGACTCCAATCTTAGCTTTAACGAATGAATGAATAAAAGAACAAACAAGACAATGAATGAATGTGTCTTGCTTTTGACCAGGGGTTTATTTAAAATTATCTTTTCAGGAATCTTTCTGCCCAGTGATCTGACTTTGTTTCAAATTGGGACCTTTTTTTTTTTCTTAGCTAGCCCACCTTAAAATGATAAGTCAGTTTTCCTCTCAACTTACTGGAGACATTTCTGATTAATCAAGTATGTTCATGCATTTCCTCAGAATGATGAACTCGTCATTAGTCCGTCCCTGTTTAACCTTTTCGACCTGCCCTCAGCTGGGCCGACTCTGAATTCTTCACCCACAGTCAGTCCTTTCTCCCTTCTTCCCTCCCTCCTCTTCCTCCCTCCCTCCCTCTCTCCCTCCCTCCCTCCCTCTCTCCCTCCCATTCCTCCTTCCCTCCCTTCTCTCCCTCCTTTCCTCCCTCCCTTCCTCCCTTCTTCAGCTACATCTTGCTCCACCCCCCATACATACCTTAGGCATCAGCTTAAGGAATCCTTTGCCACTTTCTCTTCAGAGCCTGCATTTTAACACCTGCAACATTGTTTGGATGGTCCCCTTAGTATATGTGGCCCAATTGCCATTTGCTTTTCATCCACACCTAGCTCAAGTATCCCTTTCTGTCTCCGTCTCTGTCTCTGTCTCTGTCTCTCTCTCTCTGAAACTTCCTCCAACGCCAACAGATGAAGTGCTCCCTCTGGGTGCTCTGGGAGCATCATGTTCCTATTTCTGCTGTAGTTCTTATCTCAGATGGAACTGAATTTTATGGTTAGTGTGTGTGTCCCTCCCAATTAAACTTCAAACTCCTTGAAGGAAGGCGTATTTCTTGCTCCTATCCGTCACTGCTGACATGGCAAAGAGACCTGGCACAAAGTAAAGACAAAATAGATACTTGTTTTGTTGTATTTGCATGTGAACATATGATGGATTGAACACAACTTTACCAGTTCACCTTTAAAATGACTACTTAAGACTGCTTGTGCATGACATAAAGACATAACATGCATCAAACCCTAGCAGAGTACATTTTCCTGGTCCTCCAAGTATAAGAAAACCTTGCTATTTTTCCCTGTGTATGGTTTTAATAGGATTGATGAAAGAGAAGAGAGACGGTTCCCTAAATCAGTTTGAGGTGTTCAATTCAGTTTAGCAGCTCAAAAGGCTGGCGTTTGCCTTATTTGAATGCTGGGCAGCTCTGCAGCTATTTATTTGCTTTATTGCAATGGGAGTGATGACTGCATAGGCAAACTGAGAAGCTGGCACTGGGGAAATTGCCAGAAAACCTCATATAGTGTAAAATATCGTATAGTATAAAATGATCAGAAAAGTAATATATAAACGCTGCATGAACAAATAATTATGTAAACTACATAAGGCAGGGAAACTAAAATCTTAAAGTCAGAGGTTTTTTGGATTATTAAATTTTTTTAACCCACCCACAAACCTACTGCAGGAATGATTCTGTTCCAGAGAAGTGGTTAATACTAAGACCAGAAGGGGGAAAATGGCACCAGGAAGAACTAAAGTCAATCCACATCCAAGCACAAGCTGCAGTTGACACGTTAAGGCTTGCTGTGGGGCTTGCAGGTCCTTCTTAGCAGAGTGGTGAGAAAACCTAATGTCCACTGTGGGCGGCACATTGTGGTGTCACTCGCAGCTGAGCTGTCTGGTATCATTGTCACAGCATTACTATGCATTCCTCTGCAAACTGCATCTCGCTGGCTTTTCTCCAAGCCAGATAAAACTACAAAATGGGTCAGACTTAGTGAGACGGAAATGTTGCCTCCTTTCCCTCTGCCTTGTCCTCAGCTAGCTTTAAGGCAAGCATCACATTGGATTCAAAGACGAGCTGATGCTCTTTCAGTATGATTACTTATGCTATGATTGACAATGTGGGGGAAATAGCGTATATGGCCAATGATAGGGCACTGACTAAGTAGGTCATTATTCAGCCAAACAATGGTACAATGGCTGTGATTTTAAAATGATGCTGTAGATTACTAAATTACATGAAAATATACTTGTAAGAATATTATGTGACAAAGAAGCATGCTATGAAAGTGTATTCACTGTTGAATCCTATTGTATAAAATGTGTGTAAGTATATACACCAAAAAAATACTCTGAAAGAGTACACACTTCAGTGCTAAGAGCGCTTATCTCTGCAGATCTTTATTGTTGTCTTTTTTGGAAATCTTGCTTGCTTTTATGATAAATTTGCAAGGTTATTCTTTTAAATATTAGTTTATCATTATAAGAAAGAATAGAGAGAATAAATTCTGTTCCCCTAGGAATAAACCTAAGAGTTTTCAAAGAGAATGACAGCCTATGTAATATCCAGTGATATTTGTACTTGAATAGAAAGTTCTGAATCAAAGAGTTGCGTAGAATATCAAGGGATGATCTAACAGCCATCCTCTTGCCTGAGATTCCCACAGCCCTATTTACTCAGGCTGTGGGCTCACTCAGAAGGAGACAAAATTGGCCACAGTTTTACCTCCTGCTCTGTTAATGCTGCACTGGTCCTTCTGTCTTCTCTGATAGCATCAAGTCATTTAGATTTATTTGCTTTAGTTGATCGCCACGCTTTCAAACAGGTTCCATAGCTGCACATCCAATTTTAAGACAAAATTGAGCTTCACTGAATGTCCTTAATGACCACACCTAATTCTTAGCCCAAAGCAGGGAAGCTGCAGTCAACTCCCTCAATCCTCAAGAATAATAATGCCGAGAGAACCCATGTGTGGTCCGGGAGCTTTGGTCTGGTCTGCGAACACCAAGCGTGCCCTTACCCCAGCGGGTCTCCATCTTGGTTGCACATTAACTACTCCTGTGCTTTCTGAAGCAATGACCACAAGCCACAGGTCACTACTGAACCCTGCAATATAGCCAGTCTGATTAGAGATGTGCTATAAGTTTAAAGTACAGACTCAGTTTCAAAGCTTTAGTCTGAGAAAAAGAATGTAAAATATCTCTGTCATTGTTCCATGGTTGTATGTTGAAATGTTAATGTTTGGAATATACTGAGTTAAGTAGAATTTATCATTAATATATTATTTTAATTATTTATCAGTGATAAGATATTAATATTATATTAAAATTAATTTCACCTTTCAAAATGTGGCTCCTAGAAAACATAAAATTATACGTGTGACTCTCTTTATATTTTTATTGGACAGTGCTCCATTATTATCTCCATTTATAGTTTTGAAGATCCCAACATCCAGGCCATACCCCAGACCAATGAAATCAGCATCTCTAGGAGTAAGAGCCAAGCCAGGTGGTGACCAGAAGTGCTCTGTGTTGAGAATATAGGAGGAAAAACTGTTTTTTCCTATATATACCCTCATCTTAACAGATGAGGAACTTGAGTCTAACTTACCCAAGGTCACAAAGCCAGCAGGCTGTGGAACTGGGTTACTGTCCAGCTCCAAACCCTTCTGCTGTGTATCTTCCATAAACGTAAAGAAAGCTTTGCTAGAGAAGAAGTAAATTCCTTTCAGCTCTCCACTAAGACAGTCTTTTTCGATTTAAAGGAAGGGCATAACAAAATTATAGAAACCAAAGGATCTTCTTTGGGCATAACCAGCCATTATTATAAGGCAGTGGTTCTCAAAGTGTGATCCTCAGACCAGCAGCATCACCATCATCTAGGAAATTATTAGAAATGGCAAATTTTTGGTCCCTACCCAGACTTACTGAATCAGAAGCTCTGGGGTTGGGGCTTAGTGATCTGTATTTTAATAAGCCCTTTGGGCCATGTGTTGGCAAACTTTTTTCTGGAAAGGGAAGGATAGTAAACATTTTAGGTTTTACAGACCATATGGTCCCTGTGGCAATCGCTCAACTCTGCCCTTGCAGAGATAATATGAAAATGAGTGGACATGGCTGTGTGCCCAGATTACATGAAGTGAGGTATGTCTATATCTGCTGCATGTATTTATGATTGATTTGGCTTTGTTTAACTTATTTATGGACACTGAAATTTAAATTTCATTTAATTCTTACACGTGGTGAAATATTCTTCTTCTTTTGACTGATGGATCCTGCTCTAAGTAGTTCTGCGGCATACTAAATTTTGTGAACCACTGCTAGAAGCTAAGTCAGAATCCAGGGCTCTCCGCCAGAGTTACTGAGCACAGGTACGCTTGGGCTGTCACTCGGTGGACACTTGACCTGAGCTGCAGCATAAATTCAGATCCAGGACATGAAGGATAATGCTGCACCTGTGCTTTGACTCTGCTTTATAAGGCCTGTGCCAACAAATTAGATTTGGGGCAAAGGGGACTTAACAGAAATACTAGGCAGAGTGGCAGCTGGCAGGAGGAAGGGCACCTTAGGAAAAAGCCAGAGAGTGGCCCTGGTGGTCTCCTTCCCTCCCCACAGCTGCCAGGGACAGTCTGGAGGGCCATTTCATTTCTCTGTTTCTCAATTACTGCATCTATCAAATGAGAGTGGCCATAATTCATGATTGGGTAACAGCAGAGACTAAATAAGATATGCAACGTGTCTGATGCGTTAGGAATCACAGCACTGAGTCCCTGGGCTTCCTCCCCTACCTGAGGGACCTCGAGGCAGAAGGTAGAAGCATTTTGTGAAAACTGCAGGGCTGATTGATAAACTCTGGTAGGTCTGTCATAGAAACAGGCCAGAGGTGAGGATTCAGATTCAAACTGGCTCACTGTAGAGCCAGAGGAGCAGCCAGTCCATAACATCGCACACTGCCAACCTGCTCAGGATCCCAGAATTTCCTGACCAGTCACTGAACAAGTCTTTCACGGCTATGCTGTTCTGTTCTGTTTTGTTTTCTTCCTTTGATCTAAGGTCAGCCTCTAAAATTTTTATTTTCTGCCACTGGCTTGACTTCCACCCAGAATACATAATCTTAGGAATGTCTACTCCCTTCAAGGAACCTGACATCCATCAAAGTGTGATCTGTCACCCTAGCCCACAATTGTCTGACATAAGGACTTTTCCCAAAGTCTGGGCTTGTCAGCACTCACCAGCACCACACATGAGACAGCCACAGCCCTGTCTAACTTGGAATCGAGTCAAGTTCCCTCCAGTCTCTTTCAGTCTCTGATTTATCAAGCGTTCAACACATCTTGATGTCCACTCTCAATGAGGTTCATTTTGTTCAAGCAGTTCCCTAGAATATCCCACATCAGGAAGATGAGAATAAAATGATATGTTAAATAGAGCCAAAATTTGATTGTAAGATGTACTGTGGCGCCTGAAACTCAGGTATCACCCTGGGAAGTAGAAGCAACATTTCGTGCTTGCTCCACAAGCTCTACCCAAATAAAAAGTGGGGAGAAATGACCTAAAGGTGGCTCATGTTTGGGCCGTCAAGAATATATTGTGTAGGGCCACAGAGATGTGAGGTTCTCAACTGGAAGTGAACCTGGAGATTTGGGTAAAGACTCGGATTAAAACCATAAAGTACATAGAATGAACACATGATTTTCTTTCTTTTTAAAAGTTGTTTTATGTTATTTCCAACTTCTATTTTAAGTTCAGGGGTACATGTGCAGGATGTGCAGGTTTGTTACATAGTTAAACATGTGCCGTAGTGAATAACTGCACGGATCATCCCATGATAATGCCTAGGTATTAAGCCCAACATCTATTAGCTGTTTTTCCTGATGCTCTCCCTCCTCCCATCCCCCACCCTCCAACACACCCCAGTGTGTGTTGTTCACCCCAATGTGTCCAGGGAACACATGATTTTCACACTTGATAATAAGAGACATGTCAACTGTCAAACCTGGTTCTGGCCAAACCTCTGTGAGTTCTGACCAGGGTAGGTCAACCCAGGCAAAGTGGCCTTGGTTCCATAGCACCAAGTGAGTAATACTCTTTCAAAAATAATTTGTGTATTGATTCACAGATTGACTTGCAGATATCAGTTGTACACAACCTACTGCCAAAATCAGCTGAAATTAAAATAAAGGCTTAGGCGAGTTAGATAAACAAATTGTGTGTGTGTGTGCATGTGTGTATACACTGGGTGTGTATGATTATAAATGAGAGTATCTCAAGGTCAAGGAATCTTCTTTGAGACCTTGAAAGCTGTGACTGATGTAGTCCAACCAATGAAAAGCTGAGAGGACTTAATGATGCCTTATTCATGTTAGGATCCCAGAGAGGTGCAGAAGACAATGGTGACCACAAGAACTGCTGAATCATGGTGCATCCATGCCTGCACAGGCCACTTCTCAGTATGAGCAAAATCCATTATGAAACACATTCAACAGATAAACGTACCTCCTTGTGTGCAATATGCAAGCTAGAGAAAATAATCAGGTTTAAACTTGATTTTAAATGCATTAATATTTAAAGCTTGCAATTAAAGGAAATATTATGATGACATCTTTTGCAATCTGAAGAATCCTCTAGTTGAGAAAATAACTGGTTCTTGGTTTATCTTTTGTGTAAATCTGAGCTTTCCTACTGTTTGACCAAAGTGAGAAACACATTATAATTAGATGAATTTCAATATAAAACAGAGTAGATCCCCTGAGAACTGTATTTAAAGTCTGGAATAATATTGCCCATAAGGCAGATATTTTTCTGACAGAGCTAAGGGATTCTATTATAATACTCACTGATTTTACATATACAACTAAGTCAAAGGTGTAACCAGAGTGGGTGCTCGTGGCTGCCCATCCTCCCTTCCTTTTCGTTACCTTCCCTAATTAAATGTTTCTCTTCTGGTCCTGGTTCATGCTGAACACTTGGACCCGGTGATCCTCCCAGCATCATTCACTGCAGAGCCTTCTCAATCTCACTGTCTGTATCAATTCAAAATTCTGTCTTAACAATAATATCTAGATCAGCAGTCAGATTCCATCAGTTAGATTTCTATGACCTCCTCTATTTCTGTTTCAATGTGCTCCTTTCCACAGATCTAGGAAATGAAGGGAATTTGAGGGGGAGTGCTGGGAATGCAATCTGTTTACTGCCTAGATTTGGAAAAAATCCACAAATGCTTTCTGCAAAATGCCTTACCCCCTGCACTGCTGGAGTAGAAGACAGGGCTAAACCACCTTCCCAGCAGGTGCTACCTTGAAGAAATTAATCTATGCTGATGAGCTGACAACCTCTGTAAAGCATGCCTCCAGCCATGGCCCCACTACCATGGGCTTCATGATTCAGCTGTTTCATGTTCACTGCACATACATTAACAAATGCAAGCCCCAGGAATTCAGGCATTGATTTAGGCTATAACAGAAGGGGAATAAGCAGCTTAATAGAAGCCTAAAATTTAAAATACAGTAGTCCCCTCTTACCTGATAGGGACATGTTCCAAGACCCCCAGTGCATGAATAAGTGCAAGACCCCCAAGCCATGAATAATACCAAATCCTATATTTACTATTTTCCCCATGCATACATATACCTGTGATAAAATTCAATTTATAAATTAGCCATAGTTAGAAATTAACAATAACAACTAATAAAATAGAACAATTATAACAATTTACTGTAATAAAAAATATGTGAGTATGGTCTCTCTTTCTCTCTCTTTTTCTCTCTCTCTCTCAAAATACCTTAATATTTTCAGGCCGCAATTGACCACAGGTAACTGAAACTGCAGAAAGTTAAACTGCAGATAAGGGGGACTACTGTCTATCGTACATGTTTTCTAGGGTATCACCTATGTTATCCTTGTTTGCTTACCTTTGATTTCTGGGCCATTTTAGACTTCCTGCTCCTTCAGAAGCTGCAGGCTTTCCATCCCCACACTTCCTTCCCAACCTCCCCCAGCCCTACCTTCTGGTCCTGTCCTTCAACCGCTACCGGTATCCCCAGTGACAAAGTGGCTGAGATGGGAACTCATGTGTCTTGGCTCCTCTTCTCGTGGATGGATCTATAGACCCATGGAGGGAGTGCTGACTTCCTGTGACCTGAAAAATTGCACTATTTCTCCTGCCATTATTATCCCCACTGTCATTTTGCAGCTGCAGGCAGCATGTTACCAAAACCAATATTATTCTGGAAGCATTTCCTGTCCCCTGACTCATCAGACTGCAGCGCTGCTGCCGGAGAGCAGGGACCTTAGCCCAGTCCAGTGGTTCTCAACCTTGAGCAGGCATCGGCATCACCTGGAGCCCAACTTCAACCACAGTTGCTAGAAACCCTGGGGCTATCCCAGGGTTTCCAGTTCCACACATCAGGCGAGGAGTCTGAGAATCTGCAGTTCTTACATGTCCCCAGGTGAGGCTGATGATGCTGGCCCAGGGACCACACTTTGAGAACCACTAGCCTAGTGGTTACGCACAAGACTTGAAGGCAGACCTACACAGAGCTACATCTTCACTGCCACTTACCATTTATGTGACCTCAGACAAGTAACTTAATCTCTCGGAGCTTCAGTTTCCTCATCTGTACAATAGAGAAAATACAAGTGACCTCATGGGACAGTCATAAGGATAACATGGGATAATACACATAAAGCCCATAGAATGGTGTTCTGCACACAGCAAGCATTCAATAAGTGATCCATGGCAGCAACTTTGTGCAGCTGATGACAGATTTCTCCAGCAAGGGCTCTGAGCCCCTCAAGTCATCATCCATCTCAGATTGAAAGTCTGCATTTTAACAAGGCGCATGAAGAGGCAGTGGAGTCATTGAGGCTTAGAAGTTTAAGACCTTTTTCCTTACAGGTAGCAAGAAGATGCCTTTGGTCCAAGCCTTAATATTTTCTGATGGCTGAACAAGGGGAAGTTTCCCTGGCCCTCTTATCCCTGTAGGGAGAGAGCGTCATTTGCATCTCTCGTGGAATTGGAAATTTGAAGCACCATCATCTCCCCTTCGTTCCTTTCTTCTTTTCATGTATTATTCCTTGTCTCCAGACTTCAATGGTAGATTTCCTGCTTGTGATTACCAGGCAGCTGCTGCTGCAGCAAATTCATGCAGAATCACCAAAAACAATGGTTTACTTATTGTATTAGCAGAACTCCTACCCTCAAACCGCAAAAAAAAAAAAAAAAAAAAAAAAAAAAAAAAAAAAAAAAACAAAAAAAAAAACAGAACTAAAAGCAGTAGCCACTCTACAGAGGGCACCAGTAATGACTAAGCAAAACAGCACTTTTTCCTGCTAAATGAAATGAAAGGAAGCATATTGGTTTTTAAGGAATTCTAGAGCCCTGGGTGCTTTCTCCCCATCCTCAAACTCAAGCACGTTTGTAAATGAGCCAACCGTACTGCAACTGTACTTTGACATCAGTCAATTCTTTATGTTCCTTGAGCCCAGCATACTATGACTAAGGATGACCTAGGACCAGAAACACTTTTAATTTTCTAAGACAAGCTTCTTTACAAATCCTTGACAGTTATGGAATTTCATAAATCCAGCTCAGTGACATACTTTGATGTAATAATTGTTTAGGAAGCTAATTAAGAAGGCCAACTCACGGCTCCCCCATATCACGCAATCAGATCCCAGAGCCGCTGGTATTTGCATTTTAAAAAACTAGACATCCCGAGAGCCCTGATGTGCATGAGCCCGGACGCCCACCCCAGTGTGAAAAACGCAGCCCTCTGTGATGTCTGTTTGCTTAGCTTTCCAGTCGCATTACTCATTCCCAGGGTTGCCCGGGTTTCGGAGGATCAAGTCAATTTCTTCTCTTTGCTTCCATCATCATCTACTTCATTTCCATTTCTAGGAATCTAATCAGCCCACCAATTTATAAGTTGTATTTTGAATGTTGTATAAAGTATTTATCCACAAAATTTAGGAATTGGTTGGTAGGTGGGACAAAAATACTTAAATTCTTTTTGCTTTGCTGCTGGAAGTTATGTGTCTCTCAGAGGGGGAACCTGGACAGCAGAAAAACAGGCCTTGCAGAAGGAATGCTGCTGAAAACAAGTCATTTCCCTGGCTAGGCCCCGCTTCCTCATCAATGACTAAATAGTCGGCACCGTCCAGACAGTGGCTACTGGCCCCTGCAGCCATTAAGTACTGGGAGCATGGCAAGTCCAAAGTGAAATGTACAGGATACACATCAGATTTTGAAGACTTGGTATAAAGTATGAAAAAAATAATGTAAATATCTCATTAAGACTCTTTATATTGGTTCCATGCTGAAATGGTAATATTTTTAGTAAGTGGGTTAAACAAAATATATTACTAAATTAATTTCACTTATTTCTTTTTCCTTTTTTGTGTGTAGTTACTAGAAAATTGTATGTTGCATATATGGTTCACATTATATTTCTCTTAGCCAGTGCTGATCTGGAATTGCACTGTCCAATATGACAGCCACCAGTCATACGTGGCTATTGAAAGAATTTACATTTAAGTTAAATTAAAAATTCAGTGCACCAGTCCTACCAGACATATTTCAAGTTCCTAATAGCCACACATGCCTGGTGGCTACTGTATTTGATGGTGTAGACACAGAACATTCCCATCTTTGTGGAATGTTCTATTGCACAGATCTGACCTGGTAGTATCTATACTGCTCTGAAGTATTTTTAACAGTCCATCCTGAGCTCATCTGTGAGTTCATGTTAGAAATTCTACTCTCTGGCCTAGCCCTAAACCCAAGTACTTTCTCTTCTGCTCAAATCCTAGGTTACATCTGTGTCATAGTTCTGAAGGGCCCTTTGTGGAGAGCACAAATACAAACAAACCATCACCTTTGTCCCTTCTCAGGCTCATCACCTTGTCCCTCCTTTCTTAATCCAAGACCGCTGTATGAGCTTTCTATAGCTGCTGTAACAAATCACCATAAACGTCGCCATTGACAACAGCATCAATTTATTCTCTTACAGTCTAGATATCAGAAAGCTAGCATCAAAGCATCATAGAATTGTGTTTCTTCTGGAGGCCCAGGGAGAGCCAGCTTTCTTGCCTTTTTCAGTTTCCAGAGGCTGCTGCATTCCTCGGCCCTTAGTGACATCACTCTACTCTCTGCTTCCGTCTCCGCCTGGCCTTCTCCTTCTTCTGACTTCCTACCTTGCTCTTATAAGGACCTCTGTAATTACAACTGGGCCCCCCTGGGCCACACAGGGTAATCTCCCCATCTCAAAATCCTTAATTTAGTCACATCTGCAGAGTTCCTGTTGCCATGTAAGGTAACATATTCACAGTTTCTGGGGATTATCACTTGGACCTCTTTGGGGGGCCATTACTAGCCTGCACAACCCCCATCTGGAAAACCAGCATGCCTTGCTGACCTCCGTGTGCCATGTGAAAAGGCCCAAAACTGTGTCTAATATGGGAAAAACTCAAACTCCATAGGTTTTCCATTAAAATGCTTTCACAGAAGTCCAACAACTCTGAGAACGTCACGGTTCTCAAATGCACTTGCTCCCAAATCTGAGGCTGAGGCAAGAGATGAGTCTTTCTATTAGGAGATTGTATCATTGCTCCCAAGGACTTGCTTTATCGGGCCATTATTGTCACCTTTCCCCCATAAAACCACCACCTGCATGCCCTGTAACCACAGGAGAAATGACTTGGCTAGCAGTCAATGACGGCCCATGTATTATGCCCATTCTTGGCAGAGAAAGATGGTAAGGTGGCAAGGAGTCCCTCATCATGTTTGTCATGGAGAGAAAACCAGCTTCTACTAGGAATAAGTATGGTGGCTCACACTTGTAATCCCAGCACTTTGGGAAGTCGAGGCGCACAGATTGCTTGAGCTCAAGAACTCCAGATCAGCCTGGGCAACACAGAGAAAGAAACCCCATCTCTGGAAAAAAAAAAAAAATTTTTTTAAAGGCAGGAAGGGGCAGGGATAGCTGTGTGCAGTGGCTATCCCTGTAATTCCAGCAGCTACAGAGGCTGAGGCAGGGAGGATCTCTTGAAGCTGGGAGTTTGAGACCAGCCTGGGCAACATAGGAAGACCCTCATCTCTAAAAAAAAATTTAAAAATTAGCTGGGCATGGTGGTATAGTCCCAGCTACTTGAGAGGCTGAGGCAGGAGGATCACTTGAGCCCAGGAATTTAAGGCTGTGGTGAGCTATGATCACACCACTGCACTCCAGCCCTGGACAACAGAGTGAGACTTCTCTCAAAAAAAAAAAAGAAAGAAAGAAAAGAAAAGGAGGGTAGAGATAATGAGCACATCTCTGAATCACTGCAGAGGCCTAAGGAGAGGACCATGAGTGAAGAAACCCAGGAAAGATTTTAATTTTGTAAATGATTCATTACAAGTACACAGTGAATGTTTTCAAGTTGTAAATAACATTAAATTTCTCTAGGTAGTGAAAGGCCATAAAATAAAATCTCACATGCCTCGTCAAATGGATGGGGAAAGATATCAAAGCAGAGTTAGCTGGAAGCAAAACTAAGATAACTCATGTATAGAAAAAGTCATCCAAACTCAAATTATACAGTTATGAATTCTAAAGTACAGTTGTGACTCCAAAAACACGACAGCAACTATTCCCAGAACATGCTGACCCTTCACACAGCCAGTGGGGTGAGACCAAATGCTGGACATCCCCAAGAAACATTTAGAAATCAAATTGAGCAAGTTCTAATTATGGAGCAACAGAAATAATCCTCCAATAAAAGGTCACTTGACTTGCCAAAGGGTCCCAAAGTTTTCAAATACACTTTATTAGAGTTAACTTGACTTATTATAGGTTATTCCACTTGTGCACTATTGGACACTTGTGCACTAATCAGGGACAGTAACCCTCTATCCAACTGAATGAAGAAAACAAAGACAGAGATTGACTGTGCCCCCCTCCTCCTTCCTGCAGTCCCTCTTTACTAAAACTCACAGGCTTCCTCGCATGCTCTGTTCCTCCCCTTGGAGCACAGCTGAGGTCTTCACCTCCTGTCCCTGTCACTCAGCTCCTGTCTTCTCCCAGAGTGTGAGATTCACAGAATTCAAACAGATAATCCAGGGCATGAAAATTCTCCTTCCTGGCCTTTGGCATGAAAGTCAAGGAACAGGTTCCAGGGCATTCGGGTATCATTTCTGAACTAGGTGGTTCCATCACAAGAAACAGGTGCAAATGTCTCAGCAGCCAGGTGGCTAGGGCTACCACTAGCTCATCCGTGGCCTTGGTATACATTAGAAAAAGGGGAACCTTCTGCCAGGAAGTGTTCTTAGTGTGGGGTACCCCCAAGTAAAGCCAGGTTCAAGAACTTAGGGGTGGGTAGTACTCTGGGCCGTGATGCCAGGAAGCAAGGGTGATGGGGAAAGCCAGTGAGAGACGCATCAGGGAGCTGATGACCAGCACAGGGAACTAGGGCTCCATCCCTCAGCAACCCCTGGGGAGCTGCAGCGAGTGCCTCAGAATTGTCTTTCTCAGGGTCAGGAAGCTTCAGGAGTTCACATCCCTGCACTTCCCAGTTGCCCTACATGGGCTTCTCTGAAGCAGGAAAGCATGCAGAGGGGCAGCCCCTTGACACGGAGTAATGTCAGAGGCCCTGCTGACGCCCGTTCCAGCAGCCAGGATTCCACCAGGGGCTGAGGGGATGTGGCCCAGACCACTAAAAGCATATGCTGGTGGGACCCAGCCCAGACCACTAAAAGATTACACTGGTGGGACCCAGCCCAGTCCTGGGCTACAGGCCCTGACCCAATAGGGCACAGCTGGATTTCTGATCCCATTCAACCCTGAGCCAGGCACATTCTGTGCAACTGTATGTGGAGGACCAGCAGAACCCCCTCTGAAATGGAGCAGCCAAGCCCGCAGCACTGAGAGTCCCGGAAGGACCCCTCCAGGAGAGACACAAAGGACTCAGAGGCTCAGAGGATAAGAGTTGAGTGGCCCGGGAGCTTGAGGAGCTGCCAAATTAGGACACACTGAAAAATAATACTAAAAAGTTACAATTAGGCCTGGCCTAGCCTGGAGCTTACCTACCCACAATGCCGGGAATCCATGGAAACCTGAAGAAACCTCCAGCCTTTAGGGCCTACTGGGATCTCGCTACAGTGACATTCGCCCTGAAGGCAGTGGACACTCTGATCTGTCCCTACCCCAGGCAAGTTTATTATTACCTTAAATGAGAGCCCTAACCTACCAGCTCCAAGGCTTAAGGGAACAGGAAGAACTACATCCTCAAGGGTCAGAGAGACTGAAGAAAGCAAAGCTACAGATCAGAGGGAACATGATGAGGATCAGTGCCTGGGCCTTCTCCATCTTCTGGATTTGGGTCTCTTGGGAAATACCCAGAGGCGGGGAGAGGAATAAAGAGCTCACTAAAATAAAGCCATGCACTCCCTCCCCGCTCCTCCAGAGACAATGCTCTTGGTTGGTCTGGAACGTCCTCCCCACCTTCCTCTTCATCCTCTAGCCCCTCAGCTTGGTCCTCCGCACGCCAGATGCCATCACAGACTCTGAGCTCCCTCCCACTTTGCTCTTGGCCTCACCTGGAGGGGAGAGGGAGGGCTGCATCCTCCCAGGTTGACACTGCCTCCCTGCATGCAGGTATCCCTTCCAGATACTGATTTCATCTCCTTTGGATATATATATACCCAGAAGTGGGACTGCTGAATCATATGGGAGTTCTATTTTTAATTTTTTGAGGAATCTCCACACTGTTTTCCACAGTGGCTGTACGAATTTACATTCCCACCAACAGTGGGAATTTCCCCCAGAATTATTCGCAGTAGCCAAAATGTGAAAACAACAGCGACAGATGAATGGATAAAGAAGATGTGGTCTATACACACAATGGAATATGATTCAGCCTTAAAAAAGAAAGAAATTCTGCCATTTGCAACAACGTGGACATACCTGGAGGACATTATGCTAAATGAAATAAGGCAGACAAATATTGCATGATCTTACTTACATGTGGAATCCAAAAATAAAAGTCAAACTCACAGTAACCGAGTAGATGAGTGGTTGGCAGAGTAAGGAGTACAGGAAAAGAGGAGATGGTGGTCAAAGAGTGCAAACTTGCAGTTAGAAGATGAGTAAGTTCTGGAGACCTAACGTACAGCACAGTGACTACTGTTGATCACAATGTATTGTACATTACTAGCAGAGTAGCTCTCAAGTGTTCTCACTACACACACAAACACACATGTACACACATAAGCATGCACACACACAAAAATGCACATACATTCATGCACAAATGCACACATGCACACACACACATGCAGGCACACACACATGCACACACAAACATACACACGAAAGGTGACTATGTGAGGATATGTTAACCACATTATACAACTTAAATATACAACTTAAATATATATAACTTTTATTTGTCAATCATTTCTCAATATAACTGGAGCAAAAAAGGACACTGCCTCCCCTCTGCCCTGCCCTACTGGGCCCAGCAGCTGGGAAAGGAACACAAAATGCTAGGTAAATGAATGAATGATTTTTTAAACAAAATATTTGTTCTTGATATGCCAATTGGCCTAGTCATCATAATTATAACTCTTGAGTATTTTTATGCTGTTAATTGCCCTGAAAATGCTTAAGTATTAATGACATTTTATAATCAATTTGGGAAATTGGCAGGAATTCCAGCAAGATCCTAGAAAGGGCTAGGAAATGGGGAGAGGGTCGCCTAAAAGTGTTCATGCAGTCAGCAGGCTGCATCTGCGCTGGTTATTGAGAACAAAAAGAGGCAGACCAAGACACAGGACCAGCCGGGTGCAGTGGCTCACGCCTGTAATCTTAGCACTTTGGGAGGCCAAGGTGGGTGAATCGCTTGAGCTCAGGAGTTGGAGACTAGCCTGGACAACATGACGAAACCCCATCTCTACAAAAAACTAAGCAGGCGTGGTGGCATGCACCTGTAGTCCCAGCTACTCAGGAGACTGAGGTGGGAGAATGGGAGGATCACTTGAACATGGAAGGTGGAGGTTGCAATGAACCAAGATTGTACAACCTGGGTGAGAGAGCCAGACCCTGTTTCAAAAATAATTAAAAAAAAAGACACAGGCCCTCATATCAAGTTGATGTCACCCAAAACCCTTGGGACCTTTTATTTCCACAATTTATAAACCAATTTTCTCTTCAAAAAGACACTCAATGACAATCACCCAAAGATCTGGGTCAAAAAAAAAAAAAAAAAAAAGCTGATACTCAGAAATGACTTCAAGTATTCAGAACCAGGGAGGTGAGTTTCTTTAATCCACTGCACATTAAAAACTGATAAAGATTGCACATGAAAGAAACGGAAGAAATGGGTGCAAATATACTGGGGTTCTTTTTATAGTCCTGGAGTGTGAGAATGTTAATTAAAGGAATCTCAGAATTGGAGAGGATCTGAGAAAGGACAGAGTGAAAATTTAATTTTAGGTATTGTTTTATCAGATTTAAAAAAAGACAATTTCATTAGTTACTTGCAGTTATCTCAAGAACTTCATGAGCCCCCCAAAAAGCTCCAATTGAAGCTGTAAACTGTAAGAGACCAATTTAATGAAAACCTCTCAGCCAAGTGAAGGACCTCTTAATGGTGAAGAACACAAATGAGCAAACCTGGGTGCATTAAATGAGCACAACAAAATATTAGGTATCATTAGAGTGTTGTTCTTCAAAGAGTCATACTCGTCCATTTTTTAAAACAAAAGTTTTTTTAAAAAGGCACAGACAGAACTTAGCAGTTACATACACTGGCTCAAGCAAGAAGCTAGAAAACCTAGTCTCATTGCATATTTCAGCTTCCACCAAATGAACGTCCATTCTGTTACTCCTTTTCACACCTCGGTGAATAATAATACAGTTAATAACTAACTGCCATTTCTACTCTTCCTTGGGACCACATTCTGCTCAGCGGCTTTACACACGAGTTCTCTAGTCCTCTCAATGCCCTATGGGGAGGCATTGCTATTTCTATTTTGCAAGTACAAAAACTGAGTTGCAGGATGGCTGAGCAAATTGCCCAACATCACTTAGCTAGTGAGTCGGAGAGCTGGGTCTCAAACCCAAGTCTGTCTGCTTCCTAGGTCAAGTCATTTGCACTGTGCCACCATACAGCAATTTGTAGAAGCATAAAGCAGGTATGAAACCTGCCCAAGGGAACCCAGCCAGATCAGACAGGGATGGCACACCGGTCCTTGTTCTTGGACCCTGCTCCTGAGCCCCACTGTGTCCAAACCCTGACAGCCAGCAGGAGTGCTCTTGGCTTGTTCATGCCTGTAGCAGCCACATCCTTGAGCTGCAAGCAGAAGGCACCCAATCCAGCCAACAAAAGCAAAGGGAATTTCTTGAAAGGACATTTAGGAGTCACAGAATTAGCAAGAAAGCTGGAACACCAGGCAGAAAGTGGGCAGCTCTAGAGACTGGTGAGCTGCAGTGAACACTTCTCTTGCCAGAACAGATTGAGAAGGGGTCTCTTTGTCTCTCTGCTCTGATTGTCTTGGCTTGGGTTAGAGAGTATCTACTGGGAAAAAGACAACTTCCAAAAAAGAAATCATGTTCCAGTAGCTGAACCACTGCAGTGCATATCTGTTAGGGGCACGATTAGCATAGACTGCAATGCAAGGGGTGCGCCCTCAGGCTGGGCAAAGCACCAGCATGACAAATGAATCCCGGGCAGGCTGTCCCTCTGAACCCTCTATATGTAACCACATATTAGTTACAGTGCCTACATGTGCTGCTAAGACAGGTTAAGTAAATTGCCCAATTAATGAAAAAAGAACTCAGATTCAAGCCCAGATAGTCTGACTGCTGGACATGTGCTCTTAGCCACAATGTTTGTTTGCAGTGCTGGGGAATTACAGGGGAGGCAGTAATCACTGAGGGGCTGGGCAAGGAGTCATCCTTCTTGCTGACTTCAATACTGATGTGGATAGCCCACCAAGCACCATAATGTCTCAGTTTTTTCACCCCCTTACTTTCAACAACCATTTCCATCTCTACACCTCGACCACCATCTCTCATGTCAACCCTGGATATCTTAGAGCCTGTAAAAATGCACCATTTCTGAAATCTAAATGTCAAGCCCTCTGCCATGTGGCTTCCTCATATCCTGCCAGCTCACCAATTCTAGCACCTTGACTGCAATAATAGAAACTCCATTCAATTCTCTCCCCGATTGTTACCATCAACAACTCCCTCCTGCCTTCACTTTCTTCCTTACCCACCTTAGATTCTATGGTCTATTATTATAATCTTTTCCTTGCCTCTAACCCAACAGCCTTGACTTTCTCTCCTTTTCATTCTTGTCCAGTGAAACTCCAACCCAACCACTGACCTTCAGTAGCACTGGAGCTACTAAGTGTCTCTAAGAAAATATACATCTGGGCTGACTGGAGTATCTTTAAATTTATGGCCACAAACCTCAAAAAAAGCACTCAACACTGCCTAGAAATCTTACTATATTTCTCAAGTAAATTTCTTCCCCACTGTCCATGAACATTGTATTCCTCCTTTTGCTGCTCAACACAGCACAGGCCTTCGCCATCTAGTGCCTCCTACAAGTCTGTGGACTTCACTGCAAAAAACAAAGTGATCAGACAAGAGCCCCACTATTGGTTTACTGGCCCATCTACAAACATATCTACACCTGAACTCATTCTGCTCTGTTTTCGCTCCAACAATGGTGGGAGTAATTTTCATGCTTCTCTCAAATGCAGGAGGGAGTGTTAATAGCGTTCCTTTCCACCTTCTTAAACTCTTCATGTCTTCAGTTATTCCCTCTTCTGCAACTTCAATCTCTCTTTTTACAAGATTACTCCCTTGGAACAACAAATATGGTACAGTATCTCCCATTTTGAACAAAGAAACAAACCACTCTTAATACCACACTCTCCTTCAGTTATCCTTTTTTTTTTTTTTTTTTTTTTTGCTTTTGCTTCCTCTCATAACAAAACTCTTACTTCCTCACCTCCTTATATCTCTTCAGTCCACCCCATTCAGGCATCTGTACTCACCTCTCCAGTGTTCTTGTCAAGGTCATCAAATGACCTCCATGTTGCCAAATCCACTGCACAGTTCTGTTCTCATCTTACTCAAACTCTCAACAGCAGCATTCAGCATGGCTGGCAATACCCTCCTGTTTGAAAAACATTCATCTCCTGGCTTCCTTGTTCCTTCACTCTCTGGCTACCCTCTCACTCCACTGACCATCTCTTCTTAGTCTCCTTGGCTGGCTTCTCCTCAACCCAACCTCTGAATGTTGGAGGGCCTCAGGAGGTTCTGTCCTCTCCTCTGTTGATTAATTCTATCTCTTTGGGGTGAGGGGGGCATCTCATCCTGTCCCATGGCTTAATCACCACATGTTAATAACTCCGATATTCATAGCTCCATTCCTACCTTTTCCCTAAAATTCCAGACTTGTATAGCCAACTGCTTCCAAGGATCCTTATTAACCATATCCCAGAATTAGAGCTCTTCAATCATCACACACACACACACACACACACACACACACACACACTGCCTCACCAGGCTTCTCTAATCTCAATAAATGGCACCCCCATCTATCCAGATATTCAAACCAAAACCTTCCTGGCCCCCACTCTCTATACCCACTCATTGGTGGGTGCTATTGGCCAACACAAATATTATCTCATTCATGTTCTCTACCTCCACCACCACCACCCTTCACCAATCCATCATTTACCTTGGCCACAGAAGAGCCTTCACACTTGGCCTCTTCTTTGCATTCTTTATACAGCAGAATGTCTCTGCAAAACATAAATTAGCTATTTTGACATGACTTTTAACACATTTTCCACTGGAATGAAATCTGAACTCCCTACCATTTCCTGCAGGTCCTGAAATATGTCACCCCTTAATCTTTCCAAGTTCTTCTCAACACAGTTCCTCTTGTTCACTGTGCTTCAGCAGACCCATCTCCCTCTGTCCTTCCAATTTCCTAAACTCTTTTCCACATCAAGGCCTCTGTCTTACTTTGTTATTCTGAGATGATCTTCCCCCAACTCTTTAAATGCTTGGCCCATTCTGCTCCTTCAGGGCTTGGCTCAAATACTACCTCCTTATAGATGCCTCCATGACTGCCACCCCGTGGAACATGGTGCTTCCCAGTTCCTGGCATTAGCGAGTATTCATGGAGTGCTTCCCAGGTGTTGTTATTAGTGCTTTTTATTGATTACCTCTTTTAATTCCTACCACCCTAGGAAGCAGGTACTCTTATTGTCATTATCTTACCCATCTTGAAAAAAAAAAAAAAAACAAGGAAACTGAGCCCAAACAGATAACAACTGTCCATAGTCAACTAATCCTGGGACTTAACCCTGTGCAACCTGGATCCAGCCTGGCCCCTTCCCCACCACACCCTCCTGCCTCTCTCATATTACTTGGTGTCTCTTTCCAGCACTTGTTACAATCTGGATATTGTCTTGTTTAGTTATTTCTGTACCATCATTCTCCTCAGTAGAATATGCATTAGTTCATTTTCATACTGTTATGAAGAAACACCCAAGACTGGGTAATTTATAAAGAAAAAGAGGTTTAACGGACTCACAGTTCCAGAGGGCTGGGAAGGCCTCACAATCATGGTGGAAGGCAAAGGAGGAGCAAAGGCACATCTTCTATGGCGGCAGACAAGAGGGCCTGTGCAGGGGAACTGCCCTTTAAAAAACCATCAGATCTCATGAGACTTATTCACTATCACAAGAACGGCACAAGAAAACCCACTCCCATGATTCAATTACCTCCCACTGGGTCCCTCCCATGACACACAGGAATTATGGAAACTATAACTCAAGATGAGATTTGAGTGGGGACATAGCCAAACCGTAACAGAATATAAGTAATGCGTGGACAGAGACTTCTTTTTTCCATCCCAGGATCCCCAGGGCCTGCCACATGGAAGGTGCCCGACCAATATTTGTGGCATGAATGAATAAGTGAATGAATGTAGATCAGGTGTATATCAGGGAATGAAAACATTTCTAGCAATAGCTGCTCTTATTTTGGTGCCAACAATTGTCACACATCAGTGTGACCACAGAACATATGAATGAATCATTTTTTTAAATGATTGAATAACATCATGTATGCTTTATATATTTTTTCAGAGCAGATTTACTATGCTGGGCCTGTCAATAATCCTGAATTTACTATTCCTCAGGTAAGATATTACTTAATTCTTGTATTAAATAGTTTGTTTCTGGAAGAAGTCTAGAAGAAGGGGGAGGGAAAGGAGGAGAAACCAAGAAGGAAGAGGAGGAGTTAAACAATTTAAAACTTATCCATAGGCCATCCCTGCAAAAACCCTTTCTTCATAAAACTGCTGCTTCACCGTGGGCACTTGAAATTTCTTGACACGCTGACTTTGTCATTTTGGCATTTAATATTTTACATGTCGGTGAACCTTAGGGAATCCTCCGAATACAAACCTCCCACTGAGAGGGATGCCGGCGTCTTGTCCAGCAGAATTGCGGCATCTGTGGGGTTCCATATGGCAGTGCTGCTGGGCTGTGTGGGCGGCACCACGCATGTGCTGGGACTGTGCTCAGGAGGCTGGCGGTTCAGAGAAAGGAAGATGCACAAGCCACGGAGGCGTGAAGGTCCCCCGGTTACTGTCCTTTCACTGTTACTCATGAGCTACCACTAAGTCAATAAAATGCCCATATCCTTAGCATTTGCTGGCAAAGCTCACAGCTCAGAGTAGAATTTTCCACTAATTCCTTTCTGTTCAAGATAAAGTGACGTTATTAAATGGCTCAATTTACATCACTCTGCTATAAGCAATAAATGTTCAATATGCTACCCCTAAGATAATTTCTTTTTTTTTTTTTGAGACAGAGTCTCGTTCTGTCTCCCAGGCTGGAGTGCAGGGGCATGATCTCAGCTCACTGCAACCTCCGCCTCCCAGGTTCAAGCTATTCTTCCACCTCAGCCTCCCAAGTAGCTGGGACTATAGGCATGCACCAACACGCCCAGCTAATTTTTGGATTTTTAGTAGAAACAGGGTTTCACCATATTGGTCAGGCTGGTCCGAAGTCCTGACCTCGTGATCCACCTGCCTCAGCCTCCCAAAGTGCTGGGATTACAGGCCCCTCAGAGAATCTTATGGAATAATATGGAAAGGATCACAAAAATGTGATCTTTTAAAAATGCATGCTGATGTATTTAGTACCTGTGAGATTTGATTATGCGTATATAATATGTAGTGATCAAGTCAGGCTATTTAGGATGTCCATCACTGAATACATTTTTGTTAACTATAGTCACCCTACTCTGCTGTCAAACACTGAATTTATGTCTTCCATTAACTGTGTGTTTGTACCCTTCAATCCACTTCTCTTTATCCTCTCCCTCTCCTCCCCTCCCTCTCCACTCTGGTATCTATCTTTCCACTCTCTATCTCCACGTGATCATATTTTTTAGCTCCCACAGATAATTGAGAATAAACAATATTTGTATTTGTTCCTGGCTTATTTCACTTATGATAATGACCCCCAGTTCCATCCATGTTGCCACAAATGATAAGATTTTATTCTTTTTTATGGCCATATAGTATTCCACTGTGTATATACACCACATCTTCTTTATCCATTCATCCACACATGGACACTTAGGTTGATTCCATATCTTTGCTGTAGTGAATAGTGCTGCAATAAGCATGGGGGTGCAGTTGCAAAAATGTAACCACTTTAAATAGTTTTGTTTACAACCTCATCCTTTCAGTTCTCCAAAACCTGTATATGGCTGAAGAAAAAGGTAGGTCTCTTTCTCCATAAAGAATCTCTAACTTAGTTTCACCTCCGGGTTTGTTTCCTTTCTTTCCCAGCCTCTGTGTTCCTATGTCAGAGTGCCATCTTGCTACCATCTCGGATTTCCACTAGCATTGCTCTTGTAGCTGGGAAGTCTCCAGGCTTTTCCCTCCGGAAATCTCTAGAGTTTTCTCCTCAGGCCTTTCATTAAAATACAAAAGTTTTGTAAGAAAGAAAAACTACACCTCTCTTCACTTCTAGTATAAAGTACCTAAACTGTCCCAGAGAGTTCCATTTTTCTTTAAATCTTTGCTATTTGAATTGTTTTTCTTTCCCCATTGTCCTTCTGACCCTCCTCCCGACTAGAGGCTGACTTAAAATTTACTAACAATTGACTTTCACTTTTGCATTGTTGGCTTATTTTTAACCCAGTTACTCAGCAACTGTTATAAGATAGAGCGGAAAAGAACTTCTTAAAGTCAGAAAACCCCTTTGAAAGTAGGTTGAGGGGCCAGGCACAGTGCCTCATGCCTGTAACCCCAGCACTTTCGGAGGCCGAGGCGGACGGATCACTTAAGGCTGGGAGTTCAAGACCAGCCTGGCCAACATGGTGAAACCCCATCTGTACTAAAAATACAAAAATTAACCAGTCATGTTGGTGCGTGCCTGTAATCCCAGCTACTCGGGAGGCTGAGGCATGAGAATCGCTTGAACTCAGGAGGTGGAGGTTGCAGTGAGCCAAGATTACACCACTGCACTCCAGCCTGGGCAACAGAACAGGACTCCATCTCAAAAAAAAAAAAAAAAAAGGAAAAGAAAAAGAAAAAAGAAAAAAGGTTGACCAGATATGTAAAAAAGCTTTATTTGAATCACCTTACTATGCAGAAAGGAAGTGCAGAACCTAAGTTCTTCAACTGCTGATGGTACTTAAGCAGGTATTACCCAGTATGAGGGCATCGTATGTACAGAGAGAGAGCTGGAGGCCTTAATCCCAAAATGGGCTCCCTACACTGGTCGCAGGTCAGCCGTGGACGGCCCGCAATGCACAGAGGCTTTGCTTCTTAATATGGAACAGACACAGTTCAAAGTCTTTTGGTTGTAAAAGACCTACCCCATATCACCTCCTCCAACCAAATCCTCCAGGGATGGGCTCTGGGCTAATGGCAGTTCCCATGTGGCCAAAAACGCTCCCACTCAGCGCTCAGTCTCCAGGGCCTTGGTATTATTTCCCTCTGAACTCATCCAACCCCTTGGCACAGATTGAAGCCCTCCCTGGCGTCCTCTGTCTATGCCTCCTGTTTTCTGAATGAGAATTTAGGGGATCTTTTAGGCTCCCGAAGCATGTGGACCACAACTCATAAGCACAGCCTGACCTGTGTATCGCCAAAGGTGCACCTACAAATTCCTAACTTGCAAACTTGTGCCCTCCTCAACAGCAGAAAAGCCGCACTCAGTCCTTCCCTACCCTGGCCTCCTGGCCTCCCAGCACACACCTCCACCTGCCTCCAGCCTGGCACGCTTGCCTAAATACTCTTATCTCTTGTACCAGAGTCTGCGATGTCTGTAATTCATAATCTAGAACCCCTTCCTTCAAATACAACGGCTCCTCTTAGGCTCATAACATAGTAATGAAAAATTCATGTGGTGTTCAATACATTTGTAGGTGTGTACCTAAATGCACATAGAGATTTTAAAGAAAAGTACATGAGGAGGAGGAGAAGGATGAAACACAATGAGATATAAATTTGAGCCAGTCTTTACTCATAATTAATTCTCTAACATTTGGACTGCTTTGGTTATATTCCTAACACTGTTTCTAAAATTACAGCTGCTCAATATTGGAAGAGTATGACTCATGGGAGCTTCTAGAATCATGGAATCACACCCCAGGCGCCATCCAGAGCACAGCCTGGCTCTCTTGAATACATTTCAGTGTCGGGGACTCCACTCTCTTTGGAAGCTCTGCTCATTGCTAGAAAGTTGTTCACTTCTAACAAAAGCCACCTCTCATGCAGTTTCTCTCCAGTGGTCTCACCTACTCCTTCCCTCTTGCTTTGTACAGATTAAACTCCTTCCCCCGTTGGGTGACAGGCAATTCAAAGATGTGCCAGCAGTCTCCTGGCCTCCTCTGCCACAGTCCCTCTGCTCTGCTTGTGACCCTCCCAGCACCCCAGAGCATTTTCCTCTCCAGATCAGTGTCTACAAACACGTCACCGCTCTGTGGCTGCTGGGGTGCAGGGCTGGGGCGCTGGCAGCAAACAAAACCGGCATGGCTCTTCCATGGTCTTCACAGGACCTGGCTGCCCGGCGGCTTCTGCCAAGCTGACTGCAAAGGAAGGGAGACCTCCTCACAGCGTTGCTGCCAGCAAGGACCCCCAAAGGCAGCCATTCTTTCTGTGACGGGGCATTTTGGTTTTGTGCTGGTGAACTGTGCTCCCCGGGGTCTTCTCTGTCTCAGCATACAACCCTTTCTCCCTCCAGTTGCTCAGGCCAGGAGCCCTGGAGTCACCTTTAACCCATCTCTTTCTCTCCCACCCACTTGCATGTCCTCAGCGGATCCTATCGGCTGTTCTTTCAAAATTTCTCTAGCACCCAAACCCTTCCCCCACCTCCACCTCTAATCCAGGTCATCTTCATCTCTCACCTGTATTCCTATAATCACCTCCCACCTGGGCTTTTCAGCGAAGCAGCCAGAGGGATGCTACTGACACAGGCGCCAGGGCAGGCCACCCACTCCTGACCCCAGTTCCTTTCAGAGTGGAAGCTGATGTCCCCACCACAGCCTCTGAGGTCCTAAGAGTCTGGCCTCCTGTGTCACCCTAACTTCACCCCCACCATCCCCCGCTCTCCCTGCAGCCCTGCTCGCCTCCTTCTGCCCCTCTAAGGTGGGGGCCCCAACTCATAGCAGGACTGCACCTTCTTGCGTCTGCTTCAGGTCTTTACCTAAACGTCGTCATCTCAGCAGGGCCTCCTTTCACCACCCTGCTCAAAATTGCAGAGCAGCACTCACCTTGACCCACCCAGTGCTTCCATCCACTCCCTTCCTGCATGAGTTTTCTCCATGACACGAACACCTGACGTACCATACGTAGTCACATATCACAAGGCTGGTCTGTCTCTCCCAGAGATGCTGGAAGCTCCGCGGGGCAGCAGTTGGCTTGTCTTGTTCTAACGTTAGCCACAATGTCCAGAACATCACCCAGCACATAGAAGTTTCTCTGTAAATATTTGTTAAATGATTAATTGTACCGTGGGTCACACGTCTAATACTTGACCTGTGCCCCTTGCAGGGAGAATACCAGGTTTTGCTGGAACTGTATACTGAAAAACGGTCCACCGTGGCCTGTGCCAATGCTACCATCATGTGCTCCTGACCGTGGCCTGTAGCAAAACTCACAGCCAGCTTCATCTCACGGGACCTCCAAGCTCCTCTGACTGAACCTGCTGTGGGAGAAGAAGCAGCCGATGACAGACAGAGGCTCTACAAAGAAGCCCCCCAAAAAGTGCAGCTGCTAAGTTTAGTCCCAGGACCAGACATCCCCAGAATCCACAGATGTAATGAAGTCCCCGAATGTATCTGTTTCTAAGGAGCCTCTTGGCAGTCCCTAAGCAGTCTTGTGGGTCCATCCTTTTTGTCTAATTGGTCGCCTCACACCAGACTCACCTGCTTTTCAACTTCTTAGGAGTGCTTCCTCACAGTTACCAAGAATAAAGGAAGCTGGCCACCATTGTTCATTGTGATTTGTTCAAAGAATCTTACTACAATGCTGTAGTTAAAAAGTCATTTCCTCCAGATGCAGTGCCGGATGCTGGTGCAGCATAAGCAGTTCCAAGAAATTCAGGAGGATGACAGCCTGGCTAAAATTAGAGCGCTGGGAAAATGTGCCATTGCTTCTCCTGGCCAGGCCCCCACCCTTGGACCATGAGGGCCGAGAAGCTGATGCAACCCCACGAATAGGGACATCATCCTCTCGCTTATCCAAACACTCATTTCACCTTCATCCCTCAAAGTGTGATTATACTTCACCTCAGCACACAATGGCATTCATTACTGCATTTATTAATTAATGCAAGGAATAACTCCTGAGCATTTAATGTCTATCAGGCACTGTGTTCTTAAGTTGTCTTTTACGCTGCTCTCCATAAATGAGCATGTTGCCTATCCTACTTCCAGAGTCATTTCTGCGGCCCTGTCTTCTCTCATGGAATGCACCGACCGCATGGTGGGCTCCATGGCCCCTCCACCATCTAATGCCCCTGTCCTTCCAGTGTCCCTGCTGGCCCTCTTGCTCCTGCTAAGGGGCCGGAGTAAGGTGGGTGAGTTGACACTATCATTCATAAAAATGCCACTATATTAGAGATTAAAGGAGAAAAAGCTCCATAGTTTAAAAAACGGTAGTTGCTATTAATCACTATTTATACATTGTTAAACCACCTAGAATAGTAGGTCATAAATGCCTGGCGAACTTTAAAACCAGCATCTGAGGTTTTCTGGGTTATGAGGAGACAAAATTACAGCAGTGTCCTCGCCTTGGCCATAATGCTTGAGAGAAAAGACGTGCATGGCCATACTAGGCTCAGGAAGAAACCTCTGAACGTACATGGGGGTGACAGTGTTATGCACAAGAACAGCAAATGATTCCTCCCCGGGCCATTCCCTCTAGCTTGAGACATTCACCTCCCTCCCTTTTCAGTAATCATCACTACGAGTAGTAAAGGCCCTGGCTAGACTCTGCGTATGCACATGTTCTAACAGTACAAGACAGCTGTCACAGCCTTCCAAAGACACAGGTGGAACTCAGCCAGTCCCTTCCCAATCCCTTTGCCCTCTCCTTTAAACTGTGTGGGTGTGTGTGCATGAGAGAGAGAGGGAGAGAGACAGTTTCAGATTCTATAGGTCTGTGTTAAACTGGAATTTCCATATATGGAGCCTATCCTAGTCATCGCTGAATATACAAGTACACAGCAGTTTCACTAAGGACATGACTTGAGAGGGGGAAAAAATGTTTCTTTGTCCCACAATATTTTTTTTCTTAGTGTCCTGTCTTGGGCCTTAAATTTCACTATTAGTTTTATTCCAGCAAGTTGAAAACCTTTTTCAACGTTCAGGAGTCTCCTCTTGGAATACGAACAGCCCTGGTAGGAGAAATGCTGGAGTCTTTGTCATTATTTAACACTCTGGCAGGATGTAGTAACTAAGATGACTTTGAAAGTGCCAGCCCAGAAAGCAGGGGTGTCAGGGGAGGTGGGTGACCCAAAGCCGAGCCCTCTCGGGCTAGCCATTGTGCGGTTACTGAGGGGACGGGTGTCAAAGTGCCCAGACAATCTACCAAAGAAACTAAATTGACTTCTCCCGTAAAGAGAATTGCTACTGTTTCAAAAATCACTATCAAGAACTCCAAAAATTTGTCCTCAATAAACTTTTCTGAAGAAAAAAATAACAGTTTGGTTCAGGATGACCCAGTGTCCCCGCAATTAAGGAACTATTGTGAAAATCAGCCAGTTTCAGACATCTGAGTGCCCATCCACCCTTCTTTATATTTGGAGGGCAATTTCAATCGTTATGTATAGAACGTTTTAAAAAATATTTTTGAGGGACGTTCCAGTGCCCAAGGGAAGCTTTGTCAGGCTAGAGTCTAGGCAGAATGTTGAAAAGCCTCTCAGGACGGTGTGATTGCATCTCTGAGAATGTTCTGGCTATGAGGAACAGAGAACTCAACTGAATCTGGCATATGCTTAGCGGACTAGGTTGCCTCCCATGACCACTGAGTCCCAGGGTCGTTTAGGTGTCAGCCAGCGTTTGCTGCTGAGGCTCATTCATCATCAGCCCTTCACCTCCATTTCTCCACAGTTCTTCCACCTCAGGTCTCCTGGAATATTGCCTTTACCCTCAGACAGTCTGTCCCACAATAAAAGATCATCACATCCACACTGTCCCTACTACAGAAGGCAAAAGAGAGCTTTATCCCAAAACCCTGTCACTCATTCTGACTAGAATGGCTTGGGTCACATGACCTCTCCTTGTAACCACATCAGACCAATCTGGTTCAACTTTTAGGTCATAAAGTTGTGAGTTGTTTTTCGGTTGCCATGGACCCCAGGTTGAAGGTTATGTAACCCGAGCATGCCCAGATGAACCAAGTATGCAACTACAGAGGGACCTAAATGCAAGACTGAGGAGTGGGAACTTCATTAAGAAGTGAACACAGCATGTCAGGATCCAGGATCCAATCATATCAGCTTCCAGCATCACCCCATGGCAGGATCCAATCAGATCATGCCTCCCAGCATCACCTCATTGCAAGATCCAATCAGATCATGCCTCCCAGCATCACCTCATTGCAAAATCCAATCAGATCATGCCTCATGACCCTGTGCTTATAAAACCCGACCTAAACCCCAACTTGCAGAGACAGGTTGGAGTGTTTCCTCCTGTCTCCTTGCCGTTAGACTTGCAGTAAACCTTTTCTTTTCTTAAAAGCCACTGCAGTGGTATTGGCCACTATGCACATTAGGCAGTGAGCCCATTGCTTGCTCAGTAACATCCTGACCAATCACTTTGGCCCTGTCCTGATTGGCTTAGCCTATGTCACATGCCCCACCCCTAGAGCTGGATCAGGGTTATTTCCACTAGAACCACACATATCCGTAAGTGGAAACTGGGGAAGTTGCCAAAGGGTAAAGGGAGAGGAAGGGCATGTCTCAAACTAGGCCAAAGGACGTGTCCAGATCATGTCTTGAATTAGGCCAGTTTTAAGTTCTAATTCTCCCCTAGCTGTTCACTGGGCAAGTGACTTTTATTGTCTAAGCCCCAGTTGCCTCATCTGTAGGTGCTGACTATAAAATAGTACCTATCTTGTAGAGACACTGTGAGAATTAATGAGAGAATGCATGTAAAATGCTGAGAATAGGGCCTGGCATGTCATTCAATTAAAATGAGTCATTATTATGTTAAGGTGGGTGTTCACTTGTGGTGCTAAAGCCTCCTTTCATAATTTACCTCTCCCATCCTCCTATATCGTCAGGGCAAACATTCCTAGAAGCCCAGCCCTCACCCATAAGCCCACATTCTTTTCTGGGTCCTGAGATGGTCCCTTGGCATCTTGATTTCTTCTAAGTGTAGCTAGTTTTATTAGACCTGGCATGGGGGCATGTTCCCTGGGCCATGAACTCTGAAAAGAATTTAAGGAAAACATTTGGATACACTTTCCCCCACCCCCCAAACAGAAACAATATAACCAGGCCAAAAGGGCCTATGAAAGAAAATGTGGGCCAGGTGTGGTGGTTCACTACTGTTATCCCAGCACTTTGGGAGGCCAAGGCGGGCAGATCACCTGAGGTCAGGTGTTCAAGACCAGCCTGGCCAACATGGTGAAACCCGTCCCTACTAAAAATACAAAAATCAGCCTGGTGTGGTGGCACATTCCTGTAATCCCAGCTACTCAGGGGGCTGAGGCAGGAGAATCACTTGAACCTGGGAGGCGGAGCTTGCAGTGAGTCAAGATCACTCCATTGCACTCCAGCCTGGGCAACAGAGCAAGACTCTGTCTCAAAAAAAAAAAAAGAAAAGAAAAGAAAAGAAAGTCTGCATTTTTTTAAATTAAATTTGTTTCCTGCACACAAAGACACACACCCAAGGCGTGCAGAACTAAATGTGACATCTACAAATGTAACAATGACATCTGCTTTCAGGAAAGATAACCCAAAATAGCTAGCATGAGAACAGAAAGGGCCACATCCTGATTATAACCCAGACTCATTAGAATGGGGGAGTTTATTATCTCAAGAGTTCAATCACAGGTTTAAATTGGCTATATTTTTCTCAATCAGCAAAACAAGTTAGTCTACCTAATTTTCCAATCATTTCATCAGGCAAGGAGGGGTCCTATAGGGTTTAGAAAAGAGTTATTTTCATCTAGTTTGTAAATGTCTTCAGTCACTTAGTTTGGAACAGAAGCCTTCAGTTGCATTCAAATGCTCTGGCCTGAAATATTCTTCTCCCCTTGCTCCCAGCTTTCTTTTCACTTGTGACACAAAACCACATTCTTTCCTCCGGTGGTTTGGTCTGCTCACTTCTCTGGAAAAGGGTATACATCAATGTTCCTTTAACCAAACACAATGATACCTTCTGCCAGCTGGTATTTTTCTGGATTTCCCTGAAACCCAGCCAAGCACGGAAAGACAGAAAACACCCCTGCCACCAAAGCCTTTATCGTATCATTGTAGCTTTCTTTCCTTTTCTTCACTCAGAAGTGGTACAAGAAAATTCAAGAAAGAACCAGAGAACATCTTTGACATAATCAAGGGGATGCAATAAGGTTTCCACATAAAGATAAACGACAAAGATTAAAATATGTGAGTGCAGAAAGATAACATCTGAGAAGGCAGAACAACAACCAGGACAATAATTGTGTAAAAGCTAACAATGATTCGTGCAGGATCTCTGCGCCAGCATTGTGCTCGGCCTGCATCTCAATACTTAATCCCCAGAACAGCCTGTGGGTGCGTAACACGATTGTCCACGTGACAGAAGAGGAAGTCGGGGTTTAGAGAAGTTGAGGAACTGGCCTAAGGTTCCCCAGGCTTGTGAGCTCCATCAGTGAGATTCAGACAGATTCAAATCTGTCTCACTCCAGATCCAGGCTCTTTCTACCTGATGTTGCTGGGCTGTTTGGAAAGACACCATGTAATAAAGAAACACTTCATGGTTTTAGTTGCAGGCTTGCAGAATGTGTTAATGCAAGCAGCAAACAAGCTAAAAACAAAGGTAGGCTAATGACAGTTTAGATTAACTCACTGATGACAGCACAGAAGGAAAAGGGATCACGGATACTAGTCAGTTGCATGATTTGTTCACGCTCTTCCACAAAAACTTTTGGTCACTCACTGTCAAACCCACCTGGGTGAATGTGCCATAAAAGCATAGTCTGGCTTTTTCACCGTTTCCTTCTTTCCCTTCATAAATCTTTATTCAGCACCTACGTTTTGCCGGGCATTGTGTTAAGCACAATACATCAAATATAAAAAAATGAATAATACATAATATAATCCCAATTCAAACTCAGCTTATCTTTTAGGAAAAGGGAAGAAGAAGAGTATCAAAAATCTCTTGTGATGGAGAAACCATGGTAAGCAACACAAGACAAGAACAAAGCACTGTGGGTGGCTTTGAGGCGGGGATGACACGTGGCTTGGCTTCATGGTAGAAGGAGGGAGCACGCTGGCCCTAGAAGGTTGGCTGGGACACTGGAGGTCCTGGTGCCTACATGTTGTGGACAATCTCCTAAGGGCACAGGCAGAGTGGGAAGGATGGCCTGGGGTCCCATCTCCCTCCCTAGCCCCTTGGTTTTGTGGCAGAGCCTCCTGCAGAGAGAAGCAACAGCTAGGAGCTAACTTCATGAGGGATTCAGAGACATGCCAGAGCACCTGCAGCATTTCCTGGGGTCCCAGTGGCAAGGTGGCATAAGGGCAGGAGGGTAGGGCACAGCATAGCTTGTTCCATGAACCTGAGGGGACCCAGAACACAGGGAAGGGAAGGCCAGCAAGGCCTAGACACAGGCCCTTTGCTACCCCGGTACACACCAGAGCAGAGACTCTGTCTTCGTGCACCTTAAGCAGCTTGGACAGCAGCCTCAGGAGGAAGGAGCTAAAGGGTGAAATAGGAAAGAAGTGCTCTTGAGCTGACATGAGGCTTCCAGAAATAAGCAGGGTAGGGAGCGAGGAGAAACTGAAGATTCTGTAGCATGCAAGTAGGGTTATAAGTCAGTGATTTTTAATTATGTTATTATTGCTGAAATGTCTTCATATGAACCCACAGACTGTTGACACAAAAGAAACTCCTATTTCCCTGGTGAACAGGTTTTCCCTCCCTTGGAGCCACCCCAGAATGGGGATCCTATTTCCTTACCAAGCACCCCACCCCAGCTCCTTCCGCTCCCCACGCTGCCGTCTGGAAGGCCATGCGCATCTACTTGTAATGCCCGCACTATCCCTATACTGTTATTTTCCCCTCTGCTCTCAGACAGACAGGCTGCATTGCTTGCGATCCTCCAGACAATCAGCGTTAGAACCTGTTGTCTGTTCATATTCTGGACTGGAGCACACCCCGAGCCGCCACAGCACATTCGTTGACCTCACTCCCAAAGCAAATTGGGGGGAGAGGGCCCTAAAGTACTTTTGAAGCTCAAAGTAATTTACAAAGTATTCAATGTTTAAATATATGACAAAGTAGAATTTGTAGAAGATTGTCCTAGCAACCCAGACAAAACATGTAACTAACATTTATTAGCCAGTTACTTAGCGCTTTATTGCATCCCTAACTTTCTGGCTCCATAAAAACCACATATGGTCTTGACTTCAGGTGCATAAGCTGAAAGCCCTGAGTAAGAGTGCAGGCTAGCAAGTTAACTGGGTGGTGGTAATTTAGCTAATGCCATGGGAGTACACATTAGGGTTGCCAGAGAACCAGGCTCCAACTGTGTAACAGGGACTCCTTGGCAGACTTCCAGCTGGTAGAATGGCCTTGGTTTCAAAAGAAACAAATGCTTCCTCATGCAGCCAGAGCCAAAGACCATGCTACATAGATGGCACTTTGCATGAATTAGAAAAAGGTGCCCTTTCTGGGTAGAACCTGAGTCAGTGGCAGATGACTGAGCAGGCAGATGGTATGTTTGTGCAAAACAAAGAGGTATCCCAAGACACACAGCCTGTGCAAGGGAGCATAGGCTGGATTTCAGTCCCCATTCTCCCCTTGGTCAGGGGTCCTTGTGCAGTCCACAGGCTACACAACCTTACCCAGCAGCAACGGCTTTGGAATCTTTTCTTGCCATGTGGCACATGTTGATGAAAGAGGAAGGGTTAAATAAAGGGAGTATTCTGCCTTTAGAAGACATCAGTCTTTCCTGTTGATAAATGTTCCCTGATCTCATCAGTACCCCACCCTATTCAACCTCAACTTGTCACTACCAAACATCCCCCAACCTTAATCAGGAAACATCTCAGCTAAAAGCGATCCTGGAGGCAGAACTGCTAAGTGAAACAAACACGTTGGCTTCCCTTCTAATCTCGCTTGTTCCTGTCATTTTTTATATATACTTGGAACTGTCCTTGTTCAATTATAACAACAAAAAGTCATTAACGCCCTTGCACCATAACAGGCATGTTCTTTTCCAAATAAAACGACTACTCCATCATTTTTGGGATATCACTCCCTCGAAGCAGCTGTGCTTCTCTGATGCGCACGCTAATTTAAGGGCCCCTCCTTGAAGCCCCCGAAGCACCCTGCCCTTGCCTTGCCCATGGCCAGGCACCAACCACACTCTACTATCATTGCTTGTTGATGTGTTTGTGTCCCTAACTAGGACATGAGCCACTCGAGAGCAGAAACAGGATCTGTTCACCTCTGAACAAATCCCCAGCACTTAGTTTGAAATATTTGTTGAATGAATGGCCTAAGGAAGAACAAGAACATTGGATTGTGTGCTGTATTAATATTCCAGAGATGCTGCAACAAAATACCACAAAAAGTGTAGCTTTAAACAACAGACATTTATTGTCTCATCCCTCTGGAGGCCAGAAGCCTGACATCAAGGTGCTGGGTGAGCCATGCTCCCTCTGAAGCTGCGAGGGAAGGGCCTGCTCCCGCCTCTCTCCTGCTTCTGGGAGCCCCGGGCATTCCTCGGTTTGTGGATGTATTTCTCCAATCCTTCACTTATCGCCTTCTCCCTGTGTGTCTTTGCTTCATCTTCTTTATGTGCCTGTCGATCTCAGTGTCCAAATTTCCCCTTTTAGCAAGGACATCAATCATACTGGATTTGGGCCCACGCTCATGGCTTCATTTTAATTTGATGACCTCTTAAAGACTCTATTTCCAAATACAGTCACATTCTAAGGCAGTAGAAGGCTGAAGACAGCAATATAACTGTTGGAGGGGCACACAACTCAAGCCATAACATTCACCTATGATCTGGCCAAGATTTTCAGGTGGGTAATTTTACTAAATCTTCATGGCAATCCCACAAAGTCGGTACTATAACCTTCATTATTTGTAATATTAGGAAGCTGAAACTCAATGAGAGTTTACAGGGTATTCATTGGTGAAGCCGGGTTTAGTACCCATGTAGGTGACTTCAGGATTAGACAACCAGACCGTCGTGGTGGAGACAGCCAGGGCTTGAGTACAGATAGACTTCAGTTCAAGTCCTTCCTCTGCCACCTACAGGCCATGAGACATCTGTTTCCTCGTCTGTTAAGCAGAAATGATGACAAGACAATGGCCATATCATGTGCAGCACAGAGACTGACAAAAATTGGCTCATATCATATCATGATATGGCTCTAACTAGGTCTTCCCAAGGAGTGGTCCTGGGGACAGTAGTGGAATTCAGTTAGAAATGAGGCCGCAGCCTCCAGCTTACCTCTGTGGAGGGTGAGACGTACAGAGCCCAGCTGTCCTTTTGTGCATGCAGAGGCCATCTGTTTCCTTTCCCGTCCTCCCTCCTCCAGCGCTCTGTGCTCAGATATGATATTCTCAGGAGAGGAGGAATGGCAGGAGCAGCTGCCCAGCCCAGACCCCTCCCGGCTGCCATAGCATTCCATGCGCTCTCTGTACCTGCCCCTTTCTCTTCTTAGTCCCTATTGTCACTGTTTCATAAAGACGAGTAGCAATGGGGTGACCTTCATGCAACCACAAATCACAGAAACCCTTCAGAGGTCCTTTCAGATAAAGGATACCTTAAGTAGGAGAACTGACCACCGAGACCTCTAAAATTCCCAGCAAAGCAAAACCCATACTTTCTTTGGTGGTATCTTTAGTAATAGCAATCGTACAGTACTAAAATTGCATGTAACCCACGTCCTTATGCCTTTTTTTTCTTTCTTTTCCCACTTTTCTTAAAGTGGTATAAACCTGAGAGCATGTTGCCATGAAAAACAGAGAGGGGTTGAGTCTCACCTCCATCACATGCTGGCTGTGTGACCTTAGGCAAAGCTACTTAATTTTTTTATGTGTTAACTTCCTCATCTGTAAAATGGGCTCATAATTTCTATCTCCCAGATTGTTGTGTGGAATATGTAACATGCCAAGCTTGGTAAAGACTCAGTGGATATTATTCCCTCTGCCTTCTCCTGAAGTCATTTTTAACTGCATGCATTAAAACAAGCACATATTTACATACAACATTAGAACAACTGCAAATATAGTCAAGAAGAAAATGTGGACTCTACATTCACTGATGCAACTTGTATCTTAAAAAAATAGAAAGATCAGCTTGGGAAGATGAAAAAGTTCTGGAGACAGTGGTGATGGTTACACAATGTGAATGTGCCTAATGCCAGAGAACATTAAGAAATGCTTAAAAAGGGTAAATTTATGTTCTACATATTTTACCAAAATGTAAAGTACTGAATATTAAAATATTTAAATTAAAACTGCTTTAACTAAAAAAAAACAAAAAAACAAAAAAAACAACAGTTCATTCTGAGCTTATTTTCCTTTTCCTTACTGGGCAAGAAGAAGAAAATGGATCCATGAATGATTAATACTTGAAGACTTTCCCTATAATTTAACATTTTTCACAAAGCATTCACTATTGTATAAGCCTATTCAAATTTCTTTGATCCTGAAATGCTGACAGACATTGATACTATAATAGAAACTTATTCAAATGCATTCTTTACATTTTCTCAAAATGCTTTTTTGCTTGTTTGTTTGTTTTTGAGACAGAGTCTCGCTCAGCTGCCCAGGCTGGAGGGCAGTGGCACAATCTTAGCTCACTGCAACCACCAGCTCCCTGGTTCAAGTGATTCTCTTGTCTCAGCCTCCTGAGTAGCTGGGATTACAGGCACCCGCCATCATGCCCAGCTAATTTTTGCATTTTAGTGGAGACAGGGTTTCACCATGTTGGCCAGGCTGGTCTTGAAGTCCTGACCTCAGGTGATCCACCCGCCTCGGCCTCCCAAAGTGCTAGGATTATAGGCGTGAGCCACCGCACCCTGCCCTGCTTTGTTCTTTATAACTGTACGCTTAAAATGGTTAAGATGGTAAATTTTATGTTATGTGTATTTTACCACATTTTAAAAAGTCTTTGTGGATTTTTTATTTCAGCTATTGATTAAGAAATGAAAATAGAAATTCTGAAAAGAGAAGCTTTGGTGAAGTAAGTGTGAAGTCTTTTAGTAAATTCTTAGGTACTTTTAATCAGATCTTCTGCTTCTAATGGTCAGACTAGGCAAGGAAGGTCAAAAGGCCAGCCTGTCTGAACGCGCCTTCCTCTGGCTTGGGATCCAAGCCAGGTTTTCTGTCTTTTTTTCTTTGTCACTTTCCCCTGTAAATCTCCCTTTTTAGTCGGTTTTCCAGTAGCTCTTCGACAGCTCAGCTGCCCCGTAAGCATCTGCAGCGGTAGCTTTTCTACACGATTAATCTACCTCCCTCACAGTTCCTGGACAGCACAAGGTGATTTGACTGCCATCTACTCGTGAAGGGGCCCGCAGGGCTACAAGTCTTCAGGTTTAGACAATACATCCAGATCACTTACACACAGTATTATGTTTGTATCCCTGGAAGATTGGATTTCTCTTAAACGTTTCCAATTTTTAGTCAATGCTTCTATTCTGCCCTTCTGCTTGTAGAAAACAGCTTACCAGATGGACTCTCATGCCAACGCAGAGGCTGAAATCCACGTTAAGAGGGTAAATAGGAACTTGGCTGAGCCAGGCTCAGTCCCATGTGCTCCCAGGGCCCTCTTAGCTCTCCATAATCACACGTATGGGGATCCTGGAGGCTGAAAGAGAAGAGGTGGGATGTCTAAGCAGCCGTATGGCTCTGCCCAGACAAAGGGTCGCAGACAAGGGGAAAAGACCACGTTAGGAGGTGGAAACTAGCAGCCCATCAGATATGGCTTGCAAGATTGTGGATAAAGAGATAGAGAATGCAAAGTGCTCAGTACAACACGTCACGTCACACATTCACAGCAAATAAATACTTGGCAATGGGAACTATCACATGACCTGGGGTGTGCTTATATCCCATCAAGAATGTGTGTTGGGCTCAGCATTTAACCCCAAAATAGCATACCTTAATTAAGCATTTTATGACCCAACTACAGACCCAGTGGTCTTTCTTCACAGAGTTTAGAAAAAGAGAACCAGAGGAGTCAGAATTTGTGTATCTGAAAGATGGGCCCACAGGGGAATCACCAAGTGGAATGAAGGTTCTTGTTTTAATTCTGTGATCGCTAAGCAGCCTTCCGGTTTTGACTTGGTTTCCTACATGAACTCCTGCCAAGGAGGAGGGCAGGCGCAGTGTCAAATCCTGGAGTCCTTCTATAAAACTGGGGGTGGGTTCAAAGTTGGAGTTCCAATCCTGCCATCGATAAGCTGCCTAACTCTGAGTTTGTATTTTGACCTCTCTGGGTCTGTTTCTTGGACTAAATTATCTCAAAATACCTCTTTTGCCCTAACATCCTGTAACTGTGAACATCCCAGTCCACTGTCAGTTACATCTTTCACAGAAACTGTATGAACTCAGTATTCTCCTTTTATTAATTGGCCTGTCCTGAATTTGACTTAAATGACCCGCTTGCTCTGACTCTGGTTATTCCAGGGGGAAATGATAAAAGTTTAGTTTGTGGACTTATTAGACTGAGAGGAAAGCCCCATCTCCTGGAAGGACACCCAAAATTGAGTCATTGTGTCTTTAAATTCTTCAAATACAAAAATCTCAGCCTCTTTTCCATCTGAAAAATAAAAGTGAAGCCAAACTTCAGTTTGCAAAGAATGATTGAGTATTCAAAAAATAACCTCATGAATTATACATTTGAGTAAGCACAAGTTATACTATTCGTTTACTTTACATGTGTCACTAGGTTGCATATTTATACTACTAGTCAGGAAGAAGAAAATGTATTCTCTTTAGTTTTGGTCTGTTACTGGCTTGGTCTTCCTCCTGAGCTCCCACCTATCGGGGCAGAGGAAAGATCGTTAATATAGAGACTGGTTTTTAACCTTAGATGCAGTAATTTAAATAGTCTCTTTGGTACTCATTTTTGGGGGAATGCTATGTCCGTGCCCTTTTGCCATGCCCATACCTTCCAAGGTAGTGTCTGGTATATGGGGGAGGAGACCTCTCATGACCTCATGATGGTGGGATGAAAGGGCTTGGGGACATAGGACTATCCTCAGCTCCTCGCTTGATTGTCCTGGCAGTATAGTAGTATAGTAGACTGGCAGTATAGTACAGTTGACTTAATCTTGTCTGTTGAATCTGCCAGTATGCTGATGACGTATGTGGCTCACAAACCTGTGCCCATTCTTTCCCAATAGGGTCTCCATTGACTTGGTCCTCTCTCAGCTGTCACTGGTCAATAGACCACTGAGGCCAAGTACCCTGGCCGAGACTCTACGGCTGA
>NW_012102809.1:7137361-7141674 GCF_000951045.1 Mandrillus leucophaeus
CTCCTGGAAGGACACCCAAAATTGAGTCATTGTGTCTTTAAATTCTTCAAATACAAAAATCTCAGCCTCTTTTCCATCTGAAAAATAAAAGTGAAGCCAAACTTCAGTTTGCAAAGAATGATTGAGTATTCAAAAAATAACCTCATGAATTATACATTTGAGTAAGCACAAGTTATACTATTCGTTTACTTTACATGTGTCACTAGGTTGCATATTTATACTACTAGTCAGGAAGAAGAAAATGTATTCTCTTTAGTTTTGGTCTGTTACTGGCTTGGTCTTCCTCCTGAGCTCCCACCTATCGGGGCAGAGGAAAGATCGTTAATATAGAGACTGGTTTTTAACCTTAGATGCAGTAATTTAAATAGTCTCTTTGGTACTCATTTTTGGGGCAATGCTATGTCCGTGCCCTTTTGCCATGCCCATACCTTCCAAGGTAGTGTCTGGTATATGGGGGAGGAGACCTCTCATGACCTCATGATGGTGGGATGAAAGGGCTTGGGGACATAGGACTATCCTCAGCTCCTCGCTTGATTGTCCTGGCAGTATAGTAGTATAGTAGACTGGCAGTATAGTACAGTTGACTTAATCTTGTCTGTTGAATCTGCCAGTATGCTGATGACGTATGTGGCTCACAAACCTGTGCCCATTCTTTCCCAATAGGGTCTCCATTGACTTGGTCCTCTCTCAGCTGTCACTGGTCAATAGACCACTGAGGCCAAGTACCCTGGCCGAGACTCTACGGCTGAGCCTCACATCTTACCACAGTTGGCCCTATGGCAGAGTCACTGACTTTACATTCAGCATTTATGCCATATAAGAATCAACATAGGGGTTGAGAGTGTTAAGTAGACTAGTTCTGTATTCAACCATCTCACACCATCATGTTAGATCACCCCTAAGTCCCTACATACTGGCCTAAGTCCCTGCATACTGGTCTAAGTCCCTGCAAGGCCTCTTCCCCAGTGTTCTAAATGGCAAACACAGAAAGCATGCCCAACCCTTCTATCCATTCCTGTGTTCTCCTTGCTTTATCTGTCACAGTGGTGTGCCGGTAGTATAACAACAGGCTTTCCAGAAATTTATAGTGTTTTCCAGTTACCATGATATAAATATTCCCACCATGTCCATCTCAAGATGCTAGCTATTTGAGGGGTCTGTCCCAAGATGGTCAAATAGGAACAGCTCCAGTCTGCAGCTCCCAGCATGATTGATGCAGAAGATGGGTGATTTCTGCATTTCCAAATGAGGTACCTGGTTAATCTTATTGGGACTGGTTGAACAGTGGGTGCAGCCCACGGAGGGCAAGCTGAAGCAGGGTGGAGTGTCACCTCACCCAGAAGCACAAGGGGTTGGGGGATTTCCCTTTCCTAGCCAAGGGAAGCCATGATAGACTGTACCTGAAAAAACGAGACACTCCTACCCAAATACTGCACTTTTCCCACAATCTTAGAAACTGGCAGACCAGGAGATTCTCTCCCATGCCAGGCTCGGCAGGAGCCCATGGAGCCTTACTCACTGCTAGCGCAGCAGTCTGAGATCAACCTGCGAGGCTGCAGCCTGGCGGGGGGTGGGGGTGGGGGGAAGGTGGTGTCTGCCATTGCTGAGGCTTGAGTAGGTAAACAAAGCATCTAGGAAGCTCGAACCGGGCAGAGCCCACCACAGTTCAGCAAAGCCTGTGGCCTCTGTAGACTCCACCTCTGTGGGCAGGGCATAGCTGAACAAAAAGCAGCAGAAACTTCTGCAGACTTAAACATCCCTGTCTGACAGCTCTGAAGAGAGCAGTGGTTTTCCCAGCATGGTGTTGAACTCTGAGAATGGACAGACTGCCTCCTCAAGTGGGTCCCTGACACCCATGTAGCCTAACTTGGAGACACCTCCCAGTAGGAGCCAACAGACACCTCATACAGGCAGGTGCCCCTCTGGGATGAAGCTTCCAGAGGAAGGATCAGGCACTAATATTTGCTGTTCTGCAATATTTGCTGTTCTGCAGCTTCCGCTGGTGATACCCAGGCAAACAGGGTCTGGAGTTGACCTCCAGCAAACTTCAACAGACCTGCAGCTGAGGGACCTGACTGTTAGAAGGAAAACTAACAAACAGAAAGGAATAGCATCAACATCAACAAAAAGGATATCCACACCAAAACCCCATCTGTAGGTCACCAATACCAAAGAACAAAGGTAGATAAAACCACAAAGATGGGGAGAAACCAGAGGAGAAAAGCTGAAAATTCTAAAAACCAGAGTGCCTCTTCTCCTCCAAAGGATCACAGCTGTTGCCAGCAATGGAACAAAGCTGGACGGAAAATGACTTTGACGAGTTGACAGAAGTAGGCTTCAGAAGGTTGGTAATAACAAGCTTCTCCAAGCTAAAGGAACATGTTCTAACCCATCGCAAGGAAGCTAAAAACCTTGAAAAAAGGTTAGATGAATGGCTAACTAGAATAAACAGTGTAGAGAAGAACTTAAATGACCTGATGGAGCTGAAAACCATGGCATGAGAACTTCGTGACGCATGCACAAGCTTCAGTAGCCAATTCAACCAAGTGGAAGAAAAGATATCAGTGACTGAAGATCAAATTAATGAAATAAAGCAAGAAGGCAAGGTTAGAGAAAAAAGAGTAAAAAGAAACAAAGCCTCCAAGAAATATGAAACTATGTGAAAAGACCAAATCTATGCTTGATTAGTGTACCTGAAAGTGACAGGGAGAATAGAACCTAGTTGGAAAACACTCTTCAGGATATTATCCAGGAGAACTTCCCCAACCTAGCAAGGAAGACCAACATTCAAATTCAGGAAATACAGAGAATACCACAAAGATACTCCTTGAGAAGAGCAACCCCAAGACATAATTGTCAGATTCACCAAGGTTGAAATGAAGGAAAAAGTGTTAAGCACAGCCAGAGAGAAAGGTCAGGTTACCCCAAAGAGAAGCCCATCAGACTAACAGCAGATGTGTCGGCAGAAACTCTACAAACCAGAAGAGAGTGGGGACCAATAATCAACATTCTTAAAGAAAAGAATTTCCAACCCAGAATTTCATATCCACCAAACTAAGCTTCATAAGTGAAGGAGAAATAAAATCCTTTACAGACAAGCAAATTCTGAGAGATTTGGTCACCAGCAGACCTGCCTTAGAAGAGCTCCTGAAGGAAGCACTAAACATGGAAAGGAATGACCAGTATCAGCCACTCCAAAAACATGCCAAATTGTAAAGGCCATTGATGCTTTGAAGAAACTGCATCAATTAACAGGCAAAATAACCAGCTAACATCATAATGACAAGATCAAATTCACACATAACAATATTTACCTTAAATGTAAATGGGCTAAATGCCCTAATTAAAAGACACAGACTGGCAAATTGGATAGTGTCAAGACCCATCAGCATGCTGTATTCAGGAGACCCATCTCACCTGCAGAGACACATAGGCTCAAAATAAAGGTGTAGAGGAAGATCTACCAAGGAAATTGAAAGCAAAAATAAAGCAGGGTTTGCAATCCTAGTCTCTGATAAAACAGACATTAAACCAACAAAGATCCAAAGAGACAAAGAAGGCCATAACACAATGGTAAAAGTATCAATTCTATAAGAAGAGCTAACTATCCTAAATATATATGCACCCAATACAGGAGCACCCAGATTCATAAAGCAAGCCCTTGGAGACCTACAAAGAGACTCAGACTCCCACACAATAATAGGAGACTTTAAAACCCCACTGTTAATATTAGACAGATCAACAAGACAGAAGGTTAACAAAGATATCCAGGACTTGAACTCAACTCTGCACCAACTGGACCTAATAGACATCTACAGAACTCTCCACCCCAAATCAAAAGAAAATACATTCTTCTCAGCACCACATCGCACTTATTCTAAAACTTACCATATAATTGGATGTAAAGCACTCCTCAGCAGATGTAAAAGAACAGAAGTCACAACAAACTGTCTCTCAGACCACAGTGCAATCAAATTGGAACTCAGGATTAAGAAACTCACTCAAAACTACACAACTGCATGGAAACTGAACAACCTGCTCCTGAATGACTACTGGGTACATAACAAATGAAGTCAGAAATAAAGATGTTCTTTGAAACCAATGAGAAAAAAAGATACAAAGTACCAGAATCTCCAGACACAATTAAAGCAGTGTGTAGAGGGAAATTTATAGCACTAAATGCCCACAAGAGAAAGCAGGAAAGATCTAAAATCGACACCCTAACATCACAATTAAAAGAACTAGAGAAGCAAGAGCAAACAAATTCAAAAGCTAGCAGAAGGCAAGAAATAACTAAGATCAGAGCAGAACTG
>NW_012102809.1:7145509-7146884 GCF_000951045.1 Mandrillus leucophaeus
AAAAAGTGGGCAAAGGATATGAACAGACATTTCTCAAAAGAAGACATTTATGCAGCCAACAGACACATGAAAAAATGCTCACCATCACTGGTCATCAGAGAAATGCAAATCAAAACCACAATGAGATACCATCTCATGCCAGTTAGAATGGCAATCATTAAAAAGTCAGGAAACAACAGATGCTGGAGAGGATGCCGAGAAATAGGGATGCTTTTACACTGTTGGTGGGAGTGTAAATTAGTTCAACCATTGTGGAAGACAGTGTGGTGATTCCTTAAGGATCCAGAACTAGAAATACTATTTGAACCAGCAATCTCATTACTGGGTATATACCCAAAGGATTATAAATTGTGCTACTATGAGGACACATGCACACGTATGTTTATTGTGGCACTATTCACAATAGCAAAGACTTGGAACCAACCCAAATGTCCACCAATGATAGACTAGATTAAGATAATGTGTCACATATACACCATGGAATACTATGCAGCCATAAAAAAGAATGAGTTCATGTTCTTTGCAGGGACATGGATGAAGCAGGAAACCATCATTCTCAGCAAACTATCACAAGGACAGAAAACCAAACACCACATGTTCTCACTCATAGGTGGGAACTGAACAAAGAGAACTCTTGGACACAAGGCAGGGAACATCACACACGGGGGCCTGTCTGGGGGTGGGGAACTGGGTGAGGGATAGCATTAGGATAAATACCTAATGTAAATGATGAGTTGATGGGTGCAGCACACCAACGTGGCACATGTATACCTATGTAACAAACCTGCACGTTGTGCACATGTACCCTAGAACTTAAAGCATAATTTAAAAAAAAGAAGAAGAAGAAGAAAAGAAAATTGTGGAATAAAAAAAAAGAACTGAGAATAGATATTTCATTTGATCCAGTAATCCCACTACTGGGTATCTACCCAAAGTAAGTCATTATTTACACTTACACTTGCATACACATGTTTATAGCCGCCCAATTTGCAATTGCAAAAATATGGAACCAGCCCAAATGCCCATCAATCAACAAGTGGATAAAGAAAATGTGGTATGTATTAAATATACACAATGGAATACTACTCAGCCATAAAAAGGAATGAAATAATGGCATTCGCAGCAACCTGGATGAAGTTGGAGACCATTATTCTAAGTGAAGTAACTCAGGAATGGAAAACCAAACATCGCATGTTCTCATTTAAAAGCGGGAGCTAAGTGAGGAAGCAGAAGCATAAGAATGACATAATGAACTTTGGAAACTCAGGAGGTATGTGTCGGGGTGTAAGGGATAAAAGTCTACACATTGGGTACAGTGTACACTGCTTGGGTGATGGAGACACCAAAATCTCAGAATTCATCACTAAAGAACTTA
>NW_012102809.1:7149961-7151239 GCF_000951045.1 Mandrillus leucophaeus
TGATAGATTGCTAGCAAGACTAATAAAGAAGAAAGGAGAGAAGAATCAAATAGATGCAATAAAAAATGATAAAGGGGATATCACCACTGATCCCACAGAAATACAAACTGCCATCAGAGAATATTATTAAGCACCTTTACGCAAATAAACTAGAGAATCTAGAAGAAATGGATAAACTCCTGAACACATACACCCTCCCGAGACTAAACCAGAAAGAAGTTGAATCTCTGAATAGACCAATAACAGGCTCTGAAATTGAGGCAATAATTAATAGCCTACCAACCAAAAAAAGTCCAGGACCAGACGGGTTCACAGCCAAATTCTACCAGAGGTACAAAGAGAAGCTGGTACCATTCCTTCTGAAACTATTCCAATCAATAGAAAAAGAAGGAATCCTCCCTAACTCATTTTCTGAGGACGGCATCATCCTGATACCAAAGCCTGGCAGAGACACAACAAAAAAAGAGAATTTTAAACCAATATCCCTGATGAACATTGATGTGAAAATCCTCAGTGAAATACTGGCAAACCGAATCCAGCAGCCCATCAAAAAGCTTATCCACCATGATCAAGTTGGCTTCACCCCTGGGATGCAAGGCTGGTTTAACATACGCAGATCAACAAACATAATCCATCACATAAACAGAACCAACGAAAAAAAGCCACATGATTATCTCAATAGATGCAGAAAAGGCCTTTGACAAAATTCAACAGTCCTTCATGCTAAAAAACTCTCAAAAAACTAGGTATTGATGGAACGTATCTCAAAATAAGAGCTATTTATGACAAACCACAGCCAATATCATACTGAATGGGCAAAAACTGGAAGCATTCCTTTGAATACCAGCACAAAACAAGGATGCCCTCTCTCACTACTCCTATTCAACGTAGTATTGGAAGTTCTGGCCAGGGCAATCAGGGAAGAGAAAGAAATAAAAGATATTCAATTAGGAAAAGAGGAAGTCAAATGGTCCTTGTTTGCAGATGACATGATTGTATATGTAGAAAACCTCATTGTCTCAGCCCAAAATTTCCTTAAGCTGATAAGCAACTTTAGCAAAGTTTCAGGATACAAAATCAATATGCAAAAATCACAAGGATTGCTATACACCAATAACAAACAGAGAGCCAAATCATGAGTGAACTCCCATTCACAATTGCTACAAAGAGAATAAAATACCTAGGAATCCAACTGACAAGGGATGTGAAGGACCTCTTCAAGGAGAACTACAAGCCACTGCTCAACAAAATAAAAGAGGACACAAACAAATGGAAGAA
>NW_012102809.1:7153174-7182076 GCF_000951045.1 Mandrillus leucophaeus
GGGTGTAAGGGATAAAAGTCTACACATTGGGTACAGTGTACACTGCTTGGGTGATGGAGACACCAAAATCTCAGAATTCATCACTAAAGAACTTACGCATGTAACCAAAGACCATCTGTTCCCCAAAAATCTATTGAAATAAAAAAAAAAAACTAAGAAAAAAAATGCTAGCTATTTAACAATTAGCTTGCAAAATTCCTGAAGTTTTAACTATCAACTCTCAAGAGCTGGTACAAACCGGCTCCAACACACCACTGTCTGGCACTCTTCAGCATAAAGACAGAATGTTGCAACAGATTTCTAACCAGCTACTTCTCCTGCCTCTTTCTCCCTACTTTTTTCCCTCATCATCTCACAGGATGAGAAGTGATGAAAATTCCCTCTTGTTTTCTACCCAGAGCAGCAAGTTGCATAGCCAAGACAGGCAGCTTCTCTACATTTAAGGCATGAACTCTAAGATCTGAGCCCCTTCTCCCTAAGGTTTGGTTCTTGAGGTGCTAAGTAGAAGCTAGAAATATTAGAAAATGTTTTCCTTTCCCAAGGCCTCTTATCAGACTGTTACAATCAGTTTTGAATGTCAGAAGCTGAATATGCTTTCTATCATTCACATTGGATTATTTCTATTTATCTATCTTCAAGTTCACCACTGCTTGCTTTTGTCATTTCCACAGACCCAAACCAGTTAGCTTTTTAAAGTTTTGTTACTATATTTTTTGCTTCTAAAGTTCCTATTTGGTTCTTTTCTCCATTTAATATTTTTATTTGTATGCTGAAATTTTCTAGCTTTCCATTCATTTCAATAGGATTTGCCCTTACTGCTTTGAGTATTTTTGTAATCACTGTCTTAAAGTCTTTGTCAGGTAATTTAAACGTCTGTGACATCCTGACTTTGGCATTTTTTTGTTTTCCTTTGTAAGTTGAGATTTTTTCTTGGATCTTTGTATGCTAACTAATTTTGAATGGTTTCCTGGGAATTTTGAATATTATGTTATAAAGCTCTAGGTCTTATTCAAACCCTATGGGAAATGTTGGTGTTTTCAGTAAGGCAGCCAAAATGCTTTGTTTAGCAAACTGTTAAATTCAGGCAGCAAATTCTGGTTATTTTAGGGAGGAATGATAAAAAAATTTAATTTGTGGACTTATTAATCTGAGAGAAACCAACTTTCTGTTTATGCGGTTTCCAGGTTAGCACCATTTTCAAAACTTTTGAAGTGCTATTCAGATGCATCCCACACATGTGCCATCCAGTGGTGACTCTGGGTTCCGGGCTGTAGTCTATCCCATAATTCAATTCTCAAAGTCGGGTATTCTGCTTGGAGTCAGATCCATGCATGTGGATGAGTTCAGGGGTAAGCTCAGGAGCTCACATACAACTTTATAAGGTTGCTTTTCTTAGCTCCTCCCTCTCCACAATCTCCCCAGTGGGGGTTTCCTGGGGCTCTCTGTTTTTAGTTTCCAGCCAGAAAGCTGGGGCTTTATTTATCTTACTCTGCCACACATTTGCTACAACTGAACTCTTATCTGGGGCCAAACAATGGAAGAAGTAATTTTGAAAACAACAAGGGTTCAGCCCACACTCTTGAGACCACAGTTCCTTCAATTGGAGAGGAGGTTTCCACCCCCTCCCTCCAGGAGTTTTAGGCTCCTGTGCGTCCCCATTGCTGCCACTATCTCTGCTGCCACCTCAGGCTTTCTTGGGGACTGGGATGCAAGAGATTGGAGAAAATAAGTAAAAATGAAAAATTATCCAACTTTTTCTTAGCATTAGGTGACACATCTCCCACTCCTCAAACCTTAACCAGCTGGTTTGCCCTGAACCTGTCTGGATGCCAATGCCTCCTTTCATGCTTCAGGCTGTGTTGAGTCCAGGAAATTTGGGAGATGGGGGAAATGTAAACTACTAGTCCAGCAGGTCTTCAAGCTCTATCTAGTCTTTTTCTCCAAACCACTTGCTACTACTTACTTTTCAGTCTTCAAATAGCTGCTCCACACATTCTGTCTAGATATTATAACTGATTTTGATGGGAGAGACAGGATGGAGTGTATTTAATCTATCTTACCTGGAACCAGAACCCCTACAACATGATCAGAGGTATCTTCCTAAATCACACATCTAGGCATGTCACCCCCCTGCTTAAAGCTTTTAAATCCCTTCTCCCCCATGCCTTCAGATGCCTCCATCTGTGATGCCATCTCCTCCGTAATCTGGCCTTTCCTCCTCTCTCCAGTTTCCAGCCACTTTCACCTCACACCCTACTCAGCAGCAACACTGAGCCATGTGCAGCTCCTGGAACATGCAATGCTCTCCTGACCTCCCAACCTTGGCACATATGTTTCCCTTACTTAGAACGTGCTTCTCCCTTCTTTCCCCAACAACTTTTCCATAGACCTTAATAGAGATATTGTTTTCTTTAAGAAACTTCCTTTGTCCACAAGAATGGATTAGCTTTCCTTACCGTGAGCATCCATCGCACCCTATTACAGAACTTGATGAGCTGTACTACAGTTGTCTGTTTATCTGCCTGTCTTCCCTACTATATGGTGAGTACCTTGAAGGCAGGCACTATGTCTTCACCAGTTTCTATCAGAGGTTCTGGAACACAGTAGGTTCTTAATCAAGGTCTGTGGAATTGAATTTGGGTACCAGCAGTGCCTCTGGAAGGGATTTTCTACCCCTCTACTTCTGCTTCCTTTCTCGAGGTCCCTGATGACAACCTGCCATGGGTTCTTCGTCAACAATATGCTCCATGCTGGATCTTAAACTCCACCTTGGATCGAGGTTAATGACACTTGTACTGCTCTAACCTTCCATTGTGTGAACCACCAGATTTCCATCCTTTCTTCAGACTTGTGTGACTGAGTGCTGCTCCCACACATGACCACCCCCGACCTCACTCAGCATCTGTGGAGGTGAATTATATCAGGATCCACAATACCCTTGGGAAGTCAATTGCCTCCCCCAAACTTCTGCCTCCTTCTTCCGACCCCCTAATAACCATCAGATACTGATAAAGTAAACCATGATTTCCTAGTTCACTTTATCACCCCTGCCCCATCTGTCTGTCTAAACCTTACCCCAAAAATACCTGATGTGCAAGCCACAGAGGAAATGTTTAATTTTCTAGTAGTCACATTAAAAATAAAGAAAAAGAAAAAGGTGAAATTAATTGTAATAGTACCTTTTATTTCAATTATCTAAAATGTTATTATTTTAATATGTAATAAATAGTTTTTAAATTTATTAGTAAGATATTTTACATTCTTGCTTTCCTCTAAGACTTCAAAATCCAGGCTGTATTTAATCCTTACAGCCCATCTCAATTTGAACTAGCTTCATTTCAAGTGTGTGACGGCCATTAGGAGCCAGTGGACATTGTCTTGAATAGCACATGACCAGAAATTAGGTATTAGTAGTAATAAAAATAATAATAGCTAATACTTACTGTGTACTTGCAACACACCCAGCACGCTCCTGAGCCCTGGAGACTTTCCGTGCATTCCAAAACTTCATTCTTACAGCCATCTCATAGGCTGGGGACTGTTATTAATCCCATATGGTAAATAAAGAAATAGCCTCACAGATTATGCACCTTCCCAAGGTGACACAAACTGTTGAGTGGCAGAGCCAAAGCTAGCAGACTGGTGTGTTTCCAGGCTCAGGCATTTATCACTCCTGCAACGCTTCTTCCTAACCTACAGAACAGTTACTAAACGTATGACATTTCCACACATTGAGAATACATGTGAGGACTAAAAATGTTGTGGATAAAATAGCTCAAGTGCTTTGATGGCTAAATTCTTGTGTGTGTGTGTGTGTGTGTGTGTGTGTGTGTGTGTTTTGAGAAGGAGTCTCGTTCTGTCACCCAGGCTGCAGTGCAGTGGCATGATCTCGGCTCACTGCATCCTCCACCTCCCAGGTTCAGGCGATTCTCCTGACTCAGTCTCCAGAGTAGCTGAGATTATAGGCGCCCACCACCATGCCTGGCTAATCTTTGTATTTTTAGTAGAGATGGGATTTCACCATATTGGCCAGGCTGATCTCAAACTCCTGACCTCAGGTGATTCGCCTGCCTCAGCCTCCCAAAGTGTTGGAATTACAGGCGTGAGCTACCACGTCCAGTCTAAATGCAGATTTTGAAAGTCATCAGAGAAGATAACCATATCCTTCCAGAAAATACACCCCTGTGCTATAGCCAAAAAGGAAACCCAGCAAAGGGTAATATTTATTATGTTCTCGAGCTTTAAAAGCTTCAAAAAACATTCCTTTAGAGAAAGTTAGTTTCCAACAGACTTGACAGACAATGAAAATCAAGCTGGTTTCCTCCTTGGTCCCTTCACTCAGTAAACTCTGTTAGCCTCTGGAGCCAATGCTGTTAGCCTGGAATGCGGTGGGGGGGACTCTTAGCTGCTGTCTCGTGTGCTGTTTTCAAAGGCTTCTTCCGTGACGAACATCAATGGTTTTCTTCTCTCGCCCTTGCTAACGAAGTGGAACGCCCTCTTAGCGACAAAATGGGGAGATTTGCTAGCATCAAAATGGGGAGATTTGCTAGCACCTTGACTAGAAGCAGCAAATGTCACCTCCCAGGAATAGTCCTAGGCAATTCAACTTCTACTTTTCCCATGATTTATCCTCTGGGAAATACTTAACTCTGTTAACCTTCGGACTTTACATGTAACATGTAAACGTTTTTTCAGTTTGGATAAAGTTCTGTTATAAGTAACAGAAAATCAAGCAGAGACATACACCAGTTAGAAGCGTATTTCTCTCTCCAGTGAACCCGGGAAGTTCATGGTGGCCCGTGATCAGTGCGACTTGGGCTTCTTTTATTTTGTAACTCCATCATCCTCCACCTGTGGCTTCTGCCTTTTGGTCCAAAATGGCTGTTTCAGATCCAGTGATCCCATCACATTCCAGCCAGCAAGAAAGAAGAGAAGCCAAGAAAGTGATAACCCTCTTCTTTTCAGGACCCTTGCTGGAAGTTGTACATACAACTTGTACATATGCATATTGGCCAGTAGGCCACCTGAGAAGACTGAGGCCTCAGTTCTCTCCTGGCTGCTTGGCTGGAGGTTGCACACAGCTGCTCGTTACATGGTCCTTTCAATATGGCAGCTTGCTTTATGGAAACAATATTCAGCAAGACCCAAGCTTCAAGGAGGGATGAGAAATGTAATATTTGCTCTCAGTGTCTGTGGTAGCCATGAAATGATGCCTCTCAGATCTCCAACTCAGGGAATGTAATTGTCTGAAGGCCCCAGCTGCTGTCCTCTGGAAAGGCTGATGGGATAGGGTTGCTTGACTTAGGAAGTCAAGGCTGCAATGAGTTATGATCACGCCACTGCACTCCATCCAGCCTGCTTGACGGAGCAAGACCCCATCTCTAAATAAAATTTTAACTATACAATCCACCAGGCGCAGTGGCTCACATCTGTAATCCCAGAACTTTAGGAGGCTGAGACGGGCGGATCACGAGGTCAGGAGATAGAGACCACCCTGACCAACATGGTAAAACCCTGTCTCTACCAAAAACACAAAAAGTAGCTGGGTGTAGTGGTGCACGCCTGTAGTCCCAGCTATTTGGGAGGCTGAGGCAGGAGAATTACTTGAACCTGGGAGGAGGAGATTGCAGTGAGCAGAGATCACACCACTGCACTCCAGCCTGGCGACAGGGCGAGACTCCATCTCCAAAACAAACAAACAAACAAAAAACCAATCTACTCCAAAACTACAACTTAAATGACAGAAAAAGCCTGTTTCTACTTCTGTCAATGTATGTGTATTGCATGTACGTTACAAATAATCCTTTTCCTAACTTAGAACTTACATTTCTACAGGGTAATGGCTTATGTATAAAACCAATATAAAATAATGAAGAGGAGAGATACCAAATCTTACACCTTTTCATTGTACAATCTAAAGACATGCCTCAGACCTAACAATTTTTTACATTGCAATTTTCACTTTAATTCCTTAATTTTGTACTAATTTTCCAAAATGATTGGTAGATTTCCCTCAATATGCTAAGAGGTCAGCTTTAAAGAGTGGGCAGGGGGTCTTGGAAACTCAGATAAGGGCTTTGCCACTCATTTTGGGCAAAGCTAACACTGAGTCACAGGCTTGTCCCAGGGAATTATTTTCCCTAGTGCCTCAGTTGAGAAAAGTCCACTCTGATTTTATTTCTCATTCTTGTGTCTGTTTTATCATCACAGTTAATATAAAATATGCCAATAAATACTCTCTCTAAACAATAAGTCTTCTCGTTTCCCTTTTGTGCCACAGAGAACTTGCAGAAAATGGGGGAAAAGGGGGCTACTTTTTCTTAAAGCAGTTTGCCCAGGAAACCCATGCTGTGTAGTTCACAACTTCAGCCAGGAGGTGGCGGTAGTAACCAATGACAAAATCCTGAGACGGCCTCTATCAGCTTCTCATTGTCCTGCGGATGCTTCCTGGATCTAATCTGATGCTTATGAAAGTGATTTCCTCCTTTCAAAAACACCAGGCCCAAACAGAAACTAACTTCATCCTGCAGATAAAAAACTGTGTGTTCCTTACAAGTTGTCAGACTCTTCCAGACCTTCAATAAATATTTTCCCAGCAGCAAAATGCAGCTGCACATTTTCGGAAGCAGAATGGGCAAATTCCTTCTGCAGAAGCCCATGCACCATCAGGCCTCCCCCTCAGGGTGGCAGGAAGGTGTGGAAAGGGGGATTAAGCACGCCAAGCTGCTAGACAATTCCAACTCCAGCGAGGCCAAGCACATTCCTCCAGTTTCTGCAGGAAACAGCAGGGAACTGAAAAACGGGTTCTGTTGAGGTGAGAGTGATGTTCCCAAGTCCTGAGTCCTCAAACCAAATCACTTTCCGGCAGCAACACCTGTCTTTAGCCTGCAAACATCGATCTCATAGACTCCTTTCTGAAAGATGTTTAATTAACATGGCATTACTGCCCCCCTTTTTTTTTTTTTTTTTTTTTGAGAGTGAGTTTTGCTCTTGTTGCCTAGGCTGGAGTGCAATGGAGAGATCTCGGCTCACCTCAACCTCTGCCTCCCAGGTTCAAGTGATTCTCCTGCCTCAGCCTCGCGAGTTGCTGGGATTACAGGCATACACCACCACACCTGGCTAATTTTGTATTTTTATAGAGACGGGATTTCTCCATGTTGGTCAGGCTGGTCTCAAACTCCGGACTTCAGGTGATCTGCCCACCTCGGCTTCCCAAAGTGCTGGGATTACAGGCATGAGCCACTGCGCCCAGCCACTGCCACCTTTTAAATGACAGAACATGACTGTGCCTGCTCAATGAAGCGTTCTGAAGGATTTGGAGAGCCACAAGGAGTCCAGACCTTAACATGAGAGCAACAGCAGCTTAAAAATGTCTAAGCCAAGGAGGAACATGGCTCCATGAATTTAGAAATGGTTAAGAAGAAAATAAGCTAGTAGGAAGGTAGAAAGTTCAATCAGTTTTCTATCCATGAATCTCAACATTAGGCTGTTTTTGTTGAACTTCTGATAGTACATCTTGAAGAATGCTAAAGAAAAGTCTAGAACGGTGCTCTTAGTCTCCTTTCTCTACTGCAAAAGCCCTTTGTGATCCCCGGGGGAAGCAGTCCCCTGTTTCCACATGGTCCCAAGGAGATGAACAACGGCAGAACATTTTCCGTGCTGTGGAGGGACGTAGCTTCAGAATGTGAAAAAGTAGCCAAAGCTCTCAAACCTCCATTTCCTCGTGTGTTAAACAGGGATAATAGTCCTTACGTCAGGGTTGTTGGGAGAATGAAATGAGATCACATATGTGAGTCACTGACCTCCAGTAAGTGCTTGGTAAACAGTAGTTATCACGGGCGGAGGCCTGACCTGGGAAGTGGTCAGCAGGCACAGCAAGCTCACCAGCAGATGCTAAAGTGAGCCCCAAGGCTCATCATACCTGCCACACGTACACACATACACACACACACACGCACACACACACTCATGTACATGCACAAGCAGGCATTGAGTGTCCCTCCTACATCTCACACATGCCAGGTCTTCTGGGAGTCACCTCTGTGCTTCAGCCAAGATGCCCTGGAAATGTTCCTTTTCTCACCTGCATGAAAATGCTTTTGAGGCCCCCCCCTCTCCGCCTGGGGTTCAGCCCCCTCAGACTCTGCACCCCTGGGGGTGGCCCTGACCCACCCACCCCTGGAGCTCACCATTCCAGGGCTCCCCTGATTATTTACATGGCAATAGAAAGCTTGAGATCAAGCTGAGGTTGTGGTGCATATTTGAACTACAGGGAAGGGAAAGTGTCCTGCTGAGGTTTGGAAGGAAGGTGGGAACTCACAGAAGCCACACAATGAAAAGTCACTGATGATAAACGCCGATTTCACACCCGTTAACCACAGAGAATGTGCTTGCACCGGGCCCAGGTGTCTCTTGATGGGAACGAGGTGTGCCTCTCCCCACGGTGTGCAGCCTGCCCTGTTCTTGCCCTGCAGTCTCATGGGAACTTGCACTATGTACCAGAGCCAAGTTGGAGTTCATCAGCATTCACCCAGGCCTATTCCAAGTGACTTCTCATGCCCAACCAGGCAGGGACAGAATGGATCAGCCCCCCGCATGGAAACTTCCAAAGTTCTAAAAGAGTCTTACAGCAGAAAGGAGTTCAGCGTCAGGCCCAAAGTGATTCCTTTAACAAAACCTGTGCAGGCTCTGGCTTACAGGACTTGGTTGCAAAGGTTGGTTTGGAATGTCACTTCCGTCAAAACATGACTCTTAGGGTGGCTGTGTTTCCAGGATTCCCTCAAAAGTCAGTGGAGCCCACTCTCATCCTCCCACAGAGCCGGGAAGCCAGGGAAAGCCTGGCACACTGGGGAGACTGAGTCCTGTTCAAAATGGCTGGAGAATTGATGAGGAGGGCCAGGAATGGAGAGAGAAGAGAGAGAAGTACACAGAGGCCCATCAGATAATGAAGGACTTTGGAAGCCACTTTAGGAGTCTGGACGTTACCCTGAGATAATGGGGTGTCATGGAAGGATTTTAAGTAGAAGCCCCACTGATCAAAAAGGCTGAAATGCTTCTCCCTTCAAGGTATTGCAACAGTCGAAGTAAACTCTATGGCTGGCCCAGGGCCTGGAGCTGTAGGGGTTCTTGGACGGCAGAGGAGAGAGGGAGAGCAATGAGGGCCCTGGGCTCCCTGCCAACGTGGGCAGGGAGGGGAGCCCCGAAGCTCTTGGTTTCGGCAGAGAGAGTGGGAGAGGCCAGAAGGAGAGGCCAATAAGACACTAAATCCCACTAAATCCCAGCTCAGGGAGCTCTTTTTAGGTGGGAGGCTGGGTTTAATGCAGGTGTTCTAAGTTAGGGGATGTCTGCATCCTGCTTTCGTGAAAATGCAATTTCCTCCAAGCCTAGAAACTACTATCAGTCCAGACAGGATGACTACACGGCAGTGGCCATACAGGAAAAAAAAAAAAAAAAAAAAAAGGTGCAGGATGGAAAGAATGGATCTATTTTATGTGGGGCATTAGTTATCTGGAAACGTTTGACAAAAACCAAAGGCCGGTGCCCTTCAGGCCACAGTATATAGATTTCTCTTTATGTCCAGATATGAACTGCATAAAACTTGAAGCCTGTGGGAAGAAATTTAAGGTTAAAATATTTTTATGATATAATAGTGTTTTTCTAAAAGCAAAGATAGTATAAATAAATACACCTGTACACCAATGATAAAGTTAATATTATATATTTAAATATATTAATAAATCAAGCCATGGGGCAAACCAAGAGCAATAAAGGCAGCACGGATCCGTCATCATGAGTCAGCCAGCACTGGAGCAAACAGACAAGGTGCTTGAACTGAAGTGTTTTCATAAAAGCCGTACCAACTGTGCACAAACGAGTTTTTATTCTCTAGACAGCACATGTTATAATGCAAGGCTTTTAATTTTCCTCACCTTTCATTTATTTTGCTTTTGCTCTAGACAGATGCCAGATTAGCAGAAAACAAAAATATATTCAGAAACACAGGCTTACAATATTGGAACTTCCCCTCTCAAAAAGCAAGACAGCTTCTTAGCTAAATTGCAAAAACATTGGCAGGCTTCCATGAGATTTCAAAAATAGTTAAATAGCAAGATGGCCCGCATATTTTTCCATGAATACATTAGAAACAGATTGATGACTATTGAAACATAAAACATAACTACTACCATATTTTATGGAATTCAAAACTGCCTTGGTATAAGACACACTGTTATTTAATGAAGGACTAAGAAAAGATAAACACTGACAGAACTCTATCTGTCACACTGCTTTCTTATCATTTAGGCTTTTTAAAGCATATTACAAGAGCTCTTTTAGGCCTAATTGAACTTAGAATGTATTAATCATACATCACTCTTCTGCATGTGCAGAAAAGGAAAGATAGGTAAATCACTGGGTTACCGTATGCCTAAACCTTCACAGTCAGACTCTAACTCTTTGGAATCACTCTTTGATTCTGGATCTTTTATATCTGTGTCTTCCCAGACACTGTTGAACCTTGAGCCATCAAGAGCTTCCAGAAGGGTTTTGGCGAGGCCGTATTGCTTTTAAAAGTGCCACACAACTGTCTTCGGGATTTTCATCTAAGCCCCTGACACCCATCCTCTTAGCTTTGATGTTCGCACAGAGGCCATGGCAACCATGTCACACAGCGGCCATGGGAGTACGGAACCCAGAGATTTCAGAGTGGTTGGAGCACGAGAAAGCGTTCCTCTTAGAATCGGTGAAATACACTCAAATTTAATTTTTACTTTTGTGGTCTTCCACTTCCACTTTTCCCCCCACCTCCAACCAGATAAATATATGTACATCTAAGTCCAAAGATAACTCTTAGGGAAGGAGAAAATTCTGACATCTATAATAAAAAGTAGGAAAAAACACATTTTAAAAAAAACATGGCAAACCTATGATTGGAGATTATTGCGTCAGTCTACACTCCAGAATGTCTCCTGCTGGTACACAGTGTAAATTAGCACTGCTGGAAGCTAGGCATGCATGTGGGTTAAGAAGCCTGGGGAGGCTCAGGGCAACAGAAATAACACAGGCGCTGGGGTCAGCCCCAGCTGGGAATGGGTGGCGGCTTTCTCATTTAACTTCCCTGATGCTGTCCATGCTACTTAACCTCTCCAAGCTCCAGGCTGCTCATCTATCAAAAGGATGATAATAGTATGTGTCTCACTGGGTTGTGATAAGGAGTAAATCAAGTCACAAATGTAAAACGCCATCAATAAATGCCAAATATATTTTGGTTCCCCCCACATTTATCCCGTCCTCAGTAAACAGCCCCAGACATCACCCAAAAGCTGAAAATAAATCAGAACCACTCAAAAACAAAGACACAAAATTGAAGCATGCTTTTTGTCTGTGTGTCACTGAGATTCATGAGTGGCAACAAATTCTCTCATGTTTTTCCATCAACACTGAAGAAAGTTACAGCTCAATGCCGAGAGCAACATGTTTGGGTTTTTGACATTCTACTACAAATGGTGATCTTTTAAAGAATAGTATATGAACATGACCCAAGTCTGTTGAGAAGTGAATTCAGCCACACCCTTGGGCATTCTTGGATGCAGTCAGACTCTTCCACAGCAGTGGCAAGTTCATGCCTGGGCAGACAGTTGGTGATGACACAGCCCGATCCCAAGCCCAGATCCCTCCCAGTGGCTTCTCTCCCTCCCTTTCTGCGGGCACACCAGCTGCAGCATTCTCCTGCCTGCCCCCAAATACAACGTCTACACACAGGGCATGCAGATGCAAACCTCTGCCTTCCAGGAAAGCCAGCAAACCTTCCTCCTTGGAGTTGGTTCCAGTAAAAGGTGGAGCTCACCCACAGTGGGCAGGAAGCTGAAAACACAATCCCAAACTCAGCAGTGACTCTCTTTTGAGGACCTGCTAGCTCAGTTAACCATTTCACCTTGGTTTTCCATCTTTCTAATGGGAGTAATAGGCTTCCCTCCTATACAAGTATGTTTTGAGAATTAAGTGTTTGGGGAATGTGGCTGTTTTGTATGCTCTGGTGGGTGGAACATTGAGAGAGTACCAGACACTACTGTGGCGTATTTGTGGTGAACTTCCAGCCTGACCCTTTAGTAAACCACATTCCTAGGAATCACTTCCATCACTACTCAAGGCTTTTATAGGTTAAAAAAAAAATCAGGGCCAGGTACGGTGGCTCACGCCTGTAATCCCAGCACTTTGGGAGGCCAAGGTGGGCCGATCGCCTGAGGTCAGGAGTTTGAAACCAGCCTGGCCAACATGGTGAAATCCCGTCTCTACCAAAAATACAAAAGTTAACTGGGCGTGGTGGCAGGCACCTGTAATCCCAGCTACTTGGGAAGCTGAGGCAGGAGAATCGCTTGAACCCAGGAGGTGGAGGTTGCAGTGAGCCGATATCACGCCACTGCACTCCAGCCTGGGCAACAAGAGCGAAACTTCATCTCAGAAAAAAAAAGAAAAAAGAAAAGAAAAAAGAAATCATGTAGTATAGTAGATAATTCTCTCTCTTTCCCTCTCTCTTTATCTCTCTCCCCACCCTTTTCTCTCTCTCCATCTCTTTTCTTTCTCTCCCTCCCTCTCTTTCTCTTCTCCTCTTTCCCCATCTCTCTCTCCCTTCCTCTTTCTCTCTCTCCCTTTCTCTCTTTCTCCCCCTTCTCTTTCTCTTTCCCTGTCTCTCTCCTGCTTTTGGTCTGTGCAGGTTCACATCTCCTCTGCTGTGGTAACAGCACCCCTTTCCCTTGGGCTTTGCACCATTCTCCCCCACAATACCACCTCCAATCCCTCTCCTATTTGGGGGCCCCAGGCAAAGATCCAGGACTCAGGCCTCCCTGGTTACAACATCCCACCTGCCTCAGTCTGGGTTTCCCCCAAAGCAGAGCCTTACCGGGAGGTAGCTTATTAGAAAGAGGACACAGGGAGTAGGGGTGAGGCAAGGAGCAAAAGTCAACAGGCCAATGAGTTAATAAGTCAGCCACCAAGGTGGATTTCTGGGAGAAGATCTTGCCAGGGTAGTCCAAGCAACCTACAGCATGTACCTTAGAACTGTCTGCCTGAGGGAAAAAAAGCAGGAACATTTAGCCATTGGGTCCTTCCCCTAGCCCCTCTGCTCCTTATTTCCAGCTAAAGCACATATAAGTATTGGGTGGGTCATGCCCGTGTCCCCCACCAGAGTTTAGAACTGCAGTAGGAGGCAGCCCAAGCCGAGGTGAGTCACTCAGGATGTGACTGAAGCCATGGCCAAGATGAGAGATAGTTCTGAGAAAATGCAAGACATGTCCAAAAGCTGTCCAGTGCACCATTCCTGGGTATTCTTTCAACAAAGGCACTTCCTAGAAAGCTGTTTTAACCTTATGACACTTCTAAAATTATAGCATTTCAGAATCCAGGAAACTTGATATAGCTCAAGGAGAGTCCCAGTGCACATGAACATATTATATTCTCTTAAAAGTTCTGCAACTTCTTTATCCCAAACGCTTGTTCCCCATGGTTAATCATCGGCCAGAAACAGACACCGAGTAACACTGCAGGAAAGCTTCCATCTAAAGCAGCAGGTAAGCAAATTTCCTTCAGATACTTTTGTGCAATTGATTCAAGGAGGAGGGCCAGGAATGCCATTTCTCAGAGGAGTAAAGCTCATTCACGCAGAAACAACCTGATACCATCAACATGCACGTCTATATGTTGAAGGTCAAGAATAATGAAAAAACTCATTGATAATATATGCCGTGTTTGTGAGGCACTCATCACATTATGGAACATTCAGGCAGTCCTCGCCTTGCATAGTCCCAAATACACGAATTTTCATTGTCTCATGGCAACTGAAGTTAAATAACACCAGCCCCCTACCAACATGGTTCCAATTTCAGTCACCATTAACTGTGAGTGATTGCATGGGGGACAACCTCTGCTGCTTGCTCTGCAATCCACAGACTACCACATAATAACAGATGTGCATCATGATCAGTGATTAACCTCATCACATCCTTCAGTCCTTCCATGTTATCAGTTCACACACAGACAGCAAAGCGTGTGCTCGTGCTGCCTCCTTGGCTCCCAGTGACAAACCCACATGACATTTTACAGAAATGAATACTCAAGAGAGGGAGGTAGCCAATGAAGATGAAAGTATAGCAAAGAAACGAAAAGTGAGAATGCAGGAGGTGAAAGTTGACTCAGACGTAAATGAGTTTAGAGAAGAAAGAGCTGATGGTGGAAATGTTGATGCTGTTGTCTTTTGAGAGATTCTGGATGTGCAGTGAGAGGGACTCAGGATGAAGATGCTGGCAAAAACTTCATAATAAAGAAAATCTTGGAGATATTTCACAGCACTGAAAGTGTGCAGGACAAAATGCAGGAAGCCTATCCAAATATAGAAAGGAATGTGACAATTTACCAAGGCATAGAAAAAATGCCTGGTCCATACTGTAAGTTTTACAACGAGAAGGTGGCAAAGCCCTGTCCAATTTACTCTCCATAAGTCTTTTACAAAGAAATAAAACACTGTTTCTCAATGTTTCTAATTTTTTAAATTATGACATGCTACGTAAGTATTCGTTTTGGTATTTTTAAATGTTCTTGTACATTTACAACCAGTAGTAAAACAGTTCTTAACATTTTAAAAATTTTTTGAAGATCACGAAACAATCATAATTTTTCTTGTTACTTCTTAAAATCGCTTCACACAGTTTCAACTTGCACAATCATTGCTGCAGTCCCACACTTCCGTGCAAAGCAAAGACTTTACAATGCTGTGATGTTGTCAAAAAAATTCCCGTTGTCCTACTCTGAATCATTTGACAAATGTAACTGAACCTATCATGATGGAATTGTGTAATACCAAGGTTACTTGAATCTTGCTCTCACATAGCTTGCAGATGAGGAAGAGGGATGGCAAGTCAACCAACATAATGGTTAAGGCTGACATTGATTGATAGATTTCTGTGTGCTGGGCACTGTGCTGGTCCTTTTGTTACAGTGCATTGCCTGCAAGGTGGAGCTTTAGGAGGGGGAGAATAATGAAAACTTCAGAGACCATGGAGTCTTCATCCTTTAGAGCTTGGGTCCATATGCCTGTGTGTCAAGAAAGGCCCAGCCAGGAAGGGAGCATCCCTCTTTTCTGTCCACATCTACAGGCTCCCAAGGCAGGGCCAAGGTGGATATGATGCCTGAGATGGGTACTCAAGACAGCGGTCCCCTGTCAAAAGGACAAGACTGGAAGTTGGCCAAGGTTTGCCAGCAACTACTGCTTTCTCATCTTCGCATGAGATGCAAATGCCTGGGGATTCTTCTAACGTAGTGCTAGGCAGAGGTACTCCATATCTCCTCCCTGTTTATCTAATTTCATGAAAGCACATTTCAGGAGAGTGAGCTGCTGCAAAGGGTAAACCCTGGGCCTTGGAAAACTCCTTGGGCATGAAAACTATAAACCAGCCATCCAAATAGCCTTCCTATTCAGGAAATCATCACTGTTGATATGACGTGTCTTTGTTGGATTCTTGTACCTTGGCAGTCTCTTCGAGCAGTCTCTTTAGCCTTCTCTCCGCCTATACTTTTAGGCATGGCTTACTTTTTTTTAGGCAAAAATATATATATGCACATGTGTGTGGCTCCATGTGAGTAAATACGTATGTATCGGTAGGGATACGGTATTAGTTCCTGGGGCTGCCACGATAAAACACCACGGATGGGGCAGCTTACACAATGGAGCTTTATTTCCCCGCAGCGCTGGGGGCTGGAAGCCCCACATCCAGTTGTGGGCGGGACTGGTTTCTCCTGAGGCCTCCCTCCTGGGCTTGCAGATGGCGTCTTCTCCCTGTGTCCTCACACCGTCTTCCCTCTGTGGGTGTCTGTGTCCTCATCTCCTCTTCCTGTAAGGACTCCTGACATATTGGATTAAAGCGCATTCTAATGCCTTCCTTTTACCTTAATTATCCTTTTAAAGGCCCCATCTCCAAATACAGTCACAGTCTGAGGTATGAGACGGTTAGGGCTTCAACATATGAATTTTGAGGAACACATTTCAGATTATAACAGATACATATATATGTATATCCTATAAATGAAAATGTCAGGACGGATTTTAGGGATAGAATTTTTTACTTAATTATGATCCCCCAGGGATCTCACCTCCTCTTAGTCTCAGTTTTTCTTGTCTAAGAGAGGGTGCTCCTACCCACATCCTCAGTCCAAATCCCTCTTCTGAAGGTTGGACCCGCGTTTGCAGTGACAGTGACTGGACATTTTCTCCCAGGTGTTCTTCAACAATTTCAGCCCCACAAGTCTGAAACAAAACTTACCCTCCTCCAGTGAAGCTCTTCCTCCTGGCCTTTCTGCTTCCTTTTTAAGCTCCATCACCCTCCAGGTCTCCCATTACTGGCTGGGAGCCCCGCCCCGTCCAGTCCTCCCCTTCCAGGCTGAGAGCCCCGCCCATTCCAGGCCTCACCTCCTGGCTGGGAGCCCCGCCCACTCCAGGCCTCACCCTCCGGGCTGGAAGATCTGCCCCTCCCGGGCCTCCGGATCCTGGCTGGGAGCCATCTCTGCCTCCTCCCGCTTCCTGGACTCCTGATCAGGTCAGTGGCGAGTCACAGACCTCTGAAATGTCCTTCCTGACTGTCAGCTCCACGGCATTCCTACAGCCCCCGCCGCAGTTCCGCCCTCCGGAGGGCTCCAGCAGCAGCCCAGTGCGCCTCCCCAGCCCCAGGCTCCCTCCTCGCTAGTCAGCCTGCACCTGGCGCTCCCTGGCACACATATTTTCCATTGCTCTTCACTGCCAATTAAATGCAGATTTCTCATCGTGTGGTTCCAAGTTCTGTATATTTGGTCCTCTTGTCCTGACAGCTCTACCCTCCCCAGAGCTCTGCAATCTGGCCAAGAGCCTCACCAGCCTATTCCACCAAACCATTGCTTTATTTATTTTAGATTCACGGATATTTGTGTTCGGATTTGTTACATAGGTATATTGCGTTATGATAAGGTTTGTGCTTCTAATGATCCAGTCACCCAACATAATACCAGATAGTTAGGTTTTCTTCCGTTGCCCCCCTCTCCCTCCTTCCTTTTGGAGTCCCTGGTGTCTATTATTCCCACGTTTATGTCCTTATGTACCCGGTGTTTAGATCCCACTTATAAGTGAGAGCATGTGGTATTTGGTTTTCTGTTTCTGCATTAGTTTGCTTAGAATAACGGCTGCCAACTGCATCCATCGGCTGCCAACTGCATCCATGTTGTTGCAAAGGACATAATTTCCTTATTTTTTATGACTGCATAGTATTCCATGGCCAAAAAAAAAAAAGTGGTATGAAAATATGTACCACATTTTTTAATCCAATCCACATTTGATGGGCACCAGGGTTGATTACATGTCTTTACTGTTGTAAATAGTGCTGCAATGAACATACATGTGCAGGTATCTTTTTGGTAGAAAGATTTATATTCCTTTGGGTATATACATAGTAATGGGATTGCTGGGTCTAATATTCATTCTATTTTAGATCTTCAAGAAATCTGCAAACTGCTTTCCACAGGAGCTGAATTAATTTGCATTCTCACCAACAGTTTATAAGTATTCCCTTTCTCCTCAACTTCTCTAGCATCTGTTATTTTTTCACTTTTTAATAATAGCCATTCTGACTGGTGTGAAATAGTACTTTACTGAAACCACTGCTTTAGAAAGTGAAAGTCCTTTTCAGTTTTTTTTTTTCATTCACTGGCAGGGGTTGCTGGCCCAGCAGGAGTTGTGCAAACTCTGTCTTTGCTCCCCTGTATTTGCCTTCCTCTCCCTTTTTCCTTCCTTTCCCTTTCTCAACACACACACACACAACATATACAGAAGGGCTCTCATCTGAAATAATCAATAAAAATTGAGGATGTGAATATGTCATACAAGGAGCAAAGGGGGAAAGTAAACATAAGGAAAATGTACAAATCCCAATTGTTAACCATGTAACCAGCATGGGCTTTAGAGTCTACACAAGACAGACTACAACAAGCTTCTGCCCCTGCAGAAACTGGATAAATCCTGGAGAATGGCTATAGTCTCCATGGCACAAATTCTTCCTCAGAAGGAAGGATCAAGGCTTCTGAAGGAAAGCACTAGGAAAAGAAATTTTCCTGTGGCTGTCAAAGGCAAGTAGGATTCTTTTTCAAAGTCAACAGGTATTAGAGACAGAAGACATACACAGTGTGCCAGAAAGTTACAACATTTCCCTCTCCTGGACACCAACGAGTTAAATAGAGAAATGTGCATGTGGACAGTTATTAGGAGAAAGGAGAAAGGGAAGAGAAGGTGGCCCATTTCCTCCCTTGGCCAAAAAGAAAAGAAACAACTCAAATAAAACAATAAGATGCTGTCATCACAAAACACTGTGTATGTGTTGGCCAGTAGGCTATTAATACACAGCACAGCCTGGAGCTTTGCTGAACATGGAAATGCTTCCAGCCTCTTTGCAACACTGCTTGTATGAACACTGCTAAAAATATTGGTGGGATACATATGTGTACGTGTGTGCTTGTGTGTGCATGTGTGTGCTTGTGCATGCATGTGTGTACATGCATGAGGATGTATGTGTTGCATGTATTGCGAGCACATGTGGGGTCAGTAGACCCCAACACAGACTGCTTTGAGGATAATTTATTTTCATTCCATCCAGAGTTGCTCACAAGTCTGATTAGCTGGGATAGTAAAAGAGAAAGGAGCAGACAGAAATCTACCCCCCTTTTCTCTTTATCTTTGAGATTCTTGGAGAAGCGCATGCCTTCCCTCTCACCCCACTGAACAACACACCCTTCAGAACCCACTCCCACAACCACACCCACTGCATTCTATGCAGGCACATCCAACTGTCCTTCTGGCTGTCTTCACCATGGTGACCAAAGCCTCCACCCTCTACTTCCCTAAAGCAAAAATTGGCAAAGAACCCAAGGAAATGAATGTCTTTCCAATGAACCAAAGTTTTGTTATGCACTGTTTGGATAACAGTGTCCTAACAGAATACCTGGAAGTTACAGAATATACTCATTAAACCTAGCTGCCGGTTAATAAGCCCTTGAAATGCCTCAGGGCTCCCATCAAAGAGTTTTCTGGAGACAGAGGGCCAGGCCAGTATCTAGGTCCTGCTTGAGAATAAGATTTCATTTCAGAGACCACTTGTTACACTGTATTGAGAATGTTTCAGGGGCTGAATCAGTCCCTTTGGGGGGAAAATGCTATCTGAATGTGTGCCCTGGGTGTGGAAAGGGGGGTGGCTCAGATTCGACATTTTCAATGTAGAGTGTACTCATGCATTGTCTCAGGAATCCTCACGGCTTCCGTACAGCAAGAATCAATCCATATTTCACCCTTTCATAAGGACTCCAGTCATACTGGAGTGGGATCCACCCTAATGACCTCATCTCCATGTGGTTAAAACTTTTTCCAAATAGGGTCACATTCTGAGGTATGGGGTTTAGGACTTCAACAGATCTTTTTGGAGTGGACGCAATTCAACCCACAAAAGTAGTCCTTACCCAAATGGACCTATGGACGTTTACTCAGGTGGCTAATCACTGGGGAAACGGGAGGACTCAGACAGTCCAAGGACTACTGGACACAGGTCTGAGTTGACATGGACAGTTGGGTACCCACAGTGTAATCACAGTCTCCTGTTAGAGTATGGCCCCCCAGGGACAGGCACTAAGTGAAGTAGTAGCTAATGTCCAGCTCCTAGTGGTCCTGCTGGGTCCACTAACATGCTGTGGGCATTGCCCTGTTTCCTAAGTGCACAGACGGAACAGATCTACTTGATAGTTGGATTAGCCTTAACATTGGGTCTCTGGCCCATGGGCTAAGATCTGTCATAGCGGAGAGCACCAAATGGAAATTCTGAAAATACCACTGTCAGCCGAGGTTGTCAATCAAAAATAATATTGCATTCTGAAGTGGATGGCAGAAATTTGTATCACCATTAAAAACCTCAAGGGCACAAGGCAATGCTATTAATCATATCTCCATTTAATTCACCAGCCTAGCCCCTGCAGAAACTAGATAAACCCTGGAGAATGACTGTAATCTACACCAGGATTAAACAAATAGTAACGCTGAATGCAGGTGCTATACTAGACATAGTATCTTTGGTAGAACCAATTAGTGAGGCCTTTGGTACAACCATTGACATGGGAGATGCATTCTTTTCCATTCCAATCAAGAAAGAGGATCAGAAATGGTTTGTATTTAGTAGGATAGAAAACAATATTAAACTGAAGTTTTGCCTCAGGGTTAAATGAACTTTACTGCCTTCCATCCTAAAATAGCTTGAGGATATGTGGACTACCTGAATGTCCCACAGAACATCACAACACCTGGGGGATGGGGCAGAAGCAATGATAGATGGCTATCTCACTAGAGATTTTGGTAAGATACATGCACTAGAGAGGATGGGAAATAAACCCTATGAAGATCCAGAGATACACATGTCAATAAAGTCCTTAGAGATCCAATGGCCAGGGCCATTCCTGAATATCCCTCTAAATTCAAATAAAATCACTGCATATTGCATTCCCTACCACAAAGAAGGAAGCACAGTGAATGGTGTACCTCATTTGCTTCTGAAAGCAACACATTTCATACCTAGGAATGCTGCTTCAGCCCCTATACTGGATGACACAAAAGGGTGCTGACTCTTGAGTGGAGCTGAAGTAGGAAAGAGCTCTGCAACAGGTCCAAACTGTAGTGCAAGCACACCTACCACTGGAGGCATGTTATCTGGTGGACCTCATGAGGTTGTAGGTGTCAGCAGTGGGACAAGATGCATCATAGGATGGAAATCGTGTATCTAAGATCAAACCTAGGCAGGACCGGAGGAGATGCATGAGTAATCCACATAAGCTGGTAGCCCAGACCCCCATGTCACCCACCATGGCCAAACTAGGGCTCCTGCCCCAGTTCATATGTATGGCTATATTGGAGTGCTGACACACTGATCTGGGGTGACTCACTCACATCAGGGACTGGATGAGCACAGTGTCCTGGGCTAAAGATGATCTATCCCAGACCCTCATCTTCAGCAGCATCAGTGGCCCTCACAGCAGCTCTCCCTCCTCTGTGTTCCTACTTAGTGGCAGCTCTGGTCTGCAGCACCCAAAAACAGTGAGGTAGAGGGAATGGCAAGCATCCTTTACCCTGTGCCCCATCAATGGCACTGTCACCCCCTCTGTAGGCTCTGTGCCATGTGTCAGGTAGTACCCAGGGCTTGTGAGACATTACTCAAAGTTCCCACCAGATATGCTCTTGATTCCAGTGGATGTGATGACATTGTGCTCTCTCAGGGCTTAGGCTGTGCCAGAGGAGGGATGAACATTCCTTGCTGAATCGGACTCCTCTAGTTGCTCCACCCAGGGCCTCTGGCCTGTCCTTTCCTTTGGTGATGGAGTGTAGAAGGCAGGCATGGAGTTAACACAGAAAGAGTTAACTTTCTGTGTTAGGCAGGCATGGAGTCAACTGTCCGAAAACACAGGATGCCAGTGTAAAGAGTGAAGAGAAAATGTGGTTGGAAGATGTGTTCTTCTACCTTTACATCATAAATTTCTGAACAGTGCATTTCATGACCAGAAGATGAATTACTGTTCACATTTTCCTGCATGCTCTGGATAAGATTTGCAATTGTGATCATCGCCAATGGAAAGCACAGTAACAGCTTTCAGAGGGTCAGCAGAAGCCAGTATGCAAGACATACGCTGGACAAGGCAGCCTCTTGAGTGATGATGTAACTACTATTAAACACATGGTATCAGGGAACTACAGGGGTATGATCTGTGTTGCTTCAATACAAAAAAGTGAAGAAGAGCCATGGCACTGCCAGTAATAATCATGTTTCATGAGAGAAATACAAGTAGCCAGAACTTTTGCCACTAAGAAGAAACTTCACACTGAAAAGACACTACATAAATATGTAAATGCATCTTGTCCACCTATAACTCTAAATCAGTTGATCAATCTATACATCACCAGGCCTCATGAATTTTGTCATAAATTTTTAATCAAATTGTTTACACAGAGGATTCACAAAATTAAATAGAGAGATAATCTGCCCTGGATTAATCAATGACATTTACCAAGCTGTAATAAGAACCAGAATTGTGCTAGATACCATGGATACAATAAAGAACAATGCAAAAATGCACTAAATGTAACTCACTGTCTAAACCAGTAGCAATGCATATAGACAGATGCAGGGTGTCCTGAGCAGGGACACAGGAAGGGGTGATGGGATGAACACCCAGCAATAGTTCTGTGCTGATGTTCCCAGTTGAAGTCATCAGAAAGGTGACCACTCCACAGGAACTCCACTTGAGGGCCTTGTTCAGTGGGACTTTTCAGCCATACTCCCAATCCAAGTATTTTCTTCTCCTATTAAAGTTGTCTTTGATTAGCTCTCCATTGGTCAAAGATTCTCCAAGATACCTATGGAAAGATGGAAGTGGCACTTAGGTCTGCCTATCCCAACAGCCTAGTTGGAAATCACCAAAATGAGGCAAGAGAAAAGGGTTTTTAGTCAACCTTTTTCCTGTGTGCCTGTTCTAGTTGAAGAATCAGTTTTATAAACCCAGAATTTTTTATAAAAGAATCCTCGCCGGGCCAGGCATGGTGGCTTATGCCTGTAATCCCAGCACTTTGGGAGACCAAGGCGGGTGTATCATGAGGTCAGGAGTTTGAGACTAGCCTGACCAACATGGTGAAACCCCGTCTCTACTAAAAATACAAAAATTAGCTGGGCGTGGAGGCACGCTCCTGTAATCCCATCTACTCAGGAGGCTGAGGCAGGAGAATCTCTTGAACCCGGGAGGCAGAAGTTGCAGTGAGCTGAGATCATAGCATTGCACTCCAGCCTGGGTGACAGAGTGAGACTTTGTCTCAAAAAAAAAAAAAAGGATTCTCGCAACCACACCTCACAGATCACAGTTCAAGAACTGCTGCAGGCCGGGCGCGGTGGCTCAAGCCTGTAATCCCAGCACTTTGGGAGGCCGAGGCGGGTGGATCACGAGGTCAGGAGATTGAGACCATCCTGGCTAACATGGTGAAACCCCGTCTCTACTAAAAATACAAAAAACTAGCCAGGCGTGGTGGCGGGCGCCTGTAGTCCCAGCTACTCGGAGGCTGAGGCAGAAGAATGGCGTGAACCTGGGAGGCGGAGCTTGCAGTGAGCCAAGATCGCGCCACTGCACTCCAGCCTGGGTGACACAGCGCGAGACTCCATCTCAAAAAAAAAAAAAAAAAAAAAAAGAACTGCTGCAAAAGAAGGTCTTTGTGAAGATGGTACAAAGGGGAAAGATAAAGGCGCTGGGTTTTATCCCTGGTCCTGGTCAGAATCAACTCAGAGTCTTCACCAACAGGGATTGTCCCATCTGTCATCCTTGGTTACACAAGCCCCATCAAGCAGAATGGGGAAGTACTGAGCTCTGGGCCTAGTGAGCACCACTGAAAGCCCCACTGCTACTTCAGGAATCGCCTATTAGGCTGGTGGGTGGGGTAGGAGTAAAAATAATCAGCACCAGTTTTGGGGCCCAGTCTAGAGGTGACATTTAACTTAGACCCCCCTGTAGCTCTTGAGGGTCTTCTCTGAGGACCTTTACTGCAGTCTGTGCAAAAACCCACTCATAGGCCTCAGTAACTTCCGGTCCTCCAGAGCCATATAGTGTGGTCATTTTAGTCATCCTCTGGGCTTTCTTTAGTTGTTCATGCAAAGATAGGCCTGGCCTTGGGTGTCTGTATTGAGGCCCCAAGGCCTTGGATCAGAACAGCAGTATCAGGGAAAACAAAATCCAAGGGGCTGCCCATTCCAAGGGCAAACTGGGAATCTAGTCCTCCTCTTGTAACCACCATCTCTACCTTGCGATGCTGCAGGGGCACATCTTCTGCCTTTCACCTAGGCTCCTGGCAAAGGCCTTGCAAAGCATTATTCAGAGCACTGTGTGAGGCCAGAGAAGGAATTGAGGAAGACCAGACACATACACCGAGATGAAACGAGTGGAGTGACAGGAAGGCAGGGTGAAACGGGAGAAGTTCCCTTATCCTCCTGGCAGGGCTTGTGATGGGAGTGTGGCTGGCTTCTTCTGTGCCCTGCTGCTCAAATCTGTAGGGGGGGCATGCAGATGGGCAGGTTGTGGGGCTCTGACCCCACGGCAATGTCTAAGGGTGAATGTTTACAGCTCCTGAGGCCCCAGTGGGCCTGTGTTACAGGGTGCTGTTTCAGTTGAGCCATTCCTAGTCAGCTCAGTTAGACCTCGTGCCTTTTTCCAAGGACAGAGGCTTTCTGTATCCCAGGGTTTCTTGCCTTGGTGTACCAAAAGAATCAGATCACGCATGGGCTTGCAGAATGACTGCAAAGTTTTATTGTGTGGAAGTAGCTCTCAGCAGATGGGGGAGCCAGAAGGGAGATGGAGTGGGAAGGTGGTTTTCCCCTCTGAAGTCGGACCGCTCAGTGGCAGAGCTCTCCTCCAACTGCACCGAGTGGTTCTGCCTGTCGATGGCCTGCCAGCCTGCCGCGGGCCTCTATCAGTGTGCTCTTACACCGGTGTGTTCCTGTTGACGTCCAGAGGCTTGGTGCATGCCTGCTGGGCTCTCGGGATTTTTGTAGGCACAGGATGAGGGTGTGGCAGGCCAGGGTAGTCTTGGGAAATGCAACGTTTAGGCACGAAAACAGAAATGCCTGTCCTCACCTAGGTCTGTGGGTACAGGCCCCGGGGTGGAGCCCTAGCCAGGGACCGCACCCTTCCCTTCCCAGCACTTCCCTGCCCGCCTTCCATATCGGTAGCTTGAGGGAGTTACTTCTCAGGGAGATGTTTTGGTTTTTAGGGAGGAGAAGACAAAACCTCCAATTTGAAAAACAAAACAAGTCCTTTGGTGAGGGAAACACTGGACATACAGTGGGACGGTTGGAAAGGCCAGGTGCTGGGGAGACAGCAAGGAGGAGCCCAGACCCGCCGGAGAGGCAGCCTGGGAAGATGTTTATTTTCTAAGAGAAGAGGAAAGACTGGGAAACAGGGAGAAATTTTTAGGGTGGAGGGTGGGAAACTTGGGAAGCGCAGAACAGATGGCCTTAATCTTCTGAGTGAGAAAGGAGGCAGTGCCAAGCCCGGCTGGGGTGACAGTGGGAATCAGGGCTGAGGGACGGCGGAGACATCTTCTGCTGGCTGCTGAAGGTCTAGGATGGGCACTGAGGCGAGCCTCAGCCGTGCTCCTCGGGCTTGCCTCCCAGGAGGGGCCCTGCAGGAAGTGTCCAGATGCAGAGCCCCGACTCCTTCCCCAGAGACTCGGATTCAGTAGAACTGGGATGGGGTCCAAAATCTATATCATTAGAGCAGTCTCAGAATATACTTGTCATCAGGCAAAGCCTGGAGAAATAGTGAGTGAAAGAACCATTAGCCCCAGGGAGAGCCAACCAGAGGCTGGAAACGGAAATATCGGGGAATCACTTAGTATCCTTTTCACAGAGACACTCTGCTGCCTAGAACCCTGGGGGAGAAAGCTGGTGGAAGGAGGGGTGTGTAGCCACTGGGGTCTACCCAGGAGGGGAAGGTATCTCCAGGAGGGTCGAGTCCATCCAGGAGTGTGAGGTCTAGCTGGGGGGAAGGGGTTTACCCAGGAGTGTGAGGTCTAGCTGGGGGGAAGGGGTTTACCCAGGAGGGTGAGGTCTAGCTGGGGGGATGGGGTCTACCCAGGAGGGTGAGGTCTAGCTCGGGGGATGGGGTCTACCCAGGAGGGTGAGGTCTAGCTGGGGGGTTGGGGTCTACCTAGGAGGGTGAGGTCTAGCTGGGGGGAAGGGGTCTACCCAGAGGGGTGAGGTCTAGCTGGGGGGATGGGGTCTACCCAGGAGGGTGAGGTCTGGCTGGGGAGAAGGGGTCTACCCAGGAGGGTGAGGTCTAGCTGGGGGGATGGGGTCTACCCAGAAGGGTGAGGTCTAGCTAGGGGGATGGGATCTACCCAGAGGGGTGAGGTCTAGCTGGGGGATGGAGTCTACCCAGAGGGGTGAGGTCTAACTGGGGGGTGGGGTCTATCCAGAAGATGAGGTCTAGCTGGGGAGAAGGGTCTACCCAGGAGGGTGAGTTCTGGTTGAGGAGATGGGTCTACCCAAGAGGGTGAGATCTAGCTGGGGTGATGGGATCTGTTCAGGAGGATGAGATCTAGCTGGGGGGATGGGGTCTACTCAGGAGGGTGAGTTCTAGTTGGGGAGATGGGTCTACCCAGAGGGTGAGATCTAGCTGTGGGGAGAGGGTCTGTCCAAGAAGGTAAGGTCTCTCCATAGGGTGCTTTGGGAGGTCTGGAGCTTGGAGTTCCTGTGATCAGAGTCCACATGTGTGACTTGGACCCACACTTGGCAGAGACCAAGGTGAAGACAAGAGAGGACTGATGGACTCTGAGGAAAGGAAGCGTGGTGGGAGCAGGGTCAAAAGCGAGAGGCCAGAGAGTGTGAGGAAGTGGGAGGATCTGAGGAGGTGGGATCCCAGAGTGGGACCTGGGGAGCTAGAGTGCTGGCAATGCTTCTCACGCTGGAGAGGCCAATCCTAGGGCTTGGTTAGACTAAGTGCATTTAACTGGGGCAGTAGTTTTACACGTATATTTCAGGAGGAGATGATTTTATCATAAACACATTCCATTGATTCATGTGAAATCATTTAAAAAATTAAGGTCAAAGTTTTTCTCCTGGCTGCTTTAGGCTGCATGCCCAGGACTTCTGTCCCTGTGGTGAGGGGATTTGGGTGGAAGAGCTTGAGAAGTTCTGCTTCGGAATCCTCTCCTTTTTAAATAAAGAGGGACGCTCCAAGCCTGGCATGGAAAGGTACACCTCTCGGTGGAAACAGGTGGCCAGGCTTTGATCCCTTAAGGATTGGAATCTTATGAAATTGCCAGCACTGAAACATGTTTGACTTGTGTAAATAGCTTCTTCCTGTGATTCAATCTAAATTGTAGACTCCAGGCCTCATAGCCGCCTCCACCATGTGGCCTCCAGGGGGCGCCGCTCTGCCTCCTAAATCCCCAAGGGCAAAGCCCACTTTCTTGGCTTCTGGAAGCACCGCGAGCGAAGTCATTGGTGGAATAAAGAAGACTGCTGTATTTAAAAAGGAAGTAAGCATAGAAAGAAACATGAATTCAATTAGAACAGTTCCTTATCCCCTAACATATGGTCCCCAGACCAGCAGCATCAGCACCCCCTGGGAGCTTGTATAATTCCTGGACAACAACCGAGAACTGCTGAACCAGATTCCACATCTTAGCAGGACTGCCCAGGCTCTCTTGTGTCTGTGCGCATAGGAGAGGCACCAGTCTAGCCAGCAAGAGTCCGCTTATTTGTCACCTGCCTTTCCAATCCCCGCAATCTGGGCCTTGCCTAATACTTCCCCTGGGGACACACTCTTAGACCCTCCATTCTTCAAAATCAACATAAGGTCTGGCCCCCGCAGGAACGTGTTCCTAAGGAGTCATCTCTTCTTTCAGAAGTGTATTCGTTATCTTTGCTGTGTAAATAAATGACCCTAAAACATAGAAGTTTAAAACAATAAACATTTATTTTTGCCATATGCTGTTGGTTAGAAGCAAGTCCCTAATCCTGTCCAGGCTTAAAGGGAAGGGAATCACACCAGGGCCAGAATACCAGGAAGCAGGGATCACTGGGGATCATATTCCAGGCGACCTACTGCAGGGAGTAGTCTCCAAACTAAGGGGCACGCCTCAACAGGGCAGCCACATCAGAAGACAAGAAAACAACCTCCAGAGTCAAATGGTAAGGATGACATGCATTCAGCAACAGGATGCTTGAATAAGCCTTTCAACTGTGGCTTGCAGAATGGCTACGTTAGCATCACTTGGGAAACATTTAAAAAATACCAGTACCCAGGCCCTACGCAAGACCAATTAGATCACAATCTTCAGGTGTAGGTTTTTTCTAATTTTTAAATTCCCCAGATAATTCTGTTGCACAACTGAGGTTAAGAACTATGGCTTCAGGCCAGGTACAGTGGCTCACACCTTTAATCCCAGCACTTTGGGAGGCCGAGGTGGGCGGATCACCTGAGGTCAGGAGTTTCAGACCAGCCTGGCCAACATGGTAAAACCCCATCTCTATTAAAAATGCCAAAAAGTTTAGCTGGGCCTGGTGGCATACCTGTAATCCCAGCTATTTGGGAAGCTGAGGCAAGAGAATCACTTGAACCCGTGAGGTGGAGCTTGCAGTGAGCTGAGATTGCACCGCTGCACTCCAGCCTGGGCAACAGGACAAGACTCCGTCTCAAAAAAAAAAAAAAAAAAAAAAAAAAACCCAGACCTATGGCTTCATATGAAGATTTTCAAATGCTACAATACTCCAGTGAAGTAGTGGTAAAGATCACTAGCGGAAAAGAAGATGTGAGGCTCAGCCCCTTGGACTTCTGCTGGGGAATCTGTGGATTGGAAAAGTGAGCCTTAAAGAGTGTTGGGACCATCTCAGAGGTGAGGCAATAAGGCTGACAAAAGATTTGTGACTTTTTATGATTGCCTACCTTAGCAAAAGTCCCATCAAGTCATGATGCTGGAAAATACATCCAAGAGTTAGGAATACAGAAAGGAAAGTAGGAAAGGTGGTGGGAGGAAGAAGGAAGGAAATAAAAGAAAACGATATGAAGCCAATCTGAAAAGGCTTCATGATGTGTGATTTCAACTACATGACATTCCGAAGAAGGCAAAGCTATCGAGGCAGTAAAAAGATCAGTTATTGCCAGGAGTTAGAGTGCAGGGAGGGGCAGACAGGTGGAGCACAGAGGATGTTTAGGGCAGTGAGACTACTCTGCATGATCCTGCAGTGGTGGATGTCATTATTCATTTGTTCAAGCCCATGGAATGTACACCACCAACAGTGAACCCTAACGTAAACTATGGACTTT
>NW_012102809.1:7184416-7185316 GCF_000951045.1 Mandrillus leucophaeus
TTCCCTTCACTACTACACTGGCGCTCATGAAGTGAGTAAGTCCCTCGGCCCCCCGCCCCAGGGTATGTGCCCACATTGCCATAGAACCTACCCGGTAGGGAGGGTGCTCACAGACCCTGTCCCACATGAGAAGGGATTGGGATGGGGGTGGGCAGGAGCCACTTCTGCTGATGAGAACACAGCAGTTCCAACCTCCCTGAAACTGGCCCCCGAGCCCCCTCCCCAGTTGCATTTTTGCATTGATCTCCTGCTCAGAGATACTTCGCCCACAGTTGCCACATCTTTGCTATGGAGTTGCTTTAAAAAAGAATATAATATTTAGATTTATATTCTAATTTATATTTATAAAAATTTAGATTTATATTTATAAAAAAGAATATAATATTTAGATATATATATATAGCTGCCTGGAAGAGGAAGGTGTTTCATTCTTCTTTAAAGGTAGTCTGGAAAAAGACCACTTTTTAGTGGGGGAGAATATACTCTTCAATTAATAACATAAAAATGAAGCTGGGTGCAGTGGCTCACACCTGTAGTTCCAGCACTTTGGAAGGCTGAGGTGGGAAGACTGCTTGAGCCCAGGAGTTCAAGACCAGCCTAGGCATCATAAGGAGACCTCATCTCTAAAAAAAAAAAAAAAAAAAAACCAAAAAAAACCTTAAAAAATTAGCAGGGCGTGGTGGCGTGCACCTGTAGTCCCAGCTTCCTGGGAGTCTGAGGTGGGAGGATTGCTTGAACCAGGAGTTCAAGACCAGCCTAGGCATCATAAGGAGACCTCATCTCTAAAAAAAAAAACAAAAAAAAACCAAAAAAAACCTTAAAAAATTTTTAAAATAAATAAAACCATCACTACCGCTAACTTTTAACAACACACTCTAAGAGCAAGGGAAAAAAAATCCT
>NW_012102809.1:7188126-7189952 GCF_000951045.1 Mandrillus leucophaeus
TTGCTCTGTTGCCCAAGCTAGAGTTCAGTAGCACAATCAGAGCTCACTGTGGTCTTAACCTCCCAGGTTCAAGCGATCCTCCTGCCTTTGCCTCCAGAGTAGCTAGGACTACAGGCACACACCACCATGCCTAGCTAATTTAAAATTTTTGTACAGACAGAGTCTCACTATGTTGCCCAGGCTGGTCTCAAACTCAAAATCTATCCTCCCACCTTGGCCTCCCAAAGTGCTGGGATTACAGGTATGAGCCACTATGCTCGGCCTTTATTTTTTTAAGTAAATTTTTTTTTAAAAAAGAGACAAAAAGAAAAGAAACCTATCTATTGTTAAAACTTGTCCTCAACTCCAGCTGATGACTTCAAAGAAATGGAAACAGAAAATGAAGAAGACTCAACTAATAAAAGTGCCTCATCATCTTCTACTCTCCAGTCTGTAGAGACACAGAGGTTGAGAACCGGAGGGGCCTCGGAGGTCACCTCACCAATGCCTTTGTTTTGTGGTTGAGGAAATCGAGACATGAGGTCACTGGGAGGTAATGGCCTTGCTGGCATTAGAACTCACATCTTCAAACCTGAGCCCAGTGCTCTACTCGAACACTTTGCACATACAGAGCATCTCTGTCAACGGGGTATGCTGGACCCTTTCCTGCACACCAGTGTGTGAGAATGAGGCATATTGAAGAGTTAGTCAAGGGAGATAACAGGCATCCTCTTACGGGAACACCATGGCCTTTCACATCAATGTTTCAATGAGGGCTGGTTCACAGGAGGCTGGTGGTACATGACCAGTACTGCAGCAGTTCATCTACTCTGCCTCATGGGAACAAGTCAATAGGTTGATCGCAGTCGCTGAGTCTAACATGCTCCCAGCTTGAGCTGCACCCACTCTGTAAACAGCCCCTGACGGTAGCAGCTTTACCCACAACAATAAAACGGCTCCATCTTCAGGCAAGTCCAACCTTTACCTCTCCTCCCTACCCCTCGCCTGCCTGATTTTAGCCACTGTTCTCATTCCCAGGGACCTGGTTGCTCCCAACTCGTTGCCATGGCCACGGGCCTCACCCAAAGCATACCAACGCTGTAGTGCTCACAGATCTTGGCAGACGTCCAGGCAGATGCAGAGCAGTTGGGGTGAATAACGTTCTCCTCTGAAAGCTGCGCCAAGGCTGTTCGATTGCGCTCTCTCCGCTGTCGGCTTGAGTCTTATAGAGCTGTCCATTTGGCTGCCTGGCTGTGAATGAGCCATGGTTGTTAATTTCTTTCCCCTGCACCAGCTTCTTGGGAGCCTCTAACCCAAAACTTAAACAAAGAGCTAAATCAGGCTGTTCCCAGAGCTCGGGACCCTGGCTGTTTACCAAACACTGAAAATGTTACCAGTTGCCACCAGTCCCAAATCCCTAATCTCTTCTAAAAGTCGTGAGGAATGTTGTCCCAAGAGGTCCAGGCCTGGCCCATCTGTGATACTCTTGGGTGTCCGTTTCAACATCCCAGTCCTGTGAGTTGAAATATCTTTTCCAGAGAGAAAGAAATGAAAGACGGGGGCGGAGAGGGGGGTGAAGGAGCACATGGCAAGAGAATAGAGATGGAATCCCTTCAAAACCAAACAAAGGGGAGCCGTCCGTGTGCAGCGTGTTCATCCTTGGATGATTTATGTTGGCCCAGTGCTCAAGTTCATGGCAATTACAGAAAAGGAGGGAGTGTCAGAAGGAATCTTCCATGAATACCAATAGTACCAGCCAACATCTGTCCCTTGGAGTGGGCGATCTGCTCCAGCCTGTTCAGGATTCTACTTAGAATTCTCAAATGGGACAGTGTACACAGAAGCAC
>NW_012102809.1:7190642-7197410 GCF_000951045.1 Mandrillus leucophaeus
CCAAAAAAAACCTTAAAAAATTTTTAAAATAAATAAAACCATCACTACCGCTAACTTTTAACAACACACTCTAAGAGCAAGGGAAAAAAAATCCTGTGTACTAATGCTGAAAATGCACATTTTCCAAGGAATGGTAGCCGCCATATTCCCGGTATGAGACAGAACAATTGAACCAGATCCTACACAGCTTGCCTCAAATCCCCCGAACTTCCCTTCATGTTGTCTTTCCATAATTCCTTCCCCTCCCAGCACCCACATCAGTCTCATTTCTAATATTTACACCACCAGAAGCTGGGCAGAGCCCACCCAGGCAGAATTCTAAAATGTGATTAACAAATACAGCCTGAAATGGCTTCAGAAGTTGCTGACACTCTGTTGAGACACAGTGTCTTTTGAAAGACAAGGACAGTTGAAAACTTCTTGCACCACTGAAGGCTAGTGCCCTCGTGCACGTTAACAGTTTCTCCCTTCACCACAGTTTGCTATCTCTCCATCGCTGGCATTCAGACGGCCTCACCCATCTCCCCGAGGGACAGCTGCTCCCAGACCCGCCCTGCAGCTGAGCGGCAAGACGAGCAGAATTTTCCCCATGAACAGGAGACAAGGGTAAAGCTGCATGTGTGTCAGTCATGAAAGCCCAAATCAGGAAACAGATTAGGACTCTAAGGGAGCTCTGCTGACCGAAGACGATCTCCCTAGGAGAACAGGCACCGAGGGCCCACTCCCCGCCCGGCCATTTTCCAAACAGATAAAGGGAAACTCACATTTCTTTTTTTTAAACTGAGTTTCAAGTCTTTGGAAAGCTCATATGCAATTGACAGCCGCTGACTTCTGGAGACATTAAAAAAAAAAATTAAAAGCATATTAGGATGTGATGTGGGATAGCAGATTTGGAGTTCAAAGGGTGTCAGTTCAGATGTGGTGAACAGCCGCTGGTGAGCGAGGTGCGTAACCCTGACAGCCTTCAGCTCTGGAGCATGTGAGAGCTTCCCCTGCAGACTTGTTGGGAGGTTTACAGGAAAGAGGACCCATGACAGGCAAGGCAGCATCTGCTATGCAGGAGGTGCTCCACAAACCTGCTCTGAATGAGCCAATGTATTTTCCATGTCTGTAACATGGTAGTCACTCAGTAAGCGTAGATTTGGTCCCTTTCTTTTCCCAGATGAGCAGCCATCATAGAGTTGGTTTCTGTACTTCAACCTCTCAATCAAGCCAAAAACACAGCTTCTTAGAGGGACCAGGCCATCTCTGCAAGGTATGGAGGGGACATCTGCAAGGAGTTTCCATCCTGGCTCCTGTCACTAGCTAGGTGTGCAGCTCTGCACACAGTCATCCAGTCCCTTTTCCCTCATTCCAAGCCTCATTTTCTCATAGTGAAAATGAAAGAGCTGGACTAGATTCATAGCTGTCAACAATGCTCTATCATCCAAGCCCTTTGTTTACAAGAAATCTGATACAGCCACACCATTAAATAAAATATCTCAAGAAAAGGGGCCAAGGCCTAGGCCTAGGCCTAAGTCAGCTCAGCTCTCCAGCCCACCTGCTTTTAGAGGTTGAACAGAAGGCACCCCCCGACCCCCACACAGGAGCCCCTAGGGTTCCTTGGAGCACAGTTAGAGAACCATAAGACCACGTTGTCTTTAAATCTCCTTCCAGACCTGACCCTCCATGATTCCAGGTATGTACAGAGTAACTGCAGCGCATTATTGAACCCGACCAAATTAACTCAAGCCTGATGTGTAACACATATCAGAAGAATACAGCCAGGGTCTCTCTGTCCCCAGCTCCTCAGCCCTGCTGCCTGGGCAAAAGTCAGTCAGCAGGAAGTCCTTTTTGACCGGTTTCAGCTCGAAACCCTACAGCATCAGGGACGAGGGGAAGTAATATAAAAAAAAATACCTGCAATCTTATCCTGAAGAGAGTATCCCGTGAACATAAAGCAATTAAAGGAGACTATAGAAATAAGACCTGCAATAAATTGGTATGAACAATAGGTGTGGAAAGTGGGGAAAGGGCATCGGGCAGGAAACGCCTAATCCCAGGTTGGCATGACCTTGGGCAAGGTGCCAGTGTCTCAATGACCTTGATGGTAGGGCTGAACCAGGTCACCTCTGTGAGAATTCTCTAACCACAAACTACTGTGACTCTAAGTATTGCATGGCCAGGCACGGTGGCTCATGCCTGTAATCCCAACACTTTGGGAGACTGAGGCAGGCAGATCACCTGAGGTCAGGAGTTCGAGACCAGCTTGGCCAACATGGTGAAACCCCTTCTCCACTGAAAATATAAAAATTAGCCAGGCACCATACTGTGTGCCTGTAATCCCAGCTACTCAGGAGGCTGAGGCAGGAAAATCGCTTGAACCCAGAAGGTAAAGCTTGTAGTGAGCCGAGATCATGCCACTGCACTTCAGTCTGTGCAACAGAGTGAGACTCTGTCTCCAAAAAAAAAGAAAAGAAAAGACTTGTAAGTACTTAAGAATGTTGATAATGATGTTGTCAAATTGTCAGAATTGGCATTTTCCAGCTACTTATGTTTATTACTCCTAGATATTCCTCAACCGTGACATCAGCAACCATCTTAGGCCATTGGCAGGGAGTGAGCTGACTACTCCCCAGGATCTCAGGTAAGGAAAAGATAATGGTTTTCCGTTTGTAAGGTCAGCGTGAACAATATCTCCCAGAGGCCTCTGTACTATGATTACAGCCACCTTGGCATAAATGAGCACTTATCAAATCCACAAGAGGCAAACAGACATCTGCAGGCTGGCAGAACTGTCTGCAAGGATTTGCTTGACACAGATCTCTGGCTGGGCTCATAGTATCAGAGGTCCCCGGGTTTATTAATTGTTTTTAACGATCATTTTTTTCACCACCTAAACAGAAGGACCCTTTAGCTGAAAGCAAGAGGAACTAACACAGAGAGGCAGTGAGACTCAAATGGCTCAATGAAGCCTGGGTGTGACTGGGCTAATGCTTTTTCAGGTCACAGGTCACTCTTACAAGGTAATCCATTTGCCTAAAGAGACAGTGCATGTAAACGCAGCATCTTGAAGGAAGGGAACTGTTGTGGCTAGGTGATTGGGTGGAGTGGCATTTCCTCTGGAATCTGATTGAAGAGCCTGATTTCCAGCTTGGTCTCCTGGTCTTCTTTAGCTTTTGACTTCCAGAGTCTTATTAGAACCAGCTAGGTGGCCCCTAGAATTATGTATCCACCTTTGTCAAAAGCAGGCTACGGAGATGGAGCCTGGTAAGGAAAATAAAGGTAAAGTAGTATGGCCTTCACTCATTATGGACAAGATGTCCTCTGTGTACATCAGAAAGCTTTCACCTGCAAGTAACAGACACTCAGCTCAAACCACCTTTAAAAAGAAGGATATTCTAATCTCAGAAAGCAAGTTCAGCAAGTTCCAAGGAAATGAAAACCAGTGGTTCAGCGTTGTTATCATAAATGCCTTCCAGCTCTTGGCTCTACCATCCTCAGAGAATTCGTTTTGGCCTTAGGCAGCTCATCTCATGTTTCAAGACCCCTCAGCCCTCCTGGTTTCACATCCAGATCGGCAGAGTCCACTTCATGGTGGCCAACCTGTCACGCTGCACAGGGCCTTGTGCCTAGAAGGACCCACACTTGGCTTAGTGCTCTGCCATCACCGTCTTAACATTCTTAGTCTTACCTGTGAACTTGTGTTTTATGAGTAAAGTCCTGTGGGACAGTAGAGATGCATGTGAGCAGAGGGGAGCTATGCAGCGCACATGTCCTCCTTCCCTGCTGTCCCACGTACAGGTCATGTTGGGGATCCCCATGAGCACAGAATTCCAAGGACCCACGATGCAAGGGAATCAGCGAGACTCAAAGCCAGCACAGTAAGCATGGTAAGCCCACGACCAAGTACGTGGCAGCACAGACAGCCCCAGAAGCCATGCTTTGTGTCCAAATCAGAACTTGCTCTGAACACAGAAAGAAAACAGTAGGACTCTAAGAAAACACAGGAGATCAAGCAACCCTACTCTATTCTTTTGAACACGTGTTACTTCTCCGTGTTAGACAACTACTTACACTGAAAATGATGACATAGGTTGGGTATGGTGGCTCATACTTGTAGTCCCAGCACTTTGGGAGGCCAAGGCGGGCAGATCACCTAAGGTCAGGAGTTCAAGACCAGCCTGGCCAACGTGATGAAACCCCGTCTGTACCAAAAAATACAAAAGTTAGCTGGGCGTGGTGGTGCACGCCTGTAATCCCAGCCACTCAGGAGCTGAGGCAGGAGGAGAATCACTTGAACTCAGGCGGGGGAGGTCACAGTGAGCCAAGATCACACCACTGCACTCCAACCTTGACAACAAGAGCAAAACTCTGTCTCAAAAAAAAAAAAAAAAGAAAGAAAGAAAAGAAAATGATGACACAGAAGGAAAGACATAAGTGGTTAGCTGATACACCTTAGTGAACTATTTCAGAAGAAAAATCAGCACAACTCCAGCCTGTAACTCCAAAAGCCTCAATTTCTTGCCTTGTTCCTGTGCCTTGATTTTTGTCCCCTCTTCTTTCATCAACAGAGCAGAAGGGCAACTGCCTCAAGCGTGTGCAGTCATTTATTGCCCGGGAAATGTCCATCCAGAACAGAATATCATCTTCCTGGCGGCCGTCCCATTCAGCCTCTGCATAAAGACTCTGTTTCTTTTCCTAAGCTGTCCCAAGACCTGAGCCTTCTCAGTTTGGTGCATGCTTCACTATGGCATCAACTCTCCAACTTCTTCAATGCCCTCCAAGACCATAGTGATAAGAAAACAAAGATCACCCATCCCCAAGCTGGGAGGAGGACTCCTTTTTTCTCTCTACAGCCTTTTATACGTTTCACTTGCTTACCACATAATATGGATAACCTATGAAAAAGATTTCACATGTATACATTTTTAAATCACTTACTCGACTTGTTTGTGAAGACAAAAATACATTTTAAAAATGCCACAGACTTCTTCCTGCAAGTTAAAGAAAAAGATTCAGCTTCCTGTATAAGAAGAAATATCGTAAGTCACATGTGTAGCCCAAGCTATTTGGGAAATTGTGGTGGGAGGATCACTTGAGCCCAGGAGTTCGAGGCCGCAGTGAGCTATAATGGTACCGCTGCACTCCAATCTGGGCAACAGAGCAAGGCATCATCTCTTAAAAAAAAATTAAAATTAAAATAAATTTAAAGATTAAAAAATATATTTAAAAGAAATATCACAAGTGAACTATAATTCATCCCAAAAGAGAATATGGATGTTTTCAAAGAGCAACATCAAAATGTCCGAGGCTAGTCACCATTTCTTTCTTGAGAACATTCATAAGCCACTGCTCACCCCTGGACTCCATTTTAAAAACAGATGCCACAGAATTCCTCTCTGCTCAGCCCATTCTCACATCACCAGTCCCCAGGCACGGACCTCACCCCTGGCCAGCCTTCCGGCATGCCAGGCCTCCTCCTCCCCCAGGCCCATGCAGAAGAGGGAAGTGGGTCACACGGGGAGCCCGTGCTATGAGTGGACGTACCCTGCAGACGGAAGTGGAAGGCCAGAGGTGGAGTGGTTTCTTCTTCCTTATTCCTTTATATTCTGCTAAACTTTAGCAACTCTCTCAACTGACTCATGCATAGACTTGTTCTAGAAGAAACTCTGTTACAGGCAGCAAAACTCTGAAGGTGCTTTAGTTCCACCCCCGGAGGAGAGTGACAGTCCCACACACCCAACAAGGTAGCATTGGAACCAGAGCTAGAACCCAGAGCTTGTCCCCAGCCAAGTTCTCTTTCATCAGCAATATCTGATTTCCCAGAATCATCCATCATGGTGTGCTCTGGACCAATTTTTTGTCTGAAAACTAGACAAAAAGATAACTGTTCCATTTCTATTTCTACACTACAGCTCATACAATTGAAAGGAAGGACACTGCTGTGAGAACCATCCTCCATCACTAAAGCAAACTGGTTGAGTTCTTTTTATTTATTAAATAAGATTGGAAGGGGTCATTGTCTTGATTAGCATTTCTAAGCCTTGACATTGCTGATATTTTTGGTGGGATCACTCTTTGATGTGGGGACCATCCTGTGCACTGCAGGATGTGTAGCAGCATCCTGGCCTCCACTCACGAGGCACTGGTAGCATCTCCTCCCTTCCACTTGTGACAATCAAAAGTGTCTCCTTTCGAAATTGCCGATTGTCCCCTGAGGGGCAAGACGCCCTTGGTTAAGAATCACTGATCTAGGGGAAACTCGATTATTTGGTTGTCATTGAAAATACTCATCAAGAAAAGGATTGTTCACATTAGGGCTTTATAGACAAATAAACTGGAAAACTGTGAATCCAAGGCATTTCTCAACAGCCAGTGCCCAGAATAGCCTGAAAGGGGTCCTGGAGAGATAGGTGGGGACCTCAGTAAACCCCTGAGGCATGGTAGTTCATGTGTATTATTGACCTTTCCAGGTGAAGGCAAAAGGATATTTGAGTCAGGGTTGAAAAGCATACTGATAAAAGCAGAACATGGCCAGGCACAGTGGCTTATGCCTGTAATCCCAGCACTTTGGGAGGCTGAGGCGGGCGGATCACCTGAGGTCAGGAGTTCGAGACCAGCCTGGCCAACATGGTGAAACCCCATCTCTACTGAAAACACACACCAAAAAAACTAGCCAGGCATGGTGGTGTGTGCCTGCAATCCCAGCTACTCAGGAGGCTGAGATAGGAAAGTCGCTTGAACCTGGGAGGTGGAGGTTGCAGTGAGCCAAGATCACACCACTGC
>NW_012102809.1:7197460-7224508 GCF_000951045.1 Mandrillus leucophaeus
ATCAAAATGTCCGAGGCTAGTCACCATTTCTTTCTTGAGAACATTCATAAGCCACTGCTCACCCCTGGACTCCATTTTAAAAACAGATGCCACAGAATTCCTCTCTGCTCAGCCCATTCTCACATCACCAGTCCCCAGGCACGGACCTCACCCCTGGCCAGCCTTCCGGCATGCCAGGCCTCCTCCTCCCCCAGGCCCATGCAGAAGAGGGAAGTGGGTCACACGGGGAGCCCGTGCTATGAGTGGACGTACCCTGCAGACGGAAGTGGAAGGCCAGAGGTGGAGTGGTTTCTTCTTCCTTATTCCTTTATATTCTGCTAAACTTTAGCAACTCTCTCAACTGACTCATGCATAGACTTGTTCTAGAAGAAACTCTGTTACAGGCAGCAAAACTCTGAAGGTGCTTTAGTTCCACCCCCGGAGGAGAGTGACAGTCCCACACACCCAACAAGGTAGCATTGGAACCAGAGCTAGAACCCAGAGCTTGTCCCCAGCCAAGTTCTCTTTCATCAGCAATATCTGATTTCCCAGAATCATCCATCATGGTGTGCTCTGGACCAATTTTTTGTCTGAAAACTAGACAAAAAGATAACTGTTCCATTTCTATTTCTACACTACAGCTCATACAATTGAAAGGAAGGACACTGCTGTGAGAACCATCCTCCATCACTAAAGCAAACTGGTTGAGTTCTTTTTATTTATTAAATAAGATTGGAAGGGGTCATTGTCTTGATTAGCATTTCTAAGCCTTGACATTGCTGATATTTTTGGTGGGATCACTCTTTGATGTGGGGACCATCCTGTGCACTGCAGGATGTGTAGCAGCATCCTGGCCTCCACTCACGAGGCACTGGTAGCATCTCCTCCCTTCCACTTGTGACAATCAAAAGTGTCTCCTTTCGAAATTGCCGATTGTCCCCTGAGGGGCAAGACGCCCTTGGTTAAGAATCACTGATCTAGGGGAAACTCGATTATTTGGTTGTCATTGAAAATACTCATCAAGAAAAGGATTGTTCACATTAGGGCTTTATAGACAAATAAACTGGAAAACTGTGAATCCAAGGCATTTCTCAACAGCCAGTGCCCAGAATAGCCTGAAAGGGGTCCTGGAGAGATAGGTGGGGACCTCAGTAAACCCCTGAGGCATGGTAGTTCATGTGTATTATTGACCTTTCCAGGTGAAGGCAAAAGGATATTTGAGTCAGGGTTGAAAAGCATACTGATAAAAGCAGAACATGGCCAGGCACAGTGGCTTATGCCTGTAATCCCAGCACTTTGGGAGGCTGAGGCGGGCGGATCACCTGAGGTCAGGAGTTCGAGACCAGCCTGGCCAACATGGTGAAACCCCATCTCTACTGAAAACACACACCAAAAAAACTAGCCAGGCATGGTGGTGTGTGCCTGCAATCCCAGCTACTCAGGAGGCTGAGATAGGAAAGTCGCTTGAACCTGGGAGGTGGAGGTTGCAGTGAGCCAAGATCACACCACTGCACTCCAGCCTGGGCAACAGAGTGAGACTCCGTCCAAAAAAAAAAAAACAAAAAAAAACCAGAACATAAGTTGATGACTATGAGATGAATAGTGTGGTGTGGAGAGAAGCCAGAATGGTGTTTGGGTCCTTAGAGAAAGCCTGGCATTGTCTATTTGAATAGTTGCTTGCAAGCCTTGGACTAGCTGGTACCCATTGAGCCTCTTTACTGAGAGGATGGGAGTATCACAGGAATTAGACATGGAGACTAGGAGTGTTTTGTGAAGGACACCTTGAATTATAAGTTGAAGATCTTCGAGAATTCTTGTCTTTAGGATATTACAGTAATGTTGAGAGTGGCATGGAAGGTTCTATTTCTACTTTGAGAGGTTCAGCCTCCTTGATTTGGTCTGTGTCAGTGAAGTGACCAGCTCGAAGGCAGTTGGGTATTTTAGTTAGCATAGTTTGTACTTGAGGTTTTAAAGGGGGATCAGGGATTTTGACAGAGCAAGAAAAGTGTGATGGTCAATGAGAGCCATGAAAGGGCAAAGAAGCAAGGCTGGGACCCAAGGCTCTTAAGGGTGAGGCCTTCAAGGGAGCAAAACTACTGGCAGTCCAGTTGGAAAGTAACTGTCTTTCCAGAAGGTTTACTGAGTAGTGGAACTAAGAAGCTGTACTGGGTGGGGAGGGTTCTAATAAGACAGAATAAGGTTCTGATAAAAGCAGCACATGGATGCTCATCAAGTCCCACCACAGGCATGACTTGTGTGCTCTTAGGGAGAGTGGCAGGAGGCGTTCATGGTGAGATGTGTTGCTCTGGGTCCATTAGGAAGAGAGTGGAGTGCCCATTGATGTGGAAGATGCTCTCCTTTTATGAGTTAGTGTGGACACAAAGGGGAACACCCCTCCAAGAAAGTCATTAAAAGATGAATTTTTAAGCTCTTGCTCTCTTTTGTGTTTTAAAGCCAGGCAATCCCAAGCCGAGCATTGTTTTTATTTATATCTGCACGTGTGCCTAACAAGTTGGGGTTTGGAATGAGCAGATTGGCCTGGTTTGCTTCCTCCTGGTCAGTGAAGTTGTGCAGCCATCAGTTTGCACTGTGTTGATTTGGCCTCTTCTCTCATGGAGTCTTCAGGATGTTGGGCTAGTGTACACTTTCAGAGAGAGAAGCGTTCTGCCTACTTACGTTGTGTTTTGGGGTAATATCTCTGATTTCTGATCAGAAGCCATTAACGCAATAATAAAAGCAAAAGTAGCTCAGTCATCAAATATAAGATGAGATCATATATTTTGTTAAACTTTAGCAACTGTCTCAACTGACTCTATCAAAATGTCATCCTTTCTAACATTTTCTAATCTATGTCTATAGTGAGAGGCAAATTCATCTCTGTGTTGTCTGCCATCTTTTATCTTTGACCAGTTTTTGAGGAGAGACAGTGGGAATGGATTCTAAAGTCTCTCCCCTATAGTTTTGGCCTGCATCCGGGTGTTCTGATTTCTTTGAAAGTCCTCATGAAGAGTGACCCATCTGGCTTTTTCAAAACATAAAGTGGCATCTCTGGTACCCATTCACAGCTGCAAAAATTGATACGGTTCAGGGAACCAAGGAGAATATACCCCAAGGACCAGACCGAATGGATTACTAAACTCTTCCCTATTCTCACTGTCTGAAAAGTCCTTAACAATTGCATATGGACCTGAGTGAGTCCTTATTCAGTTGGGCCCTCGGGTCATGGGCCTTCCATCATACTGGGGAAGCACCAACAAATCGGGATGAGGTAGGGAAGTGGGAGCAGGGGCGCTTGGGGAGCAGGGGCTAAAGGAGGAAAAAAGAAGTCCCTCAGACTAAGGAGGAATATTGGGTGGAGGGGGGAAAGCCTCAGGGCAGGGCCCATAGAGGGGTGGGGGGAAGAAGTGTTGAGAGGTTTCATTAAGGGTGGAGAAGGAGTGGGAGGAGAGGTTGGTAGTAAGAGAGATGTGCTTAAGGGACTGCTCAGTTTGAAGTAGATTGGAGACATTTCCTCATGTTTCAGCGTCCTCATACCAAGCAAAATAAGCTGACCTTTGAAGAGACGAGATCTTCAAGGGGGCTGTAGATGGACACGATTAGGGAGATTCCAGGTGCCTCAGAGGGGTCACTGCAGTTCCGACTTGTCCTCAGGGAAATCTTGCCATTTTAGGGGGATAATGAACTGAATTTTCATCACAGTGGAATACATATCATCGGAAGGGATTTTTAAAGGAGGCGGGGGAGAAGTGGATTGAGAATTTTCCATAGTATGAAGGTTAAACAGAAACCAACTACAAAACAAAGCCCGAAGAGCACTCAAGCAAATATCAAAATCAAATCCTTACCACGCTGCCAAGGACCGATATCCGGAGCACGGGACCAGGAGCTGGACTCACAGTGGGATCTCCGATCAGTCACAGAAGGAGCTTGACGAGCTCAAGGGGTCTCACTCCCTGGGTGGAGAAGACGGGGCTCCAGATGGGTTTCCAGTCTGTCCTGGCAGCTGGTTTTGTCTAGACTTTCATAGGGAGCGGTGAACCAGTTCCAAGTGGGGGTGATTTTACAGTTGGGATGTTCATGTCATCAGGAGGCATCTGTCAATCAGCTGGAATATCTAGCTCTGTTTCTAGCTTGTTTGGAGGAACAAATAGTTCAGCTAATCATTTAAGAAACAAAGAATGGTAATTTGGAGGGTCTCCGTGTGTCCTTATCACAGGAAACAAGGGGATCACCCATGACTGTTATGGAGATCGCAAGAACAAGTATACAGTATTTATGAACGGACCTACTGGTCTGCTAGTAGGGCTGCCATAACAAAGTACTGCAGAGTGGAGGCTTAACCACAGAGATGCATCGTCTCACCATGCTGGAGGCTGGAAATCCCAGGTCAGCACATGGACAGGGCTGGTTTCTCCTCTGGCCTCTCTCCTCGGCCGTCTTCTCCCTGTTTCCCCACATGGTCTTTCCTCCATGTGTGTCTGTGTCCTCATCTCCTCTACTTATGAGGACATCTGTCATGATGGATTAGGGCCCACCCTAGCGACTTCATTTTACCTTCATCACCTCTTTAAAGACCTCTCCAAATACGGTCACACTCTGAGTTACTGGGGGTTAGGACTCCAACATCTGCATTTTAGGAGGACACAACTCAGTCTGTGACAGTGGGTCTTCTCGAAGTCTCATGGGAAAGAGTGATTCTTTGCAGTAAGTCATTTCCTGGAACACAAAAGGATGGGAGACATCTGACATACAAGTGTGGGCAATTGCCTTTGGCTGTCTTCCAGAGGCACAGGGCTCAGGTGCAGCCCTGCACTGTCACGGGGTCCCAAAAGAGGCCCCTTGGTTTGCTGTGCTCCACTTCAAGCTTCCATGAGCTGATGGGGGAGGGGTGGGAAAGAACTCGCAAGGGAACTGAGACCTACTGAAAAAAGGAAGGAGAAGTAAAGAAAATGTCTACGGGGCTGAGGGAGACAGGGGAAATGTGGTTTGAGGTTGACAAAGGGGAGGGAGAATGAGAGAGCCACACAGCAGGAGGCTTGGCTGTAAGAGAGAGAGATTCTGAACCGTCTCCAGGAGGCACAGAATGTGAGAGACAGGTGAGTGAGGGAAGATTTCCCCACAAATCTTCGCCCTGTTAATCCACGCAGGCTCAGCCCCACAGGAGTTGTTTGGTGAGCACACATATTACTGTTCAAGACTGGAATCTGATTCATGCACCTTTGTGTTCAGCCTCTGCGAAGAAAGGCCTGGGAGCAGGGTGCATGGAAGGGCCTGCTTCATTCTGGGTGCCCAGCCTCCAGCAGGTTACCCCTCCTGCCAGATGCATGGGCAGGCAGCTTGCCTCCTTCCTGGGCTGTGAGGTCCCTGATGACAAAATGAATGCAGCTAGTTGGAATTCTGCTTACTCAACCTCTATTGAGTGAATGAGCAGTGAACGACCTGCTGCCGCCTTACTGTTCCCTCTGCACACAGCAGAGGCTTGGATGGAAGGAATTCCTGGGTCCCCCTGAAAATGTTCAGGCACTAGCACGTATGAATCAATCTAGACCTTTTTTTGCATCCGATTATGTTTTCAACTTGCATCACCTCTTGGGGGCACTGAAGTCATAATTCTTCCATTCCCCATGTGTCCTAACCAGGCAGGAGCTGCATGGCTGTCTAAACCCTTGTGGGTTTGTGATAAATGGGCGAGTGTTGAAAGAGAAAGGCAAACAAACTGCTTTCCCAAAGAAGTCGGGAGACGCCCTCGACAAGCCCTGGACAGAGCAGAGAATGGGCTCCGCCAGGAGCTGGGGAGAGCCTCGGGGAGGCTGCTATGTCCAGGACTTCAGCCTTACTGCACCTACCCTACCAGTCTGTGCCCAGAGGACCTGAACTTAGCCCTGTGTGTGGATATCTGCTGCAGAATGTGCTAAGTGCCCAGAAGAGAGGCCGGGGAGACAAAGGCAGCAGGGCAGGATGGCAGAGGGGACACCTCCGCCATCCAGCCTCCTCTTTCCGTCTGGCGCTTACGCATCTGGGTGCCACACACTTCCTGTGCTGCCCAAACCAGCGCCAGCCCAGTTGTAGAGGGAAGTAAGAGAACACGCACAGCAGAGGCCTGGAAGTGGCCAGGGAAGGAGGAGAGGCCAAACGCAGCGCCTGAGTACTTTCTTTTTGGGAGGTGCTACGAGGCATGCAAAAGCAAACAGTAATGGCTCTCAGTAACTTCAGCAGGTGCCAGCGCTCAGCAGCCGCCCTTCCAAAGAGGGGTCGCTGGCAGCTGCAGCATCAGGCGGAGTGGCTGCATAGGACGCTTTTTCTAGTGCTGTTTGCCTTCACGGTTCTCCAACACAGATGAGCTGGAGGGTGGATGGTTTTAAGATCCATTTGTGTACCGTGAAAGCACATGGCCTGTCTTCCCAAGAGTTTCTGCATTTCCAACTTTTTAATCCACAATAGAAAAGAGTCTAGAAAAACTAATTGCAGTTAGAGCAGGTTTTCCTTGTGCCAGTGTCCTCATATCCTCCCCCTGAAAATGACTCCCCAAGGAACCTGCTCTCCAGCAGAATGTGGTATTGTCTCTTAAAATAAGAACAAAAGCAGCAGAGCCAGAGATGGAGCAGAAAAAGCGAGATGTGACATTCCTCCTACATTTACTTCCTCAGGTCCTTTTCCAGGAGTAAATGGTCATCGTGCACCCATGGGAAGAGTGCTGCATCCACGGAGGGCCTGGGCCAACAGTGCTCTGAAATGGGTTTCATGAAAGCATCTGTGACTCATCCCTGTCCAAGAATGTTTTCATTAAGATTCAGCAGAAGCGATGTGCCAGGTCAGCAAACACAACTGCAAAACTGGGGCCTGCCAGCCTGGCCAACACAGCAAGACCCCGTCTCTGCTAAAAATTAAAACTAAAATTAATTAGCTGGGTATGGTGGCTGTAGTCTCAGTTACTCAGGCGGCTAAGGTGGGAGGGTCACTTGAGTCCAGGAGGCTGGGGCTACAGTGAGCCGTGATTGCACCACTGCACTCCAGCCTGACGCCGTCTCAAAAACAAAACAAAAAAACCTGGGGCCTGAATGCAAAGTGAAACACTTGCTCCTGTTAATCGTAGCACTTGCATTACAGGCCAGGTGGCTCCTAGCATCCGTCCGCAGCACAAGGCCATGTTGTGTAGCAGCACATCCCTAGTCCAGCCGCAGGGAGCTGCCTGCAAGGGGAAGTGGTGAGCAAACAGCTGCACAGCAGCAGGGAAGCTCCATCTGCCTCTCACTTCACGGCCCTCCCCAGCTGCTGCAGAGATGCTGGGGGTCCCTTCCACACGCAGGCCTGTGTTCTAGCTAATGAGAGCCAGGAGACTGGCAAGATTAAGCAGAGGCCTCATGAGTGATCTGGCAAACCCCACTGCACTTCAAAACAGATCCCTAGATTCTGGGCTTCACCTCATTTAAAAAGGACATTGTGTATACTGTTTCAAGTACATAAAATAATGAGGAGATGAGAAAGAGGAAAGAAAAATAGTTTTCAAAAGCTATCCTTTAATTCCCTCAGAAGCACAGCTCTCAGTGTCTACAAAGGGCTTAATCTGTGCTTGGTCGGTGGACAGAGTAGTCCATGTGCTTGGCCCAGTGTCCTACTCTGTGAACATTCTAACTGCATGAGCACACTGGGCAGCTGCCTGGGACCGGGGGCTGGCACTGTAGCCATGACCTTGTGGCTAGTCCCTCTGTGTGACCAAGCTGAAAGGCATTAAGTGGATTAAGCGGCTCCAAGTAACACGGAAGGCACTCTTCCTCTTTTGCAGAACAAGGCTCTCATTTTCAGCTTTAAGCCACTTTATTTCCACTTCTAAGAGTCAGGACTGTTGTTCTGGATCTCAGTGAGACGGCACCCAGCACACCCAGTGGAGTCAGAGAACTCTCAGTCTCTTGCCGATAGCCTGAAAAAAATAGGGACCATGGAGGAAGGAAGGTCAGGCTGCACCCATGGGTCAGAGGACTGGGAATTCCCAGGCGTCACTTGGCCTTTGACATCTGTTCATCTTTAGAGGCCAGGATGCCAGCAGTCGGCCCCTGATGACACAGACAGGGCTAGGGTAGGAGCCATGCATTAGAGCCGGAGGACTTCTCCTGAACCTCATTCTCCAACAGCCCAACTCTGTCCCCTTAACACATGCTGATGACAAAATGAATGCAGGTAGTTTGAATTCTGCTTACTCAACCTCTGTTGAGTGAATGAGCAGTGAAACGCCTAAGGGGGGCAAAACTGAGCAGTAGTCCCAGATAAAACACACATGGAGTGACTAAGCGGTGGCCCATGCTTTGCCAACCCGCAAGCATAACCACTTTATGCCACGAGTATGGAGTCTGTTTGGGATGGGCTGAAGGCTTCTGGGTCCTTCAGAAATGTGCAAAGGACCTCTCTCTCCATGGTGAGTGGACAGGGTCCAGGAGATCCCAAAGGTCATAGAGTCCAGAAGTGAGGTCTAAAATTCCCCTGGGGCGCAAGACACAGAGAAAATAAATGTATTCTAGGGACCCCCAAGACCAGGCCCATGGCGGGGGTGGAAGGCTTCCAGGGAGCTATCAGAGTGCGGCACTTCCATCCTGGAGTCAAACCGTCCACAAACAAATGCAAGAATGCAGAAGGGGGCTGGAGGCGAGAGCAGCAAAGAGGCAGGCCAAGGGTCAGGGAAGGGCAACTGTGAAATAACGAGGTGATTTATACAATTTACTGTATATTTCAAGGTAGCTAGAAGAGAAGAATTGCAATGTTCTCAACACAAAGGAAAAATAAATGTTTGAGATGATGGATATGCCAATTACGCTGCTTTGATCATTGCATATTGTATAGAGGCATCAAAATACCATATATACCTCCAAAATATATACGACTGTTACATATCAATAAAAACTTTAAAATAGAACTTTAAAAACTAACCTCGTGATTTAACACTGGAGCGAAGAAAAAAGACTAGTTTATATCTGTTCTGTAAGATTCATTCATTCATTCAATCACTCATTCTGCGAGTTTCTACAAAAATTTCAAGTTCCAAATCTACATACCTACTGTGGAGGAAAAGGGCTCCTCAGGAGCCAAGGAAACACGGTCGGTCACTGTATTCTAAGCTGTGACTTCTAGTCACGGCAACGTACTTTTCATTGACTGATGAGAATAAACATTCAAATGGACATTCAGAAAACTGTTTCTGCCGGGTGCAGTGACTCACGCCTGTAATCCCAGCACTTTGGGAGGCCAAGGAGGGCGGATCATTTGAGGTCAGGAGTTTGAGACCAGCCTGACCAACATGATGAAACCCCATCTCTACTAAAATACAAAAAATTAGCTGGGCATGGTGGCAGCAGGCATCTGTAATCGCAGCTACCTGGGAGGCTGAGGCGGGAGAATCACTTGAACCCAGGAGGCAGAGGTTGCAGTGAGCCAAGATCACGCCACTGCACTCCAGCCTGGGAGACAGAGCAAAACTTCCTCTCAAAAAATATTAAAATTTAAATTTAAATTTAAAAAACTGTTCCTGGTCCTCTTGTTGTTGGGTAAGAAACCCAATCTCATCGGAAGATGCTCCTCTTCTGACCTCCATGCTTCGAAGGTCCCCTTTCAGAGCTGGCCCATTGTCAGCCGTGGAATTCTTGCTGGGTTCAGCGTTTCCTTTGTCTCTCAGACCAGTCTTCAGGTTCTGACAAGTGGGTGAATTTTCCCTAAATTTTCATGTAACACAAAAGGAACTTCTGTGCTAAGGAACTTTGTGGGGGGTGTGGTTTCTTGCTTGTGGCTTGGGTCCTGTCACTTATGTTGCTCTGCTGAGCTTTGCTGGAGGAAGGATTGAGAACACCTGCTACAGCCACAAGCCTAGAGGAGGTGTGGGCGAGCAGAGCTGCCCCGGGGCCCCACTCAGGACACCTGAGTGCCAACACCGGACCTGCTACCAATAGGCTCTTGTGCCTCATTCCCATCACCGTGGGGAAATACAAAAGGGCAAGGGGTAGGGGCAGACCTTAGTCTAGATCAGGATTTCTCAAACTTGGAACTACTGATATCTTGAGACAAAAGATTATTTGTTGCGGGGATTGTGCTGTGCATTTGTAGGATGTTTAGCAACATCTGTGGCCTCTACTCTCCTACAGTTGTGAGAATCAAAAATGCCTGCAGACATTGCTACATGTCCCCGAAATGGGGCATCCAGCCGCTGGTGTAGACCTGTGATGTGTAATCCAGAAGCCACATGTAGTCACTAACCATGTGACTAGTCCAAATTGAGATGTGCTTTAAGTATAAATGTACACTGGATTTCAAACATTAAATAAAGAACAAAAAAGAATATAAAATAATCCATGAATATTAATATATTACATTTTATATTATTTATATTTTATATCGATTATTTGTTATAATGATACTATTTTTATACATCAAGTAGATTAAAATATATCATAAGAATTTATTTCATCTCATCTCTTTTTTTTTACTTTTTATAATGTTGCCACTTAAAACAATTGAAATAACACATATGGTCCCATTGTGGCCACATTAGATTTCTACTGGCCAGCATGGGACTAGACTCAGGCTAAGATCCTCCCAATTCAGGCTAAGGTCCTTCCCATTCAGGCTAAGGTCCTCCCTGCTCAGGTAGTCCCAATTCTCTGTGAATGAGTTACTACTGCAGGAATAATAAATCATTTTCCAGCACTATCCAGGTAGCTGAGGCGTAACAGAGTGTGGACACAGAATCCCATCAGAAAATTTCCAAGGTGTGTTTGAGACTCTCTCTCTTCCATACTAAACTAAGCAAAACCTGCAGCATCAGCGTTTAGAGGCAACACCCTTCTCCATCCCACAGAGGAAGCAGCCCTAACTGTCAACATCCTGTTCTGGCAAGCCCATGGATGCAACAGGCCCTGGAAAACCCCATGCAGAGGCCTGGGGAAGCCAGCCTCACTGTGGAAACTTTCCACTCCCAGCTACCCATAAGTAAGAGAGCCTGGGACCTGCACTTCTCTGTAGCCAGGAGAGCCAGCTCCTCATGGGAACTGGTGGAGTGCTTCATGATTTACTATCTTTCCACACACATCACCTTTCTTCATTCCTACAACGGTCATGCAGCTGTGAACTAGGATGTCTCCATTTTATATGTGACCGGTAGAAATTTTGCTCCAGAAACGTTTATTTCTCCTTCTCCTTCTTCTCCTTCTCCTTCTCCTTCTCCTTCTCCTTCTCCTTCTCCTTCTCCTTCTTCTTCTTTTTTGATGGAGTTTTGCTCTTGTTGGCCTGGCTGGAGTGCAATGGCATGATCTTGGCTCACTGCAACCTCCACCTCCCGGGTTCAAGCGATTCTCCTGCCTCAGCCTCCCCAGTAGCTGGGACTACAGGCCCCCGCCACCATGCCTGGCTAATTTTTGTATTTTGAGTAGAGATGGGGTTTCACCATGTTGGCCAGGCTGGTCTCGAACTCCTGACTTCAGCCGATCTGCCCGCCTTGGCCTCCCAAAGTGCTGGGATTATTGCCAGTGGGCCACTGGCCCACTGTGCCTGGCCCATTTCTTCATTTTGATCAAATTAAATGAATTCTAAGCCCAGATGCCACAAGAGTGGTCAGAAATTCAATCTCAGCCCTTTCTCCACTGTCCTGTCTCATCCCAGCTCCTGCAGTTAGTTGTTCCAGAGGCAAAAGTCTAGGGTTGTGAGCAAAGGAGAACATGCATGGTGGCTTCTCTGGTTTTCCTCCCTGGTCATCCTTACTAGATCATTGTCTTGGCCCACCTGGTACCGCAAAGAGCTCTGTGTGCTGCTCACAGGATGCACCACCCCTTGCCAGGTTTGGCCACCTCTGGGAGCTGTGACTGTGACAATCCAGGACTCAAGTTCCTAGTGACCCCCCCTGAATTTTCAACCCACCGACTCTCCCCTAGCCTTGGGAAAGCAACCTGTCTCATCTCTGCTGGGCAGCTAACTCTCCTTGAAAACAAAACCAAACCAAATGCACCAGCCTCAATGGTCTTGTCCTCACATACACTCCATCCTTAGGCACGAGCTAGCGTGATCTCCTGAATGACTTTAAGTTTTCAAAATAAAATCCAGGAGGGAAAATCTGCTTAACACCTACAGCACAAACCTCCTAGCAAGATGAGGAGCTCGAAGGCCGGGAGGCTTTCTGGGAATGGAGGCATAAAAAAAGACAACAGACAAAAGACAACTTAAGATCTCTATAAACGATGCTTTTTTTCACCAATGGAGAAACCAGGACTCTGCAAGGTCAAATGACCTGCTCAGGATTACAGTTCTGTTAAGAGTCAGAGGAGGGACTGAAACCCAGGACCCCTGACTCCATCTAAACATATCATGAGCAGCTCCTATTCCATGCTCCACCCTGAAATCACTGAAGAGCATGGAAAGGTATCTGTCTGCTCTGCTTCACCGTAAGCTGATGACTTAGGGAGATCCCCAGGCCCTCAATTCTAGTCCTAGAAACTCCTTCCTCAGAGGAAATGCTCTGTTCCCCACAACCAAGTTAGGGCACACTTCTCTGACTCCCTGGAGCATAGGTGGACCTTGCTGGAACATTTCAACAAGACCTTGTTAAAGAGGTGATATTAACACATTACTAAACTAGATATTCTGATTTACAAGAAATGTTTCTCTCTCAACAGTCTACAAAAATGTTTCTGTTTTCTTTTAAAAAACAAAAGTATTCAGAGAAACCCACAGGAGCTTCAGGGGTTCTGCAAAGAGGTAATTCCAACTGCACTGTTTTCAACCGGGTGGTTCTGGATAGAGGAGTTCATTGGGAAAGCCGGTTTAGAGGAGGTGTGAAATGTAGGGTTATCTTAACAGATGAGTGCTTCTCAGCCAGGATAACTAAAGGGCTGATCAAAGTACTCTATCATAAAATTATAAAAGGAGCCCTAAAGTTAGAAAGCATCCTGGACATACTAGTAGGCCCAACTGGGGGACTCTGCAGGAATCGTCACGTAGAGTGTGAAGTTTATTAGAGCACCAGAAACAAAGAGCTGGGACTTGATGTCCCCACAGGAGATGAGAATCACAAGACCTAATATAACTTCTGGCAAATGTGTTTGGCAAAGGTTTCTGTTGAACTTTAAAGAAGAAATATTCTACTCTACTCAATAAGCTTACTACATGCTGCATAGCTAATGATAGAACTGGAAAGATCTACCTATAAAAAAAAAGCATGACTTATAAGACATGAGAGAATATAAAATACACACACAAACAAAAATCAAGTAATTGTAACTCCTTAGAACACTAGATGCTTGTTGAAAATGACAGCAACAAAAGTTGAGTTTCACAAACACGAAGTTGAACCAAAAAATCCCGACACAAGAGTACACATTCAATGATTCCATGAATATAAAGTTAAAAACCAACAAGACCAGCTGTGAATAATCAGTATGGCAGTTCTTCAAAAAATTAAAAATGGAATTGTCATATAATCCAGCAATTCCACTTCTGGGTATATTCCCAAAAGAATGTAAAGCAGGGCGTCAAAGACATCTTTATACACCCGTGTGCAAAACAGCATTATGTACAACAGCTGAAGGACGGAGGCAACTCAAGCGTCCATCAACAGATGAATGAGTAAACAAAATGTGGTGTATCCACACGATGAAATATATTCAGCCTCAAAAAGGAAGGAGATTCTGATACACGCTGCAGCATGGATAAACCTTGTGAACATCAAGCTCAGCGAAATAAGCCAGACACACAAGCACGAATGCTTTATGATTCCACTTGCATTGAAGTACTCCTAGAGGAGTACTATCCATAGGGACAGAAGGTAGAACAATGGTTGCCAAAGGCTGGGAGCAGGGGAAATGGGGAGTTGTTTAAGGTGTATGGAGTTTCAGTTTTGCAAAATAAAGAGTTCTGGAGATGGATGGTGTTGAGGGTTGCACAACAATGTGAACATGCTTAATGTCACTGAACTGTATACTTTGAAATGGTTAAGATGGTAAATTTTATGTTGTGTGTATTTTACCACAATTAATTTTTTTTTTTTAACCAAAGGGAGGAAATACAGGCAAACTAAGCTATGGAACCTGGGAGCTGGTCGTGTTCTATAGTTTAATGGGAGTGCTGGTTACGTAAGCCTTTTTAGTTTTTGAACTTTTATCACACCAAATATTTAGAATTTTGCCAGTTTTCTCAATGCATGTTATGGTTTAATTAAAAGTTTTTTAGTTTATAGGAACAAAAATTAAAACCTACCTATACAAGAAAGGCCACAAGGATGAAAGAGAATCTAAATTCTAGAATGATATGCTATCCTATTAACTTTTGCTCACATTTTGTCCCATAATAGCTTCTGGAGCTCCCAAGTTTAAAAGCAACTCTGATTTTTGTTTTTATTGCCACTTTGGTTAATGAGCAAGAACAACCACCCCCAAAAGAGTCCATTTTTGTTTTTAAAAAGCTTTCTCTTAGGAGTCCCTCCCACAAGGCTGCTCAGCACAGTCCAAGCTCAGTCAAGCACTTCGAGTACAAAACAACTTGAGTGCGTGGAGATCTCACTGTGTGAGCTTTGTCGGGATTAGGTAAATCACAGGTGCACCCTTACCTGAACCAGCCAGCAGCTTACTCATTAATCAAGTGCTTAAGAAACTGTTGCTCCAAGTTCCCCTCTCAGCCTGGCAGACTGGTGTCTTTGGACTGGTTCCCAGTTTGGGGCCCCCTCGGCTCCCCTTTTCCACTCTTTGCCAAAACTTCTCCCTGCAGGTCCTGTCTTATTCTCTTCTCTGCTGGATTCCCCATGCGGAGTTGGCCTCTCAGGTTTCTCCTCCCTGTGTTTCTCCAGCTTTCTCTGACTCCTGCCTGCCAGGCTGCTCTCAAGGCTCAGGTTGTGATCTGAACCAGTTTCTCCACAAGGAGCCCCAGGTCTGTCCTCTCTGAATCATCGTCATTCTTTGTAAAGCTTTTCTTTCTACTTGGATCCTATATCCCTTCCCGCACCTGCCCACGGTCCAAATGCAGCACAGAGCTCACCAAAACCAGCTCTGCATGTCATTCCCATCTGCTCAAGCCTTAAAAATAATAATACTGACTTCTTACAATAGAATAAGCCCTGCATCCAAACAATCTAATGCTCACAACATCTTCATTTTACCAGAGAGGAAACTGAGGCTTGGAGAAGTAACTTGCCTGTGAGCCTATAAAAGTGGCAAAGCTGACCAGGTGTGGTGGCTCACGCTTGTCATCTCAGTACTTTGGGAGGCCAGGGTGGGAGGATTGCTTGAGCCCACGAGTTGGAGACCAGTTTGGGCAACAGAGTGAGATGCCTCTACAAATAATTTTTTTTTTAAATTAGCTGGGTGTGGCAATGTGCCTATGGTCCCAGCTACGCAGAAGGCTGAGGTGGGAGAATCACTTCAGCTCAGGCAGTTCAGGCTGCATTGAGCCGTGATCACGCCACTGCACTCCAGCCTGGTTGACAGAGCAACACCCGATCTCAAAAATAAAAGGAGGTAGGGGGTAAAGCCAAGATGCAAAGGTTGCCTGGATTTGGTGTGCTGGCCTATTGCACGGGGTAGGGTATATTCGAAGCCTGGTCTACCTTCTGCTGAGCTGAAGTCCTACTGCTGGGTGCCATTTTCCCCAGGACACCATGGCATTCAGATCCTGCTGGCTTCCTCCAGCCACTGTTAGAAGAACATTAACAGCAAATCGTGGAATGTCAGGGATTTAAATAACTCTTTAGAGGCCCTCTGATTACATCCTTTTGTTTTAAACATCACATATAAGCCCAGGGCCCTCTGTTTACTTTTGATTTTACCCAAATAGAACCAACTAGGGAGCAGATGTGTGCAGCTCAGCAGGAATCCAGCTTTGGGGAAATACTAATGTCTCCAGACTTGGGACTGGCTTTGTGTGAAATGCTTGGTTAGGGGAAAGGGGCTCCCTGCTGAACAACACCAGGAAAACATCTCCCAAAGGCACCTGTGGCATCTTTAAGCTGTGGGTTGCAGGGGTGCCCATAAAACAAACCCTCAAGGTAGAAAATACGCATATTATTTCAGACTCAGCTCTGTCCGCTTGAGGAAACCAAGACGAACAGCCTGCTTTATCCTCTCCTGACAATCCCTTACAATGTGGGAGCAGGGCCCCAGGGTTCCCACAGGGCCTGAAGAGGACATGCCCAGGGCTCCTATAGCCTTAGAGAGCTGCTCACACAATCTGGGGCTGGGTGAGCACCATCAGGCTTATGGAGAGAGACTAGGCCAAAAGTTCAGGCCCGTTCTGTTGAAAGAGAGAATACTTTTTTGAAAAAATTGCATTTCTTCAGAATTTGCTCAGGATTATCAGAAAAGAGAGAAGGAACAACAAAATCTTTCGTCCTCTAAAGTTGAGCAGGGAAGGGATGGGGAAAGATTTGTTTCCTAATGACAGCCTTTTGTAACTGAAGATCTAAATAAGGAAAAAAAAAAAAAAAAGAAACTTCTTTTCCATTTCTACAAGAAGTGGCCAGCCAGGAAAAGGACTTCTTGTCTAACCCTTCTCTGAAAATGAGGCTTATTCAGTCAGATTTCAACCCAACCTTCTCCACTTTCTGCCTCCATCACCCTTCCGGGGACAGAATTTAGCAGTGGTCTGCCACCCGGAGCCGCCGCTCCCACAGGAACTGCCTCATTAAGCTCTGTGACCAGTAACTCCCAACTTAGGAAAAGCTCAAGAAGGACCATTTTGCACTCTGCTTTGCGCGGTCTTTTTTTCCAAGAACCCTCACTATATAAAACGTTCTAAACTTGGGAACACTAACTTCTGCACTGTTTCCCGCCGAGCCACAGAGCTCACACTAGCATCACGCTCTCCCTTTGCCAGATCTGAGCTCGCTGGAGGAAAATTCAAGTTCCTCTTTCAGCTTCTTTCCTTCACTTCTGGAGACAAGCTTCCCAGCTACCAAAACAGAATGTTTCCCAGGTTTTCCTCCCACACCTATGAACTTTGTTCCTTGATTAAATCCTAGTTTCCCCTCTAAACAGAACTGGACTATGTCCAACCAATTTCTTCAGCTTCTGCAAACATTAACTCAGCAGATGTTTTTTTCAAGAGGTTTGTGTTCGGCTTTTGAGTTGGTTCCGGAGGCTGCCAGTGGAAAGTTTGAGGGGCGTATCAGCAGCATTTTACCCCATCCCCCGCATCCCCTCTGGCCAGCCGGGCAGGAAAAGGAAGCCTGTTTGCGTGCACCAGCCTGCTGACAGGCCTTTGCCATGCGCTGTGCTTTCCTCTGTAGACACAGAGGGACTGAGAGGGAGGAAAGATGAGCAACTCCTTCCCAAGCTGTAGGGTACATGGCTCCAAGAAACGCTCCTGGTCTGGAGTGAATGTCGGACCGTTCTCCTCTCACAGCCAGCCACATAAAGCTGCCTGTCTTCGGACATCTTTCCCCGACGCTTGAGCAGGCTGCAGGGAAAGGGGCCCGCTTGCCCTGAGGAAGGAAACTCCGCAGACCCTCCAGGAAGGCAGGCCTGGGGCGCGCGTTCCCCGGGGAGCCTGGAAACCCACAAGGCAGGAGCCATTAGAGGGCAGCACGTGCCTGTCTCATAACACTGAGCAGGCTCGGTCTGGTCGTTTTTTTTTTTTTCTTCCAATTACAGGGTGTTTCAAAAAGCAAAAGTACTGTGGCTCCAGCGTCAGCAGAAAAACAAGTTAGAAAGACAGGCGGGGGAGGGGGGAGTCCCTCCAACTCCAAAGCTGTGACACGGCTCTTGGGAAAGTCAGGCTGCAGCCCCTGCGCGTGCTAGGAAGATACGTGGAGGTCCCAACACATGCTGTCCCCTTAGAGCCCCCGGGGCCCAGCACCCGACCCAGCGCCTAGAGCCGGTTCGCAGAGAGCGCGCTGGGGAGGCTTGGGCGCCATGCCCTTTGGGTCACTTAGCTCTTCAGCCTCCTGGAACGCTAGGACAAAGGAGCGCCTTGGTGCTGGCAGAAGCCTGGGGCACGGCTGGGTTTTACAAGGAAGGACGAAATCCGATCCCAGCAATCGGGATAGATCACCGTTGCCCGTCTCTGAGGTGACCCAATTCAGGGACCAGCCGCTTGGCCCTGAACACACGTGTGTCACAACCCCAGCTCGTACCCCGGCTTTGCCAGAGAGGTAAGAACGTGGCATCCCTCCCTGGGGCCAACGCGAGCGCCACTTGGGCGGCCCTTGCCAGGGCTGCTCTGCATTTCAAAGGGTCCCTGGGGCATCCAGGATTGGCCTCTGCCCCTCCTCCCACGGCACCATCTCTTCTTCCCACCGCACATCTCTTCCTGATTCACCAAGGGGTTCCACCCCAAGGAAGAGCTCTGGCGTGCTGGAAAAAGCCTGGGGCAGCACAGTGGGCCTCCCCTCGGTCCGGGTCACCAGAGGCAGGGAGGGAGGGAGGGGGCTTGTGTAGTCTTACTATTCATTTCTCCGTGCAAGCTCCTCCGGACAGCCCTGAATTCATGACGCCATCTCATTGGAAGACCTTTGCCCCTCAAGGACCTGGGCAGATTAAAGCATCTAGCAGAGGTAACAGGTGACCAAATCGCAGCCCTGAGGTCTCACTACCTGCTCACAAGCCCAGAGCTGGGGTGGTGGGGTTCTCACTGCCTTCTCCCCACCCCGCTTCTCATTGCATTTCCTCTCCCCCATCCTGGCCTCGGAACCCAAGGAGGCGAGTCGTTAGTGGGTCCCTTCTCGCTGCTGTTGTCCAATCTGTCACCGTGCCTGATGTTTCTTTAGGAAGTGATTACTGTTCGTTGCACACCATTCAGAAACATTTCATTTTCAGATCCTGCCCTCTGCACACTAGGTGCTAGGACCTCGGCAGGCCCTCTGAGTGGCCCAGTTCGGTACACTTGGTCATCAGCATCTGGTCTGCCTCTGCAACTCTTCCTTCTTCCTCATTCAATTCATTGGTTTCAGTTGACAAAGACTAGGGAGCCTTTAACCCAGTGGCGTGCCAACCATAGAAATATCACTCACAGTCTAGCATACAGTGCACCTGTAACTGAATGGGGAACTTCACTTCCTTGATAGTGCTTCCAGTTTCCAATAGCATTGGGCTAGGTATTCGGACTAAATTTCCCACTGACAACCGTGTACAGGCTGGATAAAATATAAAACAACTCACAATCTTTCTGTTGAAATTGTCAAATAGTAAGAAGTAATATTGGCTGTTGATCCAGGGAGTCATGAGGGACTGTGAGTCATCACTCTCTAATCCTATAGGCATCAGAAACAAAATCATGGGTGTAGTAATTCAAAAGTCAAACTGACACATAGTTTTCATGAAATTTTCCTAATAAATTATCCCAAAAAACTATTCAGCTGGACAAAGATTATATTGCATGAATATTCATACAATATGTTTTCTGGTTGACGAATTCCACCTAGTCGACAGCTCTGTTAGATTCCTTTGGGGCCCTCTTGTCTGCCTTGCGACTGTACCATTCCTATACAAAGTGCAGAAAGCACCTGCCTTTGTTGTTTGCAGCCATAATGGAAAAAAACCATGCCATTCCACTCTACCCTTCCAATGTCCATAATAAACAACTATCAGATCTCTTGACCTGTTAGATTTTTAGTCACACTCACCAAAAAGGCTTCATTCTTCACTGCTGTGATTTTGGGCACATTCTTCACCTCCCTGAGCCTGTTTCCTCGCCCCTAAGATGGTAGTAGTATAACTACCCCATAGTGTTATGGTAAAGATTTAAATAAGATAATGCAGAGAAGACATTGAGTACCACATATCAATAGTAAGTGCCCAATTAATGTGTTATTCCTATTGTTTTAGTGTTAGTATCAACCATAAATGGTTGTGATTGCCATCTTGTTTAAGAACATATTCAATGTTTGACTCTCTCTGGAAACACTGCACCAAGTATTCAAACTTTTTCAAAGTGAGACATACTTCCTCATGAAGCAGCCCGTCCATCCTTGGACAACTTTGACTACTGTGAAGTGCATCTCTGTGTTGAAAATGAAGCTTGACTCCAGTGACCTTAGTCCTCCGCCTTGGAGCCCAATGTCTGATTTCTCTTCCTCATTATTTGAATACTGTTATCACATCCTTTTTTCCCTGCACTAACCATGCTTAATTCTTTTTTTTTTTTTTCTTTTTTTTTTTCTGAGACAGAGTCTTGCTCTGTTGCCCAGGCTGGAGTGCAGTGGCATGATCTTGGCTCACTGCAACCTCTGCTTCCTGGATTCAGGTAATTCTTGTGCCTCAGCCTCCTGAGTAGATGGGACTATAGGTGTGTGCCACCATGCCTGCCTAATTTTTTTGTATTTTTAGTAGAGATAGGGTTTCAACGTGTTAGTCAGGATGGTCTTGATCTCCTGACCTCGTGATCTGCCCACCTTGGCCTCCCAAAGTGCTGGGATTACAGGCATAAGCCACTACATCTCGCTTTTTTTTTTTTTTTTTGAGATGGAGTCTTGCTCTGTTGCCCAGGCTGGAATGCAGTGGTGTGATCTTGGCTCATTGCAACCTCTACCTCCTGGGTTCAAGTGATTCTTGTGCCTCACCCTCCCAAGTAGCTGGGATTACAGGTGTGCACTACCATGCCTGGCTAATTTTTGTATTTTTGGTAGAGACGGGATTTTGCCATGTTGGCCAGGATGGTCTTGAACTCCTGACCTCAGGTGATTCGCCTGGCTTTGCCTCCCAAAGTGCTAGGATTACAGGCATGAGCCACTGTGCCCAGCCTCATGCTTAATTCTTTCGACCTGTCCTGGTTGGTCTTGACAAATGTGGATGTTTGGCCATTTCCTTCTTCAGTGTGGTGCCTGACCAGCTGCTCATTCCAAACATTGTATTTCTCTAAAGTCTAAACTCAAATCAGCTTTGTGGGGTCCACATCTGCTGGTGGCCTCTTTTACCCTACTTTTGACTAAAACCCTGTTAAGTCTTTTTGTCTGCTCAGCTACAGCTCCCTTATCCTGGTCCTGTGCTATTCATTCCCCCCCGCCCCCAGGTGAAGACAGTGGCATATTTTCCTGTTAGAATCAGCCTATTTCCATGCCTTCCAAGACGTTTTGGATCTTGATTCTGTCCCACTAAATGTATGCTAGTCTCTCAACATTCATTAACCAGCAAATTTGGTAAAGAGTGACCTTCATGACTTTCTACGGGTAACATGATGAAAGTTTTGGACAAGACATGGCAGAGGAGCCCTTTCTTGTCAGGGCCCAGCTCTGATATTCAGAGCCTGGCCCATCAGTCACCTCCCACAGGCTGCCTTCCCTGCTGTGCACTGTCTGTGAGACATGTTCTGCCTAGTCTAGGCCTTCACAGCAAGGGGCAAGAGGGATGTCAACAGTGCTTGTAAACCGTGAGAGGGACGGGGTATGGGGTTGCATGGGGGATGCTGAAGCACAGAGGATGCTTCAAGGGCAGAAAAAAAAAAAGGAGTGAGCAAAACAAGGATGGTAAGGAAGGAAAAAACAAGTTAGGACAGTAATTGGGTAAGTTAGAAAGAGAGGAGGGAGAAAATGTTGGAGGAAGTAGGTAGGGATTAACAAAGAGTTTTCTAAATGGGCAATAGAAACCAATGTAACAAAGATGGCAAGATGGAAATAGTCAAGGGCATTGGATAAGGCAAAACCCTAAAGCAAGAGGGGACTGAAAGGCCGCCAGACCGAGGAGAAGTTCTCCAGGCCACCCCGTGGCCATGGGGATTCTTGAGTTGCGGGGTTTCGTGCTGGAGCAGCTGAAAGCAGCCTCACTCGGACAGAGGAAAGAGCTTCCCAAGACGCATTTTGATTCTAAGAATATTGATTTCATGGAAGGATGTTTTCATGTCCTGAGAATCTTTAGACATAGGAAATGTACACATCGGGCTTTGCAGAATACATCTGCCTGGAAAGGGCAAGATGGATTTAAAATAATTTGTGAAAACAAACCATGATCCCACTGTGTTTTGAAGCTCCAGGTTTATGATATGTAACTCAGCAGAAGCCTGGCATGAGAAGAACTCATCTGAAGATGAGAAGTTGAGAAGAACTCATCTGCAGCTTTAACATTTGGGGAATGCAGCCTTTCGACAGATGTTTGCTAAATGGACAGGAGACTCCTGAAAGCAGAATTCTGCTCTTTCTGTGGACCAGCCCTGATTATTGGGAGCAGGTCTTAGCCAGTCTCCATGTGCAGTGCCTTTTAGTCTCACCTGCCTGCTACCTTATGCAGGCGTGGAACTTAATATGCTAGCTATGTTCTCCTAACCTCAGATATCTGTAAAACCAGAGACAGTAAGATAGTATGGTAGAGCACAAAATGCTTATATTTATTTGAAGCAATGCTTCCCAGAAGTTTTTTAATGCAGCTTATGGCAAGAAACACATTTTACATCTCTACTCAGTACACAGACACTCATACACACACTCATACTCAACTGAAACAAATGTCTTATGAAACAATGTTTAATTTCACTCTCTGCAGTACACACAATACGATCTGGTATTTTCTGCTGTTTCGTTGTTTTAATATCCTGAGCATAGCTTGCTGATAGATTACAACTCACCGTTTGAAAAGCATGGGCTAAGGGGCTTCAAATAGTGGTGACAGATTGAACACACACATTTATCACCTCTCCCTTCAGAGATCTCATTAAAATTATGATAAAGGAACAAAATGGCCGAAATCCACAAGGACAAAGAGCAAACAAGAGGGATATCAGCAGATAGGGAACCTCAACAAGTATCTATCACAATGAGTGACCCACACCCCCTAAAAGAGCCAATTTTGATGGTCCTCCCATAGCTTTTGCCTTATTCTTCTTTGTAATAGGATTCAGATTTTGTTTAAAATCCCCATATTCTACTGCAAAGTCATGTTATCAGGAAAGACCAACCCTAACTCCAGTTCCATGGAGTAAATATTGATTAATCTAAGATAATTCTATTAATTGTGTTCCCTTTATTGGGTGATAAGTTTAAGAAGAGCTGATCCCTTAATTTTGGACATGGGAGCACAAGGGAAACTCACTCAAGACTGGGATTAATTCTGGGAAATATTTCACAGTTTCCAAAAGAGTCAGAGGAAGAGCTAATCCCAACTTGTGTATCTGGAACATACGCTGCTGCCATTTTTTGTCCATGAAGGGAAGTACCCAATGTACTTTGGCGGAACAGACAGTTTTTTGAAAACTTGAGTCCCCGATGATGTAAGTCAGCCACAAAGTTAATCAACCCCAGAGCCACCTTATTTCTGGACTTATTATGCAAGACAAAAAAATCAACTTGCAGTATGAAACACTTTTAGTTGGGTTTTCTTTACTTCAGCAAACGTATACACCAAGGCACAGCATCATAAAATTCCACAATACAAGGGACAAGTCAAGGAGCCCAGAACTTCCAATGTGGGGGACTACTAAGTCATATACAAACGAACTAGCATGTAAATGGTGTTGAACTTCAAGCACAACATTGGATACTAGAAGAAAAAAATGAATGTCTTCAAAGTTTTAAAAGAAAACACTTTTCTACCTTGAATTCTGCAATCAACCATACCATTGATCAAGAATAAAAGTAGACAAAAGTATCTTTAGACATGCAAGGATGAAAATTTACTTCCATGTGCCTTCTAGGAGCTAATAGTTGATGGGTTTCAGGAAAAGAAAAGAATATAAATGAAAGTAAGGGAAGAGAAGGGACCTAGGAACCAGTGATTCCAGTCAGCAGGGTGGAAGAGCTGACAGCTACACTGTGCAGTCCAGATGGGAGTAGAAGGGGAAGACATCCAGGGAAAAATTACGTAGGCTTAACAGAGTAGAAATATGGCAGACCTAGTCACAAAGTGATCATCAGAAAGAAATCAAATATACTGTATTGTATAACAAATTACCCTGAGACTTTCAGACTTAAAATGATAGGTATTTATTGTCTTCCATTTTCTGCAAGTCAGACATCTGGGAGCAGCTTAGCTGGGTAGTTTCAGCTCAGGATCTCTTCTGAGGTTGTCAAGATGTCAGCTGGGGCTCCAGTGAGCTGAAAGCATGACCAGAACTGTGGAATCAGCCTTCACCATGGCTGACTCATGTTGCAGTTGGCAGAAGGCCTCAGTTCCTTGCTGGCTATGGGCAAGAGGCCTCAGCTTCCTGCCACATGGACCTGTTCAGAGGGCTGCTCAAGTGGCCTAACATGGCAGCTTGTTTTTCCCAGAGCAGGCAATCCGTGAGAAAGTTGGTGGGGGAGGCTGTAATGCCCTGTATGACCTAGTCTCAGAAGTCACATGTCATTATTTCAGCCATATTCTATTTGTTAGAAGCGATTCACTAAGTATAGCCCACTTATAAGGCAAGGAAAATAGGGTTCTGCATTTTATAAGAAAGAATATTAAAGAATTTTTGACGTGTTTTTAAACTATTACACATATGCATATAAAAATAGCATGTAAGTTAATAAGTGTGGCAAAGAGATAACTTCAAAGGAAGCAGAATCTAAAGAAAAAATGTAATCCTAATAAACCATGCAGATTTGCTGTTAACAGTATCGACATAGTTTTGGTGTTATAAACAGTGATTATTGATTTAATTAAAAGCAACTATAGGCCAAGCGCAGTGGCTCATGCCTGGAATACCAGCACTTTGGGAGGCAGAGGTGGGTGGATTACCTGAGGTCAGAAGTTGGAGACTAGCCTGGCCAAGATGGTGAAACCCTGTCTCTACTAAAAATACAAAAATTAGCCAGGCATGGTGGTGGGTGCTTGTAATCTCAGCTACTCGGAAGGGTGAGGCAGGAGAATTGCTTGAACCCAGAAGGAGGAGGCTGCAGTGAGCCGAGATCGTGCCACTGCACTCCAGCCTGAGTGACACAGTGAGACTCTGTCAAAAAAAAAAAAAAAGCAACTATATAGCTGTATAAGAGGGATGAGGAAAGATGAATACGAGAGGATAAGGGAGCTAATTTTTCATTAACTCTGAGGAGGCCAATTGACATTACCTATAACTGATAAATCAAAAAAACACTATAATCAAGACAGTCTTGCAGTCTTACACTGGCAAAAGAACAAGGAGGTCAATGAACCTATTTGTTCATGGAAAAATAGAAAACCCTGACGTAGACCTCACCCAAATACAATCAACTGATCTTTGACAAAGGGGAAAGGATAGTCTTTTCAATAAATGGTGCTGAAACAACTGGGCATCCACATGCAAAAGAATTAATCTAGTCACAGACCCTACATCCTTCACAAAAATTAACTTAAAATGGATCATAGATGCAAATGTAAAACCTAAAACTGTAAGACTCCTAGAAGGTCACAAAGGAAAGCATCTAGATGACCGCTGGGTTTGGGAATGACTTTTTAGACAACACCAAATAAACAATTGATTAAAGAAGTAATTGATAAATTAGATTTTATTAAAATCAAAAAATTCTGCTCTGTGAAAGATACTGTCAAGAAAATGAAAAGAAAAGCCACAGATTGGAGAAAATATTTGCAAGAGCTATATCTGATAAAGGATTGTAATTTGAAATATGTAAAGAAGTCTTAAAACTCAACAATAAGGAAACAACCCAATTAAAAAATAGGCAAAAGATCTGAACAGATACCTCACGAAAGAAGACATACAACTGGCAAATAAGCATATGAAAAGATGCTCCACATCATATGTCATTAGAGAATTGCAAATTAAAACAATGAGATACTGCTACACACTTATTAGAATGGCCCAAATCTAGAATCCCAATAACATCAAATGTTGGCAAGGATGTGGGGCAGCAGGAACTCCCATTCATTGCTGTGTGAATGCCAAATAGTAGTTTGGAAGACAGTTTGGCAGTTTCTTACAAAACTGAACTACTTCTGCAATACGCTCCAGAAATTGTACTCCTTGGTATTTACTCAAATGGTTTAAAAACATGTCCACACAAAACCCTGCACACAAATGTTTCTAGCAATTGTATTTATTAATTGCTACAACTTGGAAGCAGTGAAGATGTCCTTCAATAGGTGAATGGATAAATCATCATGCGTCAAGACAGTAGCATATCATCTAGTACTAAAAAGAAATGCACTATGGAAGCCATGAAAAGACATGGAGGAAACTTAAATGCATATTGCTAAGTAAAGGAAGCCAATCTGAAAAGGCTACATGCTATATGAGTCCAACTATGTGACATGCTGGAAAAGGCAAAACTATGGAGACAGGAAAAAGATCAGTGGTTGCCAGGAGTTAGCAGGGAGGGAAGGATGACTAGGTGGAGCACAGAGGATTTTTAGGGCAATGAAACCGTAAGATATTATAGTGATGGATTAATGGCATAATACATTTGTCTAAACCCATAGAATGTACAACACCAAGAGTAAACGCTAACACAAACTGTGGACTTTGGGTGAAAATGATGTGCCAATGTCAGTTCATCAGTTGTGACAAATGGACCACACTGGTGCAGGATGTTGATGATGGAGGCAACTGTTTTGGGGATGGGGGCAGGCATATGGGAACTCTCTGTACTTTCTGTTCAGTTTTGCTGTGAGCCTAAAACTGCTCAAAAAATAAAGCCTAATAAGAAAAATCGCACACTAGTTCTGGTCTATGAGCACAGTTCTTCCCCCTCCCGCTGCCAACTAGTCCCATCTGCCTCCTTTCCTGGCCCTTCCTCACTGCTGGGTCTTGTTTCAGTGCATGGATTACCAGAAGGAAAAATGTTCCCATCGGCCTCTCTCTGTATCAAACACAGGAGTGAAATAAACAAGCTTTTCAATAAAAAGGCTGGGGTGGGGGGGGCGGGTGCCTAGAGAAAGGATGACTGTTGCTCATCACCCTCAGATCCTCTGACTCATCAGCCCATAATCTCACCTGTCTGACAATCTTGACCCCTCCCCTAAGTCCCACGTACTTTCTTCCTTCCCCCATCTTGATGGCACCGATGGAAGAAACTCTGGACCACTTGTGCCAGGGACACCAACCCTGCATCCTTAGCCTTGACCGGGCCATGGTGACGAGGCAGTCCTCCCCCAGCCCCACTCAGCTCCCTCTCAGTCCCCACAACAGTTCAACCTCAGATTTTTTCCTGGAGCCCCATGGCTCCCTTGTCATCCTGCACAATAGGTAGCCTTGCCTCCTACTAAACAGGGAAAG
>NW_012102809.1:7225983-7229992 GCF_000951045.1 Mandrillus leucophaeus
GTGACATGCCTATCCACTCCACTGCTCATGCCGGAACCCCTCGAAGCAGCCTTAATTTTTCCCACTGTCTGTTCATCCCACCTCTGAGCCACCATTTTTACACTTCCTCTTTGTCCACATCACCATCATCACTTGCCTGGACTTCTATACTCCTAAATTGGCTTTTTCTTCTGTTCTCACCTTCGCCCCTGTAATCTGTTCTCTCCCCAGCAGATAGAATAACCATTTTAAAACTTAAATCCAAAATCTTCCTGTGGCACTCAGGATAAATCCCGGCCTCCATAGACTCACAGGGTCTGGCCTCTGCCAGCTTCTCACTTCTCCTGCGAATACTTCAACTTGCAATGAAAACTTTGCCTATGTGAGTTCCATTCCCAAGTTCTCTTGCATCTGCCTATTCACTCCAAAGAGAAATCAAGCTCCTTTTCAGGCTAAAATGCAAAATAGAGTTTGGCGTATCTCCTAAGAAGGCCAAACTCCGAGCCAATCTTTTAAAATTTCTTGCCCACGTAAAAATTCTTGAAAAGCAATCTCGATTCCCGGCCAGACTCCCTGCCCACGTGTTCCCCACCCGCGTCCCTACAGCTCCGTCCGCCTGCTCTGGTCAACACCACAGCTGGGCCCTGCCCCTTCGGAAGCTGATGCTCCAGCGAGGGCGGCGGATTTACGGTGCAAGGTTACTTGGAGCGTAAATCTGGGCCTCAGGAATCAAGGGCTTTGACATTTTTACAGCCTCCTCCTCCAAGCCCCTGCACGGACATGAGGCAACTGGAGGGAAGAACATCTGGTTTCACTTTTTTTATTCACGGCCACAGCTTCCATCTGACAAAATCCTGGATCTCGCCAGAGTTCTGGTTCTGGCTGAATGAATGAGAGACGAGGCCGTGCTCTGCAAGAGATCTCGTTTTCCTGCCTCACCATGGAGTAAGGAAGCACCAGGAATTAAAAGAGCACCACCATCGCACTGAAACAAAACGCTTGCTTGAGTCCTGGCCTGGGCGGCCACCTGCCAACTTGCTAGAAATTAAGACAGGGCGTTTCTGAGGGAGACAGGGGGAGCCTCCGGGCCTCTCTTGCAAAGGGGGCTGAGGCCGGGGTCTTGCGCGGTGCATGCTGGGACTTGTAGTCTCCGTGGGCAAGATGGCCGCGGGGTTCTCAGGGCAGGACACAGGGGCTCCCCCTCATAACCCATTCCTGTGATCTCTGACACAGCCTGCCACAGCAATGACTGCCGTGGCCAAAGGTCACCTTGGGAGAGTGCATACAGAAACACACATCAACCGCTCGACTCTACGCGCAAAGATAAGAAGCCGCTCTGATTAGGTGCGCCTTTCTGGACATGACTTGTCTCAGTTCCACAGGACTCGCCCAGAGCCCCGCCTCTTGACAAGGGGCTTCCTTTTCATCTGATTGAGAACTCCAGACTGGAGCAACTTCAGAAAAACGTGCCCCTCTCTGCTGTCCAACCAGCAGGGATGATCAGAACAATCAGAAAGAGGTCCCTCTGAGGAATGTTCTCCTGCAGTGAACAGAGCACCAGATCCCCTGTGCCTAATCACTGTGTGTGGCTCCGGTCAGACCCAGTGAGGGAAACGGTAACTCCTCATCGTCTGTTTCCTAAACTATGCATTGGCCTGAATGTGCCAATAAAGAAAGAAAGCAAGGCAAAGTCCAAGCAGGGCATGGCGCCATGACGCTGTAAGAAGGCACCCTGATCTGCCCTGGGGGCTCCAGTCCACTTTCTTGCCAGGACTCTGAATGCAGACTCTAAGTCACCCCAGCTCAACATCCCTCAGCAGTCCTCACAGCCTAGTAAATAAGCCCCTTTCTACACATTTGCTTTTATGGCTCTACCTCATTACTTTCTCATTCTCGTCCTCAATTCTAGTCAAGAGGGCATTTGCCAATGTTCATAGTGACCTTTTACTGAGCACTTACTTAATGCTATGAGCTTCGCTAAGCATTTATACCCATTATCTCATTTGATCCTATATTAATCCATAAGGTAGTTACTGTTATGCCCATTTTTCAGATGATGAAACTGAGGCACAGAAGTTAAAGTCTTCACACTATTTACTGCCATCAAACCTGCAATCAAGCAAGTAGTTCTGTTTGAGGTAACCATGTAGTCATGCAGACAGTCACCACAGGACATGCATAATCACCTACCCCCAAAAGCCCCCGACAGTGACTGGAAAGATTCCTAAGTGCCCTCTCCCACACTCTGCTCCCACCCTTTAATCCTGTGGCCACTCTCCACAACCCCCTTTGCATAGGTGATCTCATCTACATTCATAGCTTTCACACTTACCACCTCCAGATTAATCCCACAGATTCGTATGTACAACTGCCTATTTGAAATGTCTACTTCACTGTACGAAGGCATCTCACATGAAGCATGTCCTGACCATACCCTTCCTCCTGTAGATTGTACCTCTTCTAGATTCCTCCCAGCTAAGACTAATTACAAGCAGTGTCCAAAGCCTATCAATTCCAGCACCCTAGTGGCTTTTAAATCTGTGCCCTGTTCTCACTGCTTTAGGGTTAGATTACAACCCCTTTTCCTTTTCACCTGAATCATAAAATAACCTCTTATTTTGGACCCTCCACAAAGAAATATCATAAATTGCATCTGCAAGTTCTCTAGCACACCTTCTTTCAAACGGTGGAGTCTAATTCCTTTACCTTTGAGCATGAGCTAGACATAACAGCTCTCCTCTCGCAAATAGAACATGGCTGAAATGACAGTATGTGATTTCTGAGGTCAGATCACAAAACACATTGCCACTTTCACCACACTTTCTCAGATCATTCTTACCTTATTCTGGGCTGAGCTAGCTGCCATGTCACGGGGATACTCAAGCAGCCTATGGCAGGGTTCATGTGGAAGGAACTGGGTATCTACAAACAGCAATCACCAACTTGGCAGCTATGAGAGTGAGCCACTTGGAAATGGCCTGATTGCTGCTCCAGCCATGCCTTCCAGTGCCTGTGACCCCAGCCTGCATCTTCATGGCAACCTCCTGGGAGACCCTTAACCAAAACCTCTCAGCTAAGCAGCTCCAAAAATCCTGATCTCCACCCTGCCACACACAGAACCAAATGTGCTGTCATTTTAAGGCATTATGTTTTGAAGTAATTTAGTGTGCATGATGATAACTAAACCCTTATCCTGTTCCCCACTTATCACAGCCAGGGCTATATTTTTAAAATGCAAGTGTGATTATGTCATTCCCCTACTTAAAATTCTTTTATGACTCTCCATCACCTACAGACTAACTGTGAAACTCATTAAGACAGCATCCAAGTTCTTCAGCATCTGGCCTCTTTGGCTTCAACTCTCAAGAGCTCACTGAAGGAGTCTTTTCTCTGGCAGGCCAGAATTTGTTTTATATCCGATCCCCCTCTCTCAGAGATACTCCTTGAAGTAAGTGTTAGATCACACTCCTAAGAGTTGTAGGTACTTTTTATCAGTACACTCATGAACATTTACCAGGGCACTGCCCACTCCTGCCCAGGAAAGAGTGTCCTCTACATCTGTCTCCTAGGCAATAGAACAGTACTGAGCTAGAGGGAGGCACTCAGAAAGTAATTCTGATGCAAGAGAGGATGCAATTGATAGGGGAAAAGTTATCTAAGACTGATTTCAATAGCAATCGCTGACTGAATCAGAGAGCCCAATTCCAGCAGACATTCTCTATCAACTCATCTAGATAAAACCAACCTTTTTGGAGACTAAGTCCCTTTCTGGAGACTGAGAGTCTGAAAAACACTCTGTTTTGTGTTTTCCGGAAGAACAGCCTGGTGGGATGGTGTGATGCTTTAAGGCAGCACCTGCATCCTCCCATCCCCCCATGGCCCTGATACTTGAGGCATCCCATCAGGTCATCCTGACACCTGGGTGCCATTGGAAACTATCTGAACCTGGAACACTGGGATTTCAGGTTCAATGTTGGTGTGAAGGGTGTGCCTATGAGAGGCCTGGGAAAAGTCAGGCACATTTACTTTA
>NW_012102809.1:7230522-7233863 GCF_000951045.1 Mandrillus leucophaeus
TTTGCCAAATTTTCTAAAAGTAGCTTCACTGTCCTACTTATTAACCTCCTGTAGGCTGGTGTTGGGCTCCACCACACACCCATTAACCAGCTCTTATTATCACACTGGTTACTGCTGAATTTCCAACTCTAATGGACACTTTTATTGGTCTTAATAACCTCTGCAGGGCACTGACTCATCACTCTTCCTGCTGGAAATTTCTTCTCCCCTGGCTTCCATGACCCTCTCTGGCCTGGTTCTCCCCACCCCCACCCCCACCGCAACCCAACGAGCTTTTCTAAGCTCGTTTCAGCCTCTGCCTTGACCTGGCCTTTCTCCCCCAGATGGAGCTCCATCCTGGTTCTCTTTGCTTCTTGTGCTCCACACCCACTGCGAGGCTTCTGATCTACACACTTTTCTGTACAGCACACACCCTCCTGACCCCTGGATCTGCACTGCCATCCCAGTTATCAGTAACGAGGCTCCCAAAGTGGGTTGAAATCTGAAGATCCAGTCCAGGAGGAATCTAGGTATCTGCAAAGGCTAAACACACTAAGAGAGTAGGCAGAGCTGGGGGCACCCCTGCCAGGTGCTGGGGCTGGAGGCTCTGTCAGTTCCTTCAGATGAGTCTCCTAAGAGCTTCGGGACTAAGTGGGGGATGAGGCGCACTGATATGGGGAGAAAAGGACCTGTCCTGGGATCAAACAGCAGTGCTAGGGCTCCACATTAGACCACAATCAACCCCCTCCCAATCAACAAAGCAACACTCAGCTGTCCCAGTGCATCTGTTCAGGCTTTGGACACACAAGTGCAGGTTTTAACTCCATGGCACAAGTGTGCATCCATTTTCAGCCTTATTTGGGGGAGGGGAAAGCTGTTTGAGTCATTTTATATGAAGAATCCACTGAATGGAACATTTGTTACTATTTAATTAGAACACACAGAAAACATAATAGCTATGTAAAATGGAAATTGCATAAAACATGATAAGTATACACAGAATGACCCACTGCAACCTGCCTTCCTCTCAATAAGCATCACCAAGTGATGTCCCCACCAGTCCCCAGTGCGAACAGGGATGCCCTGACCATCAGCTGGTTAGACATACACCTAGAAGCATTTTGTAAAGTCAGCTATCGGAACTTAGTCATTAGAATGTACTAAAAACTAATCCCGTACTTTAAGCAACATGGATAAAATGAAAAGGTAAATCACTCATGTTTAGTGACAATAATTAAATAATAAGGCTAGACCCACCGTAAAAATGTCAACAAGTTGGGAGAATGTTAAGAGAGCAGAAAAGTTCAGACAGATGATACAAAAAAGCAGAAATGGGGAACTTGGGAGGAATTCTGCCTGTCTAGGGTCAGGATGGTAGGAAGCTTTTGTACCATGTATGGTAGCGGTGGTGTCACCTTTGGGTCCAGCCGGAAAAATAAAAACAGATGCCAGCCATAGGCAGAGGAGGAACAGCAATGTGTGTGATTGCATCCATGACCTAAAGCCCACGTGGTATTAGTGGGGTGGCCAGGGAGAGGCAAACGGTGACAACAATGATAGTGTCAACAGCACAGGGTAACTGTGGCCCAAGCACAAGCACTTTTCTGATTACCATCTATAAGATGACTCCCCAGGCTAGGTCAGGCTAGATGACCTAGCCCTGAGCTTTTATTATATCTGCAGATCCATATATCCAACCGTCTGTTGAAAACATCGGCAAGGATGTCTCTAAGTGTTTCCAGCCCAACATGTCCCAAACTAAACTCTTAATCTTAGCAACAAACTTGCTCCTCCTCCAGGCTTCTCTGTCTCGGTGACATGCCTATCCACTCCACTGCTCATGCCGGAACCCCTCGAAGCAGCCTTAATTTTTCCCACTGTCTGTTCATCCCACCTCTGAGCCACCATTTTTACACTTCCTCTTTGTCCACATCACCATCATCACTTGCCTGGACTTCTATACTCCTAAATTGGCTTTTTCTTCTGTTCTCACCTTCGCCCCTGTAATCTGTTCTCTCCCCAGCAGATAGAATAACCATTTTAAAACTTAAATCCAAAATCTTCCTGTGGCACTCAGGATAAATCCCGGCCTCCATAGACTCACAGGGTCTGGCCTCTGCCAGCTTCTCACTTCTCCTGCGAATACTTCAACTTGCAATGAAAACTTTGCCTATGTGAGTTCCATTCCCAAGTTCTCTTGCATCTGCCTATTCACTCCAAAGAGAAATCAAGCTCCTTTTCAGGCTAAAATGCAAAATAGAGTTTGGCGTATCTCCTAAGAAGGCCAAACTCCGAGCCAATCTTTTAAAATTTCTTGCCCACGTAAAAATTCTTGAAAAGCAATCTCGATTCCCGGCCAGACTCCCTGCCCACGTGTTCCCCACCCGCGTCCCTACAGCTCCGTCCGCCTGCTCTGGTCAACACCACAGCTGGGCCCTGCCCCTTCGGAAGCTGATGCTCCAGCGAGGGCGGCGGATTTACGGTGCAAGGTTACTTGGAGCGTAAATCTGGGCCTCAGGAATCAAGGGCTTTGACATTTTTACAGCCTCCTCCTCCAAGCCCCTGCACGGACATGAGGCAACTGGAGGGAAGAACATCTGGTTTCACTTTTTTTATTCACGGCCACAGCTTCCATCTGACAAAATCCTGGATCTCGCCAGAGTTCTGGTTCTGGCTGAATGAATGAGAGACGAGGCCGTGCTCTGCAAGAGATCTCGTTTTCCTGCCTCACCATGGAGTAAGGAAGCACCAGGAATTAAAAGAGCACCACCATCGCACTGAAACAAAACGCTTGCTTGAGTCCTGGCCTGGGCGGCCACCTGCCAACTTGCTAGAAATTAAGACAGGGCGTTTCTGAGGGAGACAGGGGGAGCCTCCGGGCCTCTCTTGCAAAGGGGGCTGAGGCCGGGGTCTTGCGCGGTGCATGCTGGGACTTGTAGTCTCCGTGGGCAAGATGGCCGCGGGGTTCTCAGGGCAGGACACAGGGGCTCCCCCTCATAACCCATTCCTGTGATCTCTGACACAGCCTGCCACAGCAATGACTGCCGTGGCCAAAGGTCACTTTGGGAGAGTGCATACAGAAACACACATCAACCGCTCGACTCTACGCGCAAAGATAAGAAGCCGCTCTGATTAGGTGCGCCTTTCTGGACATGACTTGTCTCAGTTCCACAGGACTTGCCCAGAGCCCCGCCTCTTGACAAGGGGCTTCCTTTTCATCTGATTGAGAACTCCAGACTGGAGCAACTTCAGAAAAACGTGCCCCTCTCTGCTGTCCAACCAGCAGGGATGATCAGAACAATCAGAAAGAGGTCCCTCTGAGGAATGTTCTCCTGCAGTGAACAGAGCACCAGATCCCCTGT
>NW_012102809.1:7233913-7274311 GCF_000951045.1 Mandrillus leucophaeus
ATGCTTTAAGGCAGCACCTGCATCCTCCCATCCCCCCATGGCCCTGATACTTGAGGCATCCCATCAGGTCATCCTGACACCTGGGTGCCATTGGAAACTATCTGAACCTGGAACACTGGGATTTCAGGTTCAATGTTGGTGTGAAGGGTTTGCCTATGAGATGCCTGGGAAAAGTCAGGCACATTTACTTTAACCACAATGATGTACTGGGGCGCTACTATATACAGACCCTAAGACTTTAGATATGTCAGCAATCTTACAGGGGAGGAAAAGTAACTGGTATTTTATACTGTTCATCTAAGTGATTCATGTTTCATATAGATTAGATTAGGAAACACCAGTTTTAGTCACTCTTAGAAAAATGTATTTGTGTGCGGGGATGCCTGGGGTGGGGGTGGGGGCTCTGGAAGGTCACTTAAATTGGTGGTTGCCTCACCAAGGTGATGAACCTGAAGGCTTTTTTTTTTTTTTTTTTGATGGAGTCTCGCTCTGTCGCCCAGTATGGAGTGCAGTGGCATGATCTCAGGTCACTGCAACCTCCGTCTCCCAGGTTCAAGTGATTCTCCTGCCTCAGCCTCCCAAGTAGCTGGGACTATAGGCACATGCCACTACGCCCAGCTAATTTTTGTAGAGATAGGGTTTCACCATATTGGTCAGGCTAATTTCAAACTCCTGACCTCAAGTGATCCACCTGCCTCTGCCTCCCAAAGTGCTGGGATTACAGGCATGAGCCCCCACGCCCGGCCTGAAGGCTTTTATACTTAGAAAATACCTGAACTCCTCCACATGGCTGACAAGGCCCACAGAGCTGCAGGGCCACCCAGGCAGCTCTGGCCTCCTCCCCCTACCTGGGGCTGTCACCCGGGTCTCTCTTTCATTCCTGGGATGCGCTGAGGGACTTGATGTCTTCTCCTTCTCCAAATTTTTGCAGGGCTGGCTCCCTTAGTTGTTCAGTCCTAGCTCAGATGCTACCTCCTGGGGGCTTATTCCCTGCACCATCTTTCAGAAGTCACCCCTCCCTCTGTGTAAGACAGGCTGGAGCAAGGAATTTGCATTTCGGTAAAGGCATTGCTGATAATGATAGCTAAGAAAGCTCTCATTTCTTCATATCAAAACTTTGGTCCACTGGGCATTGGTGATGAAGGTGGGAGGGGAGAGGATTCCTCCTTGTTGCTTTGGATCTTTTTTGGAAATGAGTGCTTTTAGGGCTTGCTCCACAAAGGGGAAAAAAAATCTAAAAATGTTCTGGCTTCACTATAGTGTTAATGGTTTCTTCTCAAGTGTTTGCCTAATTGCCTTTAATTAGCAAAAACTTGAAGGAAGTTGATGGCTTAAACGCAAGCAGTTCATAACCCTCACATATGTCATTTACTTTGAGGCAAGGGAGTGGCTTTTGTGCCCTAGGGCAGGAAGGAGAAGGGGCAGTGTAACCTCTCTGGGCCAGGCAGGCCTCCTTCAGTGCAGGCCTTAGCTGCTGCCCAGCAGCCGGGAGGCATAGCTGCACCTGATGAAAGTGACGCTTGCATTCCGTCCGAATCCCCACTGGGCACCACAGCACATCCTACAGCGTCTGGATACTGATGTCTCCAAGGCTGGTGTGTTTTCAACCTCTTGATTCTTTACTTTATTATGGACTATTTCATAGTCTAATTGTGTGCCTGTCTTCTTGTTCTATTTATAATGGGTCATATATTTATATCATATTCCTTATAATATTATAAGGAATATATATAATATAGATTATATTTTAGTCCTGAAATTTATCAAGGAATATAAGATATTATATTACAATATTAATTATAATTTATATTTATTATATATTATAAGATAATATTATACTATATTATAAATATGTTACCTTACATTCCTTGATAAAATTCAGGACTAAAAAACAAAAAGAGAGTGAAATAACCAGCCATAATCCGTCCTGGCTGCTCTGTACAGTCAACATCAGTGGTGTCCTGGTAAGCTGGCTCTACAAAGGAAGCGGGGGAAAAAACCCTGACATGCCATTTGCTGGTTTCTTGGTATAAATACTCCTACCATGGCCAACCAGCTAGCAAAATTTCTGAATATTTAACAGTCAGTTCCCAGGAGCCCACACAGGCCGGTCATAGCACATCACGGCAAAATACCTTCCCATCAGCCCATCTTAGGAATATTGCAGTCTGAGCTCTGCCACAGCCCCTAACTAAAGAAAATAAAGGCCAGGTGCTGTGGCTCACGCCTGTAATCCCAGCACTTTGGCAGGCCAAGGTGGGAGGATCAGTTTAGGCCAGGAGTTTGAGGCCAGTCTGGCCAACATGGTGAAACCCTGTCTCTACTAAAAATACAAAAATTAGCCAGGCATGGCGGCGGGCGCCTGTCATCCCAGCTACTTGGGAGGCTGACGTGGGAGAATCACTTGAACCTGGGAGGCAGAGGTTGCAGTGAGCCGAGATCGCACTACTGCACTCCAGCCTGGGCAACAAGAGCGAAACTCCCACAAGCAAGCAAGCAAGCAAGCAAGCAAGCAAGCAAGATAAGGAAGGGAGGAAGGGAGGAAGGGAGGAAGGGAGGAAGGGAGGAAGGAAGGAAGGAAGGAAGGAAGGAAGGAAGGAAGGAAGGAAGGAAGGAAGGGACTAGTGTCTTCTCCACAAACACTGGTAGCCCTTATTTTCTAAAAGAAATCTAAGCTAGTATACCAAAATCTGGTTGAGTGAATATTCAAGAAAAAAATCATCCATAATCTCTATGAACAATCAATCTCTTATATGAGAAGCATATTGATTGTGTGTCCTGTCCTGCTTCTCAGCTTGTTGCTGAGTGTGGGGGTGGGGGGAATTCCTGATGGCAGGGACCTTGCCTCCTTAATGCGCCTTTGCCCTCCAGCAAGGTCAAAGCTTTCAATCCACAGGGAAGCTCAATTATCCTAATAGGAGGATAGCTGGCCTTACTGAGGGAGTTAACTGAGTTAGGAGCCACAGCCTTTGCAGAAAAGTTAGATGAAAGCTGGAAGTGAACCTGATCTACATAAGGTACCAGGCCTGAGTCCCATGCATTTGACAGATGCAAATAGCCTTCATCCAGACTCTGCTGGAAGGCAACCAGTGTAGGTTCCAGCGCAAGGCTCAGCAGCAAACCTGGACCTGCCCCACATCAACTGGAAATTTCAAGGCTAGGCCAGGTATGAGGCTATGCAGAAAGAGATAAGACATGTGTGCCCCACCTCAGCCCTTGCACAGCCCCAGCAATGCTAACCAAATCCCATCCCAGCCAAAGGGCCAGGAAGGAAAAATAAAAGACAAAAGCACCACATGGAAAAGAAAAATTCAGCAAATAGCTCTCAAGACCAAATGCCTAGCAAACAGCTGTGTGCCAGAGCTCCTCCTTACTGTGGAAAAAAAGGAATAAATGTTCTGCACCTATATGTCTCATGTGGATAAAAACAATGAAGTTGTTGTTTCACGGATTGATTGTGTCAACATCCATGGAGTCCTTACCATGTGCCAGTAACTGGGCAAAGTGCTGAGGACACAAAAGTAAAAAGGACAGCCTGTGTCCTCCTTCAGATCTCGTGACCCTGGCAAGCGGGCAGCTGGGTCCCCGCAGGACAGAGGTCTGGGAGAATTGCTGGTGTTTGCGCACGTGCAAGTGCCTGCAGACTGCAGAGTGCAAAGCCAAGAAGCGGCAGAGGATGGAGACCAGAGGCAAAGCAAGGATTCAGATTAATGAACAGCCCTGTCGGAGTCAAACAAAGACCCAGCCTGGGAAGCCAACACCAGGTAGGAGGTGAAAGTACTGAAGCCACAGTCACCCAGATAGAGTCAAGGAGGTTTGGAGTAGACATTGAGGGCAGCACCTGCAAGATTCTTTCAGGGACAGAAAGGAGCCTGTGTCCTCCCCGTCGTTGGGAAGGGAGTTATTAGAACCACTATTACTGGTTCAGGAACTCTCGAGGCAATCTAAAACACCATCAATGTACCATTATTTGGTGTGCCACTAAGAAAGAAATAAACCCTAACGAATTATGACACACCACCAATGTTACATGTATTTCAGTTTCAGAAATGCTAAAATAAGAACTAATGTGTATCTTAGAATCAATGAAATACAGTGGTGGGGCATAGATAATTGGGTGAAATATTTGAAGTGAAATGGATACGGACACTGAATTGCCAGAATAGATTAAATAATGTCACACTGTTTGGGATACACTTTTATCACATTGGGAATCCTGGAAAACCATGGAGACAGGCAGGGCACAGCAAAAAGAAAAGAATGAAGTGGTGGCCTCTGGCTCAGCCATCTCTAAGATAAGAGAGTGAAACTGATCACGAGATCCCCATCATTAGTTAGGGACCCTCATTAACTTGGTTTCTAGTCCTCCATTCTTCTAGGCAGTGTCTTCTTTCTCAAATTACATCCATCTATTGGGGGGGTCGCGGGGTGGGGACAGGGACTGCATTATGAGCACCAAAATGTGAACAAGTAGTGCATTAGTTCTGTGAAGTCTTGTACCTGTGATCCCTTTCCTCACACACGTATCAATTCTGTTTCCTACCCATGGTTGGGTTGACTTCCACTGGGGTAATATATACATGTAAAGACACACATAAAATCTGGCAAAAGTAAGTAGCTGTATTGTTCAACACCCATAAGCTTGGGCCTGATGGATGAACGACCGCAGGTGGGAAGCAGGAAATAGTTAGGTCTCATTAGAGGGACGAGTGTGGCAGAGCTACAATACAAATTGAAAACAAAAGACCAAGAAAGACTACCTGGATGGCAAGACTTAAAACACAAACTGATGAGCCATAAGGAATGGAAGGAAGGATGTCTTCAAACATAGACTGTACCAGTACAAACTACAGAGAATCTATCCTAGAGGGGTTAATGGCTGGAAAGTCACAAAGGGCCACTCGCCTCCTCCCCTACTTCCCTGGCACCAGTAACATCAGCGTGGACAGAACCCTGGCGGATCTGCTCCTGGAGGGTTCGAGGGAGGAGAGTACTGAGGCTAAGTGTCGCATCTCAATCAGGCTGCCGGCCCCCTGAGAACAGGTCCTGTGTCCTGTTTCTGTGTTCTCTACAGTGTGTCCTGCCCGTGGCAGAGGCCACACAGAACAGGGCTGAGGGAGGATTGTGGGTTTTCTTCATTACAACCCTCCTCAACAGTTAGAAACTGTCCTTATACCCAAGGACAGTCCTACACCAGATCACCTGGGCAAACCAGGCCCTTGTCCAGGCTGGACCACCCAGGACTTACCCATGTGTTTTCAGGGTCTTAGAGGAAGGCTTCACCTCCCCTGCAGCTGAATGAAAGCTGCCACGTCCCACTTACCCCACTGGGGTCGGATCTAGAGAGTCTCCGGGGCTGCTCCACCATACCATATTCCCTAGATCTTTCTGATCACCGCATGTTCCTGCCAGGGGGTCTGCACATCTGCCTGCTGGGGGCTGGGAGTGGCCGAGGCCCCAGCTTCCAAACGAAGACCTAGCCCTGAGTGTGCAGAATGGCAGGTCTCAGATGCAGAGCCACCGCTGGCACAGGGTAACATGGAAAATGCCTGGCCTTGGCACAAGTGCATTCTGCTCAGAATATCTAGCAGGAATCGTAATCAGAGGGCAGAGGCAACTGCATTTGTGGGGAGAAAATGTGGGGCGGTGCAGTGTCCCAAGCAGCTTCCTGACCCCCGTCGTCGCCGTCCTTGCGTTGTGCCACCGCCCTTGAAGATACTTCTTTTGGTGGTTCTGTGGGAGCTGCTGCAGATAAGGACGGGGTGTCAGTGTCTGTTTCTCCTCAGCCACTCTCGGCGAGGTCGCTGGGTGCCAGATATGGAAACATAAATGGCAGCTGCTGTCCTGAAAGCAGGTGGCTACTCTGACCAGGGAGGGAAATGGCTTGGGGACTTACTCATGCAGCCTGAGAGCCACAGAGTAAGAATAAGCGTGCAACAGGTGTGTGTAGGCACGATTGTGTATGCCTATATCTGCGTGTAAGCTCCAGAGCTGTGAGCTCACACACACATAGGCACACAGATACACACATACAGGAACACACAGACACACGCACTTGCATGCACACACACACACAGATGCACATGCACACACATACATACACACACAGACACGCAGAGACATACATACAGATGCAGAGACATACGCACAGACACACACATACATATACACACAGACATATACACAGACACACACATATGTATACACACAGGCACACAGAGACACACACACAAACACACACATACGGACACACAGATGCACACATACAGACACATACACACATATACATAAGCACACACAGACATACCCACAGAGACACAGACACACATGTGCACACACACAGACACACACAGAAACACACGCAACACACAGACACACAGATACAAACACATAACACATACACAGAGATACAGAGGCACACATGTATTTATATATACACAGACACACACACACGCTTACTCACATAGCACACACATACACAGAGACACGCACAGATACACACATAACACACGTATGCAGACACACATAACACATGCTCCTCCCACCCCATTGGTGGTGGCCACAGGGCTGTCCGGAGAGCAAGAATCAGTAAGCGTTTGTTGGATACTTAGTGAAGGATGAAATGACTGAATGCACCAGTAGGTGAAATGGATGCTTCTGCTTGCAGGGCAGGCTCTAAGAGTTGAACAGGGGCATGGCAGAAGCATCGCCACAAGTGCTGACGAGGTGATGGCTTAAAACACTGCAAGCCCCATGCAGAGCGAAAACTCCTTTCAGAGGAGCTAGATGACCCGGTAACTATTGCTCTAGCCTCATTATCTGTGAATGATTGATTCCAGACAGGAATTGAAGATGAGGCAACTGAGAAAAGGAAAAGGGACACACAGTGTGCCTGTTAAATGCCCTTGTTCACCTGGCGAGAGATGCACATCAACTATCCATGTGGGGTATATATAAAAATATAGAAGTATACATTGTATGTGTGTATATATGTGTATATGTCTGTGTATACACACATATATACACATACACACATTATGTACATTTATATCTGTATAACGGCAGTGCCTGCACTGGCTATTTCCAGGCGGCCCATATCCTGTTTTAAACTGATTTAAAATATTGCTACTGTAAACTAATATCGTGATTTGCAACCACTTAAATTCTGGGAGAATTTCCCAGGACTGTGATGAAAATCCCAGCGTCTGGTGGTTCCCTCATGCCAGCTTAACCCTAATTGCCTACACTAAGTCCAATTAGCGGCAAATCAGATTCCCCTTCATTTCATCTGATGAAGTAAGCTTTGGCAGGAGCATCTGCCCACGCAAAGCAGAATGAAGAGGGAGAGAAGAACGGGGCTGCAGGGAACGGGGACATGAGTGTGGGGACCAAAGGGTGGCCACAGTCCTCCTGCCCCTGAGTCTCCATGGCTCCGTGCCCCCAGCATGCAGATTCCCTTCCCTGCGCAGAGTTTTTGTAACTGAGTTTGGTGAGAATCAAATCTATCAGGTACAGTCCTAGAAACAAATAACTTGAAGTCTACTTTAAAGGCAGATTCTCGTGGTCTCTTTCTTTCCTGTGTCTCTACCTCTGTGCCTCTCTCTAACACACACACACACACACACACACACACACACACACACGGCCCTTCTGTAAGTACGCTTTCCTCTCTGTCCCAGTCCTCTCAGTGTCCATGCCCCTGCAGGCGCTGACTTGGGTGGCGGCTGCCGAGGAACCAGTAGGACTGGCACAGCCATGGCAGTGGAGCATGCGGTCCAGGGCACAGATATCAGCGGCTCTGGCTCCACAGGCAGTGCGTCCTGCCAAAGCCTTCTCTCTCTGCATCTCAAGGTCACAATAATAGATTACGAAAGAGTGGAAAAGCACGGCTCAGAAAATGGGCCGTGGGGACTTTCCTCTGGGTGAAGAGGAAGAGAATAATGCCCGATGCGGCAGCAGGTCGTTTGAACTCTGCGAGGGAAGGAAATGTGGAGCATGGGGTCCCTCCAATGCCTGGCGCCTGCAACGCCCCCCTCCAAGGGCTCTGAAAACACCAAAGTTGGGACCATTGGAAAATCATTTCTCAGGTGTTCTGATGTAGAAGAGATTCCATCACAAACACTAACCTGTTTCACAAGAATCAAATATTTACTATTGTGTTTCACGGTGGCTACTTTTTAAGTCCCTTGCAAATTAAGGTAGGACAAATGTTCTCACAAAATAAACATTCTCCTGTCTTCAGAAACCACTGATAAATAGTCAGGGCCGATGAATCCTTGCCTCTCCTCAGAATAAGGGAGGGCTGTTATTTTAAAGCAGCAAATAGAACCAATCCTCAAGTGCCCTGGCGGAACAGAAGGCTGGACTGTTAAAAGTTTGTGACACTCTCAGGGATGACATTGGTTTCCAAGGGCTGCAGCAGCCATACCCAAAGAAAACATTTTATGTATGATGATGTAGTAACTATACTTCAAGTCTTGACTTAAAACATGTATAATTCAACAACAAAATTACAATTTCTCTGTAAAAGGAGCACTTTTTAAAAATCCAAGCCACTTATACCAGTTTGAAAATATTTGGGGTCTTAACTGTTTCTGAGGCTATAGCAAGTGGTTTCTCATAAAATCAGACCCAAGGGAGCTCTCTGAGAGGACCCTAGGCACTTAGATTATATTCCAGGTATAATTTATTCCAAACAGTTTAGCAAAAAATATGGTCACATTATAAGAGCATACTCTGGTTGTAAAATGTCCAGGAAAGACAGAAATAGAGGTGGGGTCCAAGAAACAGTTCTAGTCTCCTAGAAACCACGCCTTCTGCTCAAGCCAAGTGCTTCTCCTGATCATGTCCTCCTGGTATCTCCTAGCGGCTGCGAGCATTGGAACACAGTCTGACCAGTTCCTGAGCCGCCAGGCACCTTCTCTGAACGTCTGAACTATCAGCCTCTTCCCTCAGAGCGGGCCTACAGGTGACTCAGCAAGGCTGGGTGCTGGAGGGTCACTCTGTAGGCCTGGCCAGAGGGAGACCGCACCACCCAAAGAAGCCACTCAGCAGCCAGGGCTCCCCTGAGAGGTCACAACTGGTGACACAGGCCCTTCGCTGGGAGAACCCATCCCTACCCAGAACAGAAGGGCTCACTGCTCCCGCCTCCAGCCTTCAATCCCAGCTGGAGCTTTTCAGCTCTAGTTTTTCCTCCAGGTTATCTTCCCTCTGTGGCCTCCAGCGGGTCACCCTGTGATGCTGCAGTTCCCCAGTCTTTGCAAACGGGGGAGAGATGACTACTGACTTCCGCGATGATTCATGCTGGTTGTTTACAGCAGAGACGGAGGCAGTGCGGTGCCTGCACGTCTTGGAATTAGCCGAGCTGTGAGGGTGCAGCGAGGCCAGCACCGGGGTTCCCGGGTATGCCAAAGCTGGAATTGTGCTGCTGCCCTGCAGAGGTGCAGGGGGAGCGGGGAGCAGGGATACAAAACCTTGCCTGTCAAGGAACGCAGTGTTCCTGGCCCTGTCTGGAACCTTCACAAAGCAGGTGGGAAGGGAAATTGCATGGATAAGACGGACTTCCCAAAACTGCTTCTGCCAAATTAAATAAAGAATATCCAGTTCCTTCTTTTTAAATATATATGTATTAAATTATGAAATAATTTAAATATGTAGAAAAGTGCAGAAATAATAGATCAAAGGTCCAAGTACCCATTCATCAGCTTTAACATTTTGCTGTCTATACTACAGATTTTGTTATTTTCAAAAACAAAAATGCAATCAGTCAAGCAAGCACACAGCAGCTCCTGAAGGGGTTTGATGTAGAGCAATTGCAATATCAAACGAGCCCACCTCCAGTTCTCTGCTGGACAGATCCGCTCATGATGTTATTTCCCTCACTCTGCCACCCCCGAGTCTCTTCTGTTGCTCTTAGGACACCATGGCAAGAGCTCTGGAGTCCAGACTCCACTGTGGAGACCGACATGGTTCCCTGAGCTCCCTGCTTGGTCTCCTGTCCTGCCTGGTCTCAAGTCCTACCTACAAAGACTGACAGCCCTGTACTAATGCAGCAGCTTCAAATCACTGAGCAAGCAGCCCACTGCTTCCCCTCCCCTCCTGAGCCCACCTTCTCTCCACGCTCCCTTATCCCAGGCTGTCCATAGGCACCATTTGGCTCCAATTGTACATCATAAGTGTTTCTATGAATACAGGCTTTGTGGAATGTTTATTCATAGGACATTAATCCCAGAGGGGAATAAAAGCAGTGCCGTCCACGACATTATCTGTGTTAGCCTTGGATTGTCTGCTGTGAAATGCTAATTGCAGCCTCTGGTGTTGAGAAGGTGTTTGTATGAAGCCTGAACAGGGAGCAGGAGGGCAGGCAGAAGAGGCAGCCCAGCCTTCTAGGAGCCAGGGCCCTCAGAGGAGGAGAAAGGCCTGGGGCCAGGCAGCAAGTGGACATGGCACAGGGCCTGGTTCCAGAGCTGGGCCTGGGAGGGGGCCTTTGTACTGCCCAGAGGAGGGGCCACAGTGTCCCTCCAGCTACCTGGTCACTGGTTTTACCAAAGCTGGTATCCAAACATCCCAGGGGTCTCCTCAGAGCCCGTGCAGCTGAACGAACCCATGTTTTTAAAAATGAGAGTGACACCAGCGCGCCCCTCCTCCCAGTGCGGCGGGGTGTGAGTGCGCAGTGGGGAGCAGGGAGCCTAAATCCTAGTACACATGATGTATTTTGAGATTCCAAGGAGCTCCTGGATGTGCATTCAAGGGTGGCAGTGTTTCAGGAGGGGCAGATAGACGTGCAGGCAGCCACACCCCTCCTCTACCCCCTCCCCCAGCAATTTGTTCCTTCTCAAGTTTGAGACTCGCGAGTCTTGCATCTGTGTCTCTGGAGCCGCCTACACAAACCAGCGCAGAGATCACAGGCTGGGACTGGCTGGCGACAGTTCACTCCCTCAACTCCAGAGGAGGAAATGGAGCCAGAGGTCGTAAAACGATGATAGAATCGAAAACAAGACCATTTCTCTCTGCACCCCACACCCTTTTTACTTTCACACATGCACACACACACACCCCACATGCACACTCACACCCACGTCCAGGATGGCCGGACAGAGCCCCTCCCAGTCCTGCCATTCATTTTGCATACATGCTTGGCTGGCTAGTGGGCAGGATTATGTTTGACAAAACCTCCTTTTAATCAATCTGATGCTTGCCAACCTAGGAGCTGACAACCGTGCAAAGCACCGGGCTGTGGGGCAGTGTTCCATTTTGTTTCCTCTGGACAGCTGGCAAGATGGAGTCCCTCGGAGGTGAGAGGATGGTTTCTAGAAGCACGGGAATTCTCAGTAGTGGATTAAACTGCATTGCAGACCGTCTGCATCCCCGGTGGAGAGTCAGAGGCCGGGGAGGATGCTGAGCATTCCAAGCAAGCACTCTTCCAGAAACCTGCCAGCTTCTCCACAGCAGCCAGGGTGATGATGGGAAGAGCTGCTGCAGTCCTCGGCTTCAGCCCGTCCCAGAGCCTGCCCAGCACAGCCAGCCGACTTCCCAGAGAGCAGGGGCTGGGGGACGGGAGGGGACCCAGTCCCCTCAGACTTCAAAACAGATAACCACCTTACAGATAGGCCCATGAAATACGCTTGAAAGGGAGGAATAAGGAAGGAAGAAAGGGAGGGAAGGAGGGAGGAAGGGCGGGAGGGAGGGAGGGAGGGAAGGAGAGAGAAAGGGAGGAAGGAAGAAAGGAAGGAAGGAAGGAAGGAAGGAAGGAAGGAAGGAAGGAAGGAGGGAGTCTCTCAACAGCTAAGCTATGTAAGAAGGACCATGCTAGGAAGTCTATATTTTTTTACAATGATAAGGATGCCAGTTTGTCTGGGACTTTGCTCATCAAGCCCTACTCGTGACCCCCATAAAATCCCTTGCCTTCTCTATTGCCAGTTCTTAAGGACTTTATTTTTTCACTCAGACATTAGCCATTCATGAACCTTACAAGATGTGTTCTGAATTCTACCTTAGCTAATAACCATACCTGAAGATACCGACTCAGGAGCCAGATCAGTCTAGTCTTATCCTGACTGTCCTGACACTGGGCTGTGACCAAGTCTCTCTCAGCCTGTGGAGGGAAAGGTGCCTGGAAGTCAGGCAGCCCCACCTGGCTACAGACACCACACAGGCTGTGCAATAGTGGGATATTGTGATTTATAATAAGAAATATGGATTTTGGCCTGTGTCCCTGGTTTCTGGCACAGAACTCCTAAAAGACAAACAAACAAACCAGCAAACAAAACTTTGTAATTTCCTGAGCAGTAGGAGAACATCTTTTGTTCTAACGTTTGGTCTTTGACATGGTTCTCAACATGGAGCTCCTAAATCCCTTGGAATTTCCTGGGTGATAGGAGTGCTTTTGTTCTAATGAGGCGGCCCTTGGTGTGCTCCTGAGTCAGGGCTGGTCACCAGCAAGACCAAGCTATAATTAGACGCTTGGAACTTTCAATCCCAACTCTCATCCTTTGGGGAGACTGAGGGGCTGGAGATGGAGTTAATCATTGACCATTCCTACATGATGAAGCCTCCATAAAAATTTCTGAACTATGGGGCTCGGGGAGCTTCCGGGTTGATGAATAAGAACACACGTATGTGCCAGAAGGGCGGCACACCTGAGAGGGCATGGAAGCTGCTCACCGCTCCCCCATACCTTGCCTTCCATCTGGCAGTTCCTGAGCTGTATCCTTTTATAATAAATGGGCTAAAGTAAGCAAAGGCTTGCCCTGAGTGCTATGAGCCATTCTGGCAAATGATTGAACCTGAGAAGGAGGTTTTGGGAGCCTCAGATTTGCAGCCAATTTGGACAGAAGTTGTGTGTAACCTGGGCCCTACTACCTACAATTGCACAGGAAGTAGAGGGCAGTCTTGTGGGACTAAGCCAGTAATCTGTGGGATCTGACACTATCTCCAGGTAGATGGTGTCAGAATGGACACCAACTGGGTGGCAGAGAACTGGGCAATGTGCAAAAAACCCACATATCTGGTCACAGAAGTGATTTGTGTGGTCAGAGAGAGTATAGAGAAGGAAAAACAGTCGGTGTTTCCTGTCTTACTGACGGTCATCAAGGTTTCACCCCATGGCCTTTGGGGACTTGGAGTTGAAAGAACCACCATCCGGGATCCCTGAGACTATCTTCCCACTAAACATTATTTAAAGCAGTACATCCAATATGGCAGCCACTAGCAACACGTACCCATTGAGCACTTCACACGTGGCCATTAGGATGTACTGAAAGTGAAAAAAAAAAAAAAATCACTGGATTTTGAAGATAGTGTAAAAAAAGAAGGCAAAGTATATCATTAATAATTTTTTAGCATTGATTATATGTTGAACTGATAATATTCTGATTTTATGGGCTAAATGTCATGTAGTATAAAATTATATTCACCTTTTTTATTATCATAAAATACAAATATCATAAAATTTACCTTTTCTTTTTCTTTTCTTTTTTTGAGACAGAGTCTTGCTCTGTCGCCCAGACTGCAGTGCAGTGGCATGATCTCAGCTCACTGCAACCTCTGCCTGCCTGGTTCAAGTGATTCTCCTGCCTCAGCCTCCTGGGTAGATGGGACTACAGGTGCCCACCACCATGCCTGGCTAATTTTTGCATTTTTGGTAGGGACAGGGTTTCACCCTGTTGGCCCAGCTGGTCTCCAACCCCCGACCTTGTAATCCACCAGCCTCGGCCTCCCAAAGTGCTGGGATTACAGGCGTGAGCCACCACATCCGGCCAAAATTTACCATTTTAATCATTTTAAGTGTGCAGTTCAGTAGTGTTAGGTACATCCACATTATTGTGCTACCATGACCACCATTCATATCCAGAACTTTTTCATCATCCAGAACTGAAACTCTATGTTCATTAAACAATAACTCTTCATTCTACTTTCTGTCTCTATAAATTTGACTCCTCTAGGTAATTCATGTAAGTGGAATCATAAAGTACTTGTCCGATTGTGACTGGCTCATTTCACTGAACATTATGTCTTCAGGTTCATCCATGGTGGAGCATGTGTCAGAATGTCCTTTTTTTTTCTTTTAAAACTGAATAATATTCCTTTTCTGTATAGACCACATTTTGTTTATCCATTCATCTGTTGTTGGACACTTGGGTGGCTTCCACTAAGGGCGGTTATTGTGCAGAATGCTGCCATGAGCACAGTGTGCAGATGTCTGTTTGAGTCCTAGCTTTCATTTCTTTTATTTATTTCTTTTTTTTTTTTTTATTTTTGAGATGGAGTCTCGCTCTGTCGCCCAGGCTGGAGTGCACTGGCGCCATCTCGGCTCACTGCAAGCTCCGCCTCCCGGGTTCAAGCGATTCTCCTGCCTCAGCCTCACAAGTAGCTGGGATTACAGGCGCCCGCCATCATGCCCAGCTAATTTTTGTGTTTTTAATAAAAACTGAATTTCACCATGTTGGCTGACTGGTCTCGAACTCCCGACCTTGTGTTCTGCCCGCCTCAGCCTCCCAAAGTGCTGGGATTACAGGCATGAGCCACCGCGCCCAGCCCTAGCTTTCATTTCTTTTGGGTATATACCCCAAAGAAGGAAGGAATTGCTAAATTTTATGTTAATTCCATGTTTAATATTTTGAAAAACCACCATCCTGTTTGCCACAGCAGCTGCACCATGTTACATTCCCATCGACAGTGCACACGGGTTCCAATTTGTCCACATCCTCACGAACGCTACTTTCTGTTATTTATTTTTAAGCTTTTCATAGAAACCATTCTAATGGGTATGAAGCGGTATTTCATTAGGTATTGATTTGCATTTTCTTAATGATTAGTGATGGATCGAGTGTCTTCTCATGTGCGTAGTGACTATTTGTATATCTTGTATGGAGAACCACCTGTTTCCTTTTACTTTTTTTGTTTTTAACGTGGCTACCAGAAAATTTAAAGTTACATGTATGACTCACAATGTATTTCTACTAGAGAGCTCTAGTCTAGAGCGAATGAAGGTACAGCTCCTACCATACGGAGTGTTTTAGCAATGGAAGGAATCCTGTTATTCAGAATGTGGCAAATGCAGTTCCAATTAATCATCTCTGAGTTTCTTTCCAAGAATAATATTTTATGATCTCTTTCTCTCTCTGCTCTAAGGACTTAACCTAGTGCTTTCACGTCAAAGGAGAAAAAAGGAGTCATTCCCCTATACAACGTGGAAGACCCAAAGGTTCAGAGGACCTGTCATCTGTGTAGAGTGGATGGGCTCTTCTGACAGGGGGGTGTCTCGGCTCCAGAGCTCACCACTGTCCTGTACCTGGGGGAAGAAGCATCCATGCATATAAATTAGGCTGATAAAAGTTTGCACCTTCTGAGGTTCCAAGGGAGGGATGAGATACCATCAGAATTAAGTCCCTTGGGCTGGGCACAGTGGCTCAGGCCTGCAATCTCAGCCCTTTGGGAGGCCGAGGCAGGGATCACCTGAGGCCAGGAGTTCGAGATCCAGCCTGGCCAACATGGTGAAAACCCATCTTTACTAAAAATACAAGAACTAGCTGGGTGTGGTGGGTGGGCACCTATAATCCCAGCTAGTTGGGAGGGTGAGGCAGGAAAATCACTTGATCCGGGAGGCAGAGGTTGCAGTGAGCCAAGATCACACCACTGCACTCCAGCCTGGATGACAAGAGCGAAACTCCGTCTCAAACAAAAAGAAAAATCTAGTCCCTTGGTCTTAGGGGCAGAGACTACAAATTTATTCCGCTGAGATAAATGCATTTCTTGATGCTACAAGCCATCCTACCCACAGAGGCTGGGAGTCTCATGCTACATTTAGTAGAAGAAAGCTGTCATCGTTTTCCACCATTGAACAGTTACAAGACTGGGGTAGGCTCCAAAGTTACTTTTCATACGTTTTCTTATTTCCTCTGAGGAAACAGCATCACCAGCCCAGATTTCCTTCCTTTTATCTTATTTAGAATCTCACAGAGGCATGACCCACCATTGGGATTGACCTTGGCATTTACAGAAGGCCCACAAATGCTGTGGCCTAGAACTTCATTTCAAAGGTAAAAAGAAGAAAAAGAAGACATTTTGTGGAAAAAGCAAGAACTATCATGATGTCTGTCACTTTTTCTTTCTTTTTTCTTTTTTTTTTTTTTGAGACAGAGTTTTGCTCTATAAGGCTGAAGTACAATGGCACGGTCTCTGCTCACTGCAACCTCTGCCTCCCAGGCTCAAGCGATTCTCCTGCCTCAGCCTCCCAAGTAGCTGGACTATAGGCGCACCACCACACCTGGCTAATTTTTTGTATTTTTAGTAGAGACGGAGTTTCACCATGTTGACCAGGCTAGTCTCGAACTCCTGACCTCAGGTGATCCCTCGGCCTTGGACTCCCAAAGTGCTGGGATTACAGGTATGAGCCACCACGCCTGGCTGTCACTTTTTCTTTCTAAGAGGAATACATTTATAGCAGACCAGCCCTTGCAATAGCTGTTAATATGGCTTGAAAAGAAAATGAGGACAATATTTTAATGCCAGATAAAAAAGTAGAAACCAGGCAAAACTATGATCTGGTCACCTATATGAAAAGATAATGCAAAGAGTAATACTAGGTAGAATATATTTGAATGCATTGGAGGAAAATGCTCTGTAAAAATAGACTTTATAGTTTATGTATAAAATATAGCTTATAGAAATGTTCTTTGCTGGCCGGGTTGCAGTGGCTCATGCCTGTATTCCCAGCACTTTGGGATGGACCAGCCTGGGCAACATGATGAAACCCTGTCTCCACTAAAAACACAAAAAATTAACCAGGTGTGGAGGTGGGCTCCTGTAATCCCAGCTACTCAGTAGGCTGAGACAGGAGAATCACTTGAACTTGGGAGGCAAAGGTTGCAGTGAATCAAGATTGTGCCACTGCACTCCTGCCTGGGCGACAGAGTGAGACTCTGTCTCAAAAAAAAAAAAAAGAAAAAAAGAGAAAGAAAGAAAAGAAAAGAAACATTCTGCTATCTAGATTCATATAAATACCAGGGACTTGATATCTTGGAAATAATAGTGACTCATGCCTTGATAAATCCTTTTATACCCTAAATTTTTGACCCTGTAGTAGAATCATCTAATTTCCCTGTAAAAGAACCATCGAATTTCCCCATAATAGAATCATCTAATCTCCCTAATGTCAGTGTCCTCATCTGAAGAATTAAAGATATAATTTGCCCTACAAGATTTGGGGGATTTTTGTAAGAACCTATTGAAATCATAGATGTATGAACATTCTAAAAAGTTAGAAGTAAAATAAAAATTATTTTATAAGAGGAATATGGTTCATTATACTAGATTTCCTATCACAGTGACTGAGAAAACACTGATATTCATGGGAAGAAATGAGAACCTGTACCAGCACTGTTGAAGACTGAAACAATATGGGATTTCCATCCATCCCACCAATTTACTTGGATCATCTTTTTAGGAGGCTTACAGGAAAGTTGTGGTGTTCTGTGCATCATATAGTTTGTATTTAATATACAGAAACTTTTCTTTAAGGAACCCGAGGCTGAGCGCGGTGAGTCACACCTGAAATCTTAGGACTTTTGGGAGGCCAGCGCAGGCAGATTGCTTGTCCAGGAGTTGAGACCAGCCTGGGCAACAGAGCAAAACCTCATCTCTACAAAAAATACAAAAATTAGCCAGATGTGGCGTGGTATGCGCCTGTAGTCGCGGCTACTAGGGAGGCTAAGGCGGGAGAACCACCTGAGCTCAGGGAGGTTGAGGCTGTAGTGAGCTGTGATCGCACCACTGCACTCCAGCCTGTGTGACAGAGTGAGACCCTGTTTCTAAAAAATGAAGTAAAGCAATCTGAGTGAGGGTGGGAGAGAGTTAACCAAAGAAAACTGAAAATAATACTAGAACCTTCGCTATTACGGGCAGAAAGTTTCCTGCAAGCAGCAGCCAAGTTCCCAGAAAGGAAAAAAGTGTGTGTCTGTGTGTGTGTGTTTAGCTTCATAATCACAAAACACTTAGGTACTATGTTTTTTTCCTCCAATCTTCCTTCTTTCCAAAAAAGAAAGAAAGAAAGAAAGAAAGAAAGAAAGAAAGAAAGAAAGAAAGAAAGAAAGAAAGAAGAAAGAAAGAAAAAGAAAGAAAGAAGAAAGAAAGAAAGAAAGAAAGAAAGAAAGAAAGAAAGAAAGAAAGAAAGAAAGAAAGAAAGAGAGAGAAAGAATATGAATGCAAGGAGCAGAGGTCTCAGAAATCTTCAGGCAGTCCTGCCTGAATTGCTAAAGCAAGGAGTAGCTGAGGGCCTTGCAGCCCATTCCTCTAGTACCTGTGGCGTCTGGGGCCTGCAGCAGGTGTGGCGGTGACGCGGGTTATTTGTTTTCCAGGGTCAGGTTGGCACATTTCTAGCCCAGGGCTCTGGGTAAATGTTTAGATTTCATTTTCTGTCTGGTGTTCAACTCCTGGGCGTCAAAGGCAGGCCCCTGCATGCTGCTGCCCTCCTACGTCCTTTGTCTCCTCCCAGGGGCTGGTGGGAATTCAAGAGGTGAGAGGAAAAGGGAGGGGAGGGAGTGGACGCTTTGCTGCGGTTCCAGCTCTCCCCAAGAGCCGCTTTCAAGGCACAGCATCCTCCTCTCCCTCGCCCTCTCTAGGGAGGGCTTGCAGCGCCCCAGTACTGGGAATGGGGCTTGTTTACACAGCTCATTATTCGCTCTTTGCAGTTGCTATAGCAACCACCAGGGGTCAGTTTATAGAAGAAGAGGAAGTTCACTTTTGGGGAGTTAGCCTTCCAGCTCCTGTGCAAAGCGCAGCTGAAAACAAAAGCCCCAGACACCCATGGAGGAAACACATTGAAAAGCTTCCGATGAACGTAAGCATCCTTTAGGGCAAAAAACCACTCAGAGACGCCACGTTTCTCCCTTGCTGAGAGTCTCCAGAACAGCTGACGGCAGAATGAAGGTCTTACCACCGCACCGGGCAGGCTTTCCTCTCCCCCCATCCTCTCACCGCTTTGCCGTCTTGATAGTTAAGATAACAAGGACAGCTAAGTTCATTTAAAGTGATAAGTTTCATTAATATTACGTATTAACGGAGGACCAGAAAGATCTCTGTGACCTGGTACGATTCCCATCTTCCTCCTGAAGGGAGAGGCAGCACCCCATCAGAGCAGCGCACCCATCTCAAGATCCACACCCAGTAGAGAGGAGCGGCGCTGCTTCTGTAGAGCTTGCAGGGAAGACCCCCAGGACGCCTGGCCAGTGAAGAGTGGCCAGCACTAACCTGCTTAGCTAACCCGATTCAGCAAACAAATAATACAGATGCCCAGTTAAATCTGACCTGCAGAAAAACAAGGAATTTTTGTGTAAGTCTTCCATGTAGCATCTGGACCATATATACAGTAAGTCTATAGAACCTAACATAAGCCAGTCCTTGCCCTCCTCCTCACTGGCCACCATCACCTCCAAAAGAGTTTAGCAAATAAGTTCTCCTTTATAAGCAAATAAAGTGCCAGCTTACTGTTCAGGATGATCTAGGCCTTGGACTATCAGGCTGATCATGAAAAAAATGAAAGGGAGTGATTTACATATATGCAAATCATAAACCAGAGGCTAGGCTAGCCACAGACAGCCACTCATCTTCCCTCAGATCTGAACACCAGCATGAGTTACTTGATTGGTAAATGCAATAGAACTCATTTTGTGAATTATCTAAAATCCATAAAGGGTAATGATTTCTATTTGTTTGAAAGGAAAAACATTTTTATTGTGTATGTGTTTAAAGGAATAGACCAAATTTGTTTCTGAGCGCTACACATGTACAGGGGAGAAAGTGATATTTGCATTTATCAAAGTCACACTCTTCCTAGCATTTCTTTTGCTAAGGTTTTACCGCTTCTTCATCAAGAAGGCTGGCTCAGTGAAAGTTTTACTGAATTTTGTAGAAATTCTGGAAAACCTAGACCATTAGTTGTAATGCTGTGCTGACCCTAAATCCACGAACCCAAAACTTAAGGCAAAAAAAAAAAAAATTAAGAAGCATAAACTTTTATGAAAACAAAGCAAATAGCAGCTGTAATATGTTCCATCAGGTCCCCACCAACTCAGACTGCAGACTCCCACAGCTCTGATCCAAAACAGGGAATTAAAGGAAAACTGTCAAGCTAAACATTATCAACAATAAAAATATTCTCACCTGTTGCTAACTCTAAAAATCTCAATATAGATTTCACAGAGAAAAAAAAAAGTGTTAGTTTTAGAAGCTGATCCTTCTAAAGCCCAGAACAGTGAGTTCTAATTTTGTCTCTTCAATGTCTGATTGTGACCTCCGTGGAAGTCTGTGGACAGTTCTGACTTGGTCTCCCTGTGGGCAAAATGCAGATACTGAATTATACGTGTTCTTTGCCTAATCAAGAGTGTATAATAAGAATGTCTATACCTATACTCTGAGCTCTTCAGACAAAAGGCAGGAAGTAGAAATGTGATTATTTGTGCTGTTCACTTTTTAAACAAGCAACTTGATTTAGAAGTTGGAATCAGTTTAGTTGTTTGGTTTGGTTTGATTTAAAGCACTTTGAAATAACTTCATTTTGGAAAGCCTATTTTCATTTATTTAAACCAATAGTCCTCTGCTTTTTTCTTAATCATTTGTTAATAAACCCTACACTTGAAGCTCAAGCATTCAGACAGTGTGTCTTTAACACCATTCAACAGCTGTTAAATGGGATAATCACCTGTTTATCCTCATGTCACTAATTCAAATGCTAATTGCACTGTAGGTTTGGTTTAGCCCCTCACTGGAGCCAGACCAGGTGTGCAGCACTCTGGAAGCATGCTGCAGTGTCATGGAACTCCAGTGATTGATTATATTTTCAGTGGCACAGATAAAACAGGGCAACACACATGCACACACGCTCACACACATGCACCCTTGCACAAAAATGAATGAACATGTTGCCCGTAACTGTGAAAATTAGAAATGACCTAAATGTCAGATCACAGGGAAATAAACCAAAGGAAACAACCATGGCATGTAGTATTATGCAATCATTAAAAGAATGTTTATGCATATGGTTAAATAACATGTAAAAAATAGCTATGTTGAGTGAAGAAGGTAGTATGTAAAACTATTGTATGTAAACAATATGGAAAAGTATTTTGCACAGAAAAAGACCAAAAATACGATATGCTGGAAACTAAAATAAATCCATTTTTAGAGTACTGATTAAAAGCAAGGACAATCCTAGGAGCCTGGGATACATGAGAGGTTCCTGCTTTTTACATTCTGGAAGAGAAAGACAAAATGCAGGTACAGAGCTCATCAATAAGAGGTATTTGTACAGTGATGATCTTAAGAAGAAAATTTACAAAGAGCTATGGGGTAAAGGGTCTGCTTTAGTTTGGGTGCTGAGGGAAGAACTCTCACAGGAAATGCAAACAATGAGAAGCCCCAAGATAGGAGTGGGCTTGGCATGGTGGAGGAATGGGCACAGGTTGGAGTGCAGTGAGCTGGGAGAGTGTGGTAGAAGGTGTGTTTGGAGAGGCCCCGCGCAGAAGCAAGGGACAGGTGCAAGGGTGGAGGGAGAGACCAGAGTACCCCGCTGGGACCAGGTGTGCGGGATGGAGCATGGGCTAGGGTGGCAACCGTGGAGATGGATTCAGGACATTTTTTGAGGGTGAACTGGCAAGAATTGCTGATGAACCAGATTTGGGGTGGAGGAGAGTTGCGAATACTGAATCAAAAGAGAAGAATCTCATAGGACTCCTAGATTTTTGGCCTCAGCAACTGAATCTATTGTAGTTCCACTCATCAAGCTGAATAGGACTCGTGTAGGAACAGGTTTGTGGTGGAAATTTTTTTTATTATACTTTAAGTTCCAGGGTACATGTGCACAATGTGCAGGTTTGTTACATAGGTATACATGTGCCATGTTGGTGTGCTACACCCATCAACTCATCATTTACATTAGGTATTTCTCCTAATGCTATCCCTCCCCCAGTCCCCCCCCCCCCCGCCCCAAACAGGCCCCGGTGTGTGATGTTCCCTGCCCTGTGTCCATGTGTTCTCACTGTTCAATTCCCACCTATGAGCCAGAACATGCGGTGGGTGGTGGAAAATTAAGAGTTCTGTTTAGGCCATTTTATGTTTGAAATGCCTGTTAGATATCCCAGTGAGGATGTCAAGCAAGGAGTCAAGAGGCTCTGAAGTCTGCCTATCAGGGAAGCATCAGGGCTGGAAATATTTTGGAAGTTATTTGCATGTTGATGGCTTTTAAAGCAAGGGATAGTGTGGACCAACATAGAGAGACCACATAGAGAAGAAAGGCATCCCACAATGGAACTAGAGACTGGGCTCAGGAGAAAGAGCCAGTAAAGAAATGACAGCAGACACAGTGGCTCACACCTGTAATCCCAGTGCTTTGGGAGGCTGAGGCATGAGGATCACTAGAGACCTGGAGTTGAAGACCACCCTGGGCAACATAGCAAGATCCTGCCTCTACACAACATTTTTTTTTAATTAGCACGACATGATGGTATGTGCCTGGAATTCTAGCTACTTGAGAGGCTAAAGTGGGAGAATCATTTGAGCCCAGATGGTTGAGACTGCAGTGAGCCAAGATCACACCACTGAACTCCAACCTGGATAACAGAGTGAAAATCTGTCTCTAAAAGAAAAAAGAGAAAGATAAAGAGAGAGAAAAAGGAAGGGAGAGAGAGAGGGAGGGTGGAAAGGAGGGAAGGAGAGAGGGAGGGAGGGAGGGAGCGAGGGAGGACGGAAGGAAGGAAGGAAGGAAGAGGAAGGAAGGAGGGAGGGAGGGTAGGGAAGGGAAGGGAGATAATGAGTTAGAAGGAAAGCTAGGGCAGTATGGCATGCCAAAACCAAGAGAAAAACTTTTAAGACAAAAGAAAATAGCAGTGGTATAAATGCTGCTGAAAGTTTGAGAAATAGTGAGAAGTTACTATGGTTTGTTTATTTGTCCCCTCCAAATCTCATGCTGAAACTTATCCCCAGTGTTGGAGGTGGGGCCTAGTGGGAAGTGTTTGGGTCTTGATGTGAACCCCTCATTAATTCCCCACTTGGGGTGAAGGAGTTCTCACTCTATTTGTTCCGGAGAGAGCTGGCTGTTGGAAAGAGCCTGGCACCTCCCCTCTCTTGCTTCCTCATGTGCCATGTGATCTCTGCACATTCCCCTCCCATTCCCCTTCCACCATGAGTGGAAGAAGGCTGATGCCCACAGCTGATGCCCAATCTTGAACTTTTCCAGCTCTTAGAATTGTGAGCCAAATAAACCTTCTTTCTTTATAAATTACTCAGCCTCATGTATTCCTTTATAGTAACACAAAACAGACTAAGACAGAAGCTTCCTCTGGTTTTGGCAACACGATGACCCTTACCAGATCAGGTTCAGTGGAGTGGTAAGAGTGAGAAGAATGGGAGTGGGTTCAGTGACCACAGATGGCACACATGAATGACCCTTGGAGCAGATCAGAGAAATAGGCCAGAGCTAGAGCTGTGCCAGCTGGGTCAAGGGAGGATTATTTTAGGGAATGATTTCAGAGCACACTTGAATATTGGTAAGAATGATCTAGTAGAAAGGATAAAAGAGATAGTGGAGGAAAGAGAGAAAAAGAAGAAAGAGAGATTACTGAAAAGCAAGCAGGATGGAATCCAGAGAAGGTAGGATTTGACCTTGATAGAAGCAAGGAAATTTCATCCATCATAACAGAAGAAAAGACCAGAAAGAACTGGCATAGATGTGGGTAGACCAGGAGATCTGGAGGGAACTAGGGAAGGGGGTTCCTTCTGATTGTTTCCGTTTTCTTGATGCATCCTAAAACAACGTTGACATGGTTTGTGTCTGTGCCCCTACCAAATCTCATGTTGAGTTCCAGTTCCCAATGTTGGAGGTGGGGCCTGGTGGGAGGTGTTTGGGTGATGTGGGCAGATCCCTCATGGCATGGTGCTGTCCTCACAATAGTGAATGAGTCCTCACAAGATTTGGTTGTTGTAAAGTGTGACACCTCCCACCCCAACTCCCTCTCTTGCTCTGGCTCCTGCCATGTGAGACACCTGCTCCCCTTCACCTTCCGCCATGATTGGAGGCTTCCTGAGGCCCTTAGCAGGAGCCAAGCCAAGGACCAAGCACAGTTGTGTTCCAATAAAACTTTATTTATAGGCTGGGCACGGTGGCTCACGCCTGTAATCCCAGCACTTTGGGAGCCCGAGGCAGGCGGATCACGAGGTCAGGAGTTCAAGACCAGCCTGGTCAGTATGGTGAAACCCTGTCTCTACTAAAAATACAAAACATTAGCCGGCATGCTTGAACCTGGCAGGCAGAGTTTGCAGTGAGCCAAGATCGCGCCACTGTACTCCAGCCTGGGAGACACAGCGAGACTCCATCTAAAAAATAAAAATAAAAAACTTTATTTATAAACACTAAAATTCAAATTTCAGATGATTTCTATCTTCATAAAATATTCTTCTTTTGATTTTTTTCCAACCATTTAAAAGTAGGAAAACTCTTCTTAGTCCATGGGCCTCATACACACAGGTGGCCCACAGGCCGTCATTTGCTGACCTTTGTGTTAGAGGAAAATGTGCGGTTCTTTTTCATGACAGACTGGGAAGTGAGTGAAGGCCTGGGCCCGGGCACACCTCTCTTGGACAGCGTGAGGTGGTGTGGCCATGCAGGTGCAGGGTCTTCTGAGCCGTGTCAGAAACAGTTAGGGCTTCTTATCTCCTGCTAGCAGAGATTTATGTCTTATTTCAACTTGTATTTTCCAACTTTTCTTTCAAAATCCTGTATTAATTCTGGCATTTAAAGGTTCTGCATATCTTGCAGCAGAGAGAAACAATTAGTCCTGTACAAGTGACCATGTGCACCTCCAGTGCTGACTCAGGAGCTGACAAGAACCCAAGCCTCGCTGAGGTCTGAGTGCCAGCGTTGCAACCTTAGCTATCTTCAGGTTGTGAAGTTCATTCCAGTCGTACTGAAATTTCAAGACAGTTAATCTATAGCTATTTTAGATTAGGCATATTTTACTAATTGAATTGAGAATACCAACATCATAAATTGTTTTTAACATTCTAATTTACTCTCAGATTTTTTAAAAACTACTAAATTATTTTTAAATCCTGTATATCTTCATGTGTAAGAGAGAATAGGAAAACAGTTTTAAATAAATGAATAGAACCGAAAACTAGAGAAAATTCAGACAGAGAAAGCATGGAGAATATAATTTCCTGTTAAGAACAAAGGAGGTGATAACAAAGGTAATTTAATTATAAGACCAAGATGAATTTAACATAATGTTCAAATGTTCATTGATGACTCATTGCAAGAATTTTAAAATTTAAAATAAATAAATTAAATGTTTTTTTGTCCGGGGGATGGAGTCTCACTCTCTTTTCCAGGCTGGAGTGCAGTGGCACAGTCTTGGCTCACTGCAACCTCTGCCTCCCAGGTTCAAGCAATTCTCCTGCCTCAGCCTCCCAAGTAGCTGGAATTACAGGCACACACCAACCACCACACCCACCTAATTTTTGTATTTTTAAAGTAGATACAGAGTTTCACCATGTTAATCAGGCTGGTCTTGAACTCCTGACCTCAAGTGACCCACCCGCCTTGGCCTCCCAAAGTGCTGGGTTTGCAGGCATGAGCCATCATGCCCAGACAATAAATTAACTTTTTAACCAATGTAAACTCTCTAATTTTTAAAAATATAGAATACTGTTGTTTTGTTTTGTTTTCAGGCACATGTCCATGTTTTACTTTCCAGATCTGCCCCCCTAAACCAAACACCTCCCACCAGGCCCTCCCACCCACCTCCAACATTGGGAATTACAATTCAACATGAGATTTGGTAGGGACACAGGCATGAAACATATAAATGTTGTTTTAGGATGCATCAAGAAAATGGAAACAATTAGAAACAATCAGAAACAGTCAGAAAGAAACCCCTTTCCCTTGTTCCTTCCAGATAAATCATTAGAGTGGCATAGTATTTTTTTTTTTTTTTCCAAGATGAAGTTTTGCTCTTGTCACCCAGGCTGGAGTGTAATGGCTTGATCTCCGCTCACTGCAACTCGTGTCTCCTGGGTTCAAGCAGTTCTCCTGCCTTAGCCTCCCGAGTAGCTGAGATTACAGGCATGCGCCACCACGCCTAGCTAATTTTGTATTTTTGGTAGAGATGAGGTTTCACCACGTCAGCCAGGCTGGTCTTGAACTCCCTGACCTCAGGTGATCCGCCCGCCTTGGCCTCCCAAAGCTCTGGGATTACAGGCATGAGCTACTGTGCCCGGCCAGTGTTTTTTTAAATTCACTTTAAAATGGACGCAACTGGCTTATGCTTATTTCAGGGACTCACAGATCTACCTACAGGGTGTATGTTTCAATCAAGCATCTCTAGCGCATCCACCTCTATTCATAGCTTTGCCAAGGGTTGTGGAGAACCAAAAGCACAAATTTTGCAAAAGGCCATCTAGGGTATCACTCACGGTTACTTGCTGGTTGTGTGACTTTGGCAACCTTTCTGAGCCTCGGATTTATTCCTACAACAGGGAAAATATAATACTTAGCACTTGGAATTGCCAGGGGATTAAAAATAACATATAAAAGCTCCTAGAGAGTCCCTGGGAGACAGGTAAACTCTTACCAGGTGTCGGGACTCTTGTCTTAGTTCCCAAGCTAAATGTAGCCAGCGCTCTAAGAGCCTCTGTACACTGATGCAAAAGGGACAAAGCAGAGTGCTTGGCACATAGTCAGCACTCAATACACGTTTGGAGGCTGATGAGTTAATTAACTGGCTAATTAATTAATGTAACCAAGGGCCTTCCATAAAAGAACAACAAAATCACAATGCTTTATTTCTATGGAGGTTTTACAGTCTCTCCAATGAGTGAGTCATGTCTAGAGGGCCACTATTGCACAAGGAGAGATGGAAGCTAAACAGGATGACATTATGAGTTGAGGGCATGGATGTTTCTCTCTTCATTTTCAACCAATTTGTTCTTTCACCCTACTTGCTTTCAATCAGTGCTCTAGACTTGTTTTATTGGCTCCCAGCCAAGGTCTCTAAGAAGGGTAGAGAGTCCTGGCCAGGCGAGGTGGCTCATGCCTGTAATCCCATCATTTTGGGAGGCCGAGGTGGGTGGATCATGAGGTCAGGAGATCGAGACTATCCTGGCCAACGTGGTGAAACCCTGTCTCTACTAAAATACAAAAAAATTAGCTGGGCATGATGGTGCGTGCCTGCAGTCGCAGCTCCTAAGCAGGCTAAGGCAGGTAAATCCCTTGAACCCAGGAGGCAGAGGTTGTAGTGAGCCAAGATCGCACCACCGCGCTCCAGCCTGGCGACAGATTGAGACTCCCTCTCAAAACAAAAAAAAAAAAAGGAGAAGAAGAAGGGAGAAGGATAGGTAGTCCTACACACCACAGGGCTCCCACCACCATCCTCCTACCTTTCCTACCTTCTTTCTACCGCCATCCACCCAGGGTTTAGATGACTTGGATTGGGCAATGAGTTCCAAAGCTTGTCAATGAGACTCTCAAAGTTTTGAACTGAGCTATGCAGACACCACTGGCAGATGCAATGAACTCGATAGCCAATAAAGGTAGCATTGGAAAATCAAGCTTGGTGGCATTATTGAGCTATATTCAAAGTGAGTAAACAAAGGAAGTCAGTTGAGAGAAAAAACAAGAGCAGATGTGTAAGGAAAAGCAAAAATGAGAGGCCATGTAGCCTGCAAGAGGCCACTGGAAAGGACAGCTGCCATGGGGTCCAGTCGATGAGGGTGCTGCCCTTGGCTTCTGGGCTCCAGAGGCCCTAAGCATTCATGCCTGCTGAGTGTCCTCTCCATTGGCCAGTGACATTAATCTGTGATACCGCTGCCTGGGTCAACAGGGCAATCTGTAGTGTGAAATGGAAAATTCTCTGCAACCTTATCTGGCCCATAGGAAGCCTTGCCATTAACTATCTAAGGTGCACTATCAGGCAACAAGGCGGGAGAGCACAAGTAGGGTCAACTCTCCAGATCCTAATTCCCACCCGTCTTATAAAGTGAAAGCCCAAACCTCAAGGTAGTCTAGAAAATGCAGCTAGAATTGTGTGCTTTCCTGAGTTTTAAACTAGCTGCTTCTGTGTGTGTGTGTGTTGCACACTCACAGCTGAATTGTAATTTATTCTCATTTGATTTCTTGATGTCAGTCTGTAGCACCCCAAACCTGAATCATGGTGCCTATGCTATCCTTTTCTCACAACTCACCCTCTCTGTGTGAATTTGATTTTCAAATCCACTAGTGTTTCGAAATGTCTGAATTATTCATTCAGAGAAGCAATGCACCATGCACAAGACACCAAATTACTTTCTATGATACTTAGTCAAAGAAAAGGCCCCCTTTAAAAATGCTTAATCTTAAATCTATCTAGTCTCAAGGAAGGAAAGTAAGTTCATGTTCAAAATCTGTCAAGTCCTAAGTTGGTCTGGGAAAGTAAAAGCAAATTACAAAAACTGTACCAGGGATTTGTACACACTTGTTCATAACAGCATTATTCACAATAGTCCAAAGTGGAAGCAAACCAAGTTTTTCTCAACAGATGAATGGATAAGCAAATTGTGGTCTATCCACACAATGGAATATTACTCAGCCTTAAACAGGAAGAGAATTCTAACACATACTAGAACCTGGGTGAACCTTGAAGACATTATTATCAGTGCAATAAGCCAATAAGTATTTGTCACAAAAGGACAATTACTATATGATTCCACTCATATAAGTTTCCTAGAGGTGTCATATTCAGAAACAGAAAGTAGAATGGGTGTTGCCAGAGGTTGAGGGAAGGTGCAAGTGAGAGTTGTTTTTTAATGGGTACAGAGCTTCAGTTTGGGAAGATGAAAAAGCTCTGGAGATGGATGGTGGTGCTGGTTGCACAACAGCATGAATGTACTTAATGCTGCTGAACTGTACATTTGAAAATAGTTAAGATGGTAAATTATATATTGTCTGGAAGCATTACAAAATGTATCCTGTAAAACCCTTTCTACCTGCCCACATATATCTTCATGATAAGAGGCTTTTTTTTTTTTTAATTTTACTTGTAAAGAATGGAACTCAGATAAGAAAAGACCATTTGGGCCAGGCACCTGTAATCCCAGCACTTTGGGAAGCTGAGGCGGGTGAATCACCTAAGGTCAGGGGTTTCAGACCAGCCTGGCCAACGTGGTGAAACCCTGTTTCTACTAAAAACACAAAAATTAGCCGGGCATGGTGGCACATGCCTGTAATCCCAGCTACGCAGGAGGCTGAGGCAGGAGAATCACTTGAACCCAGGAAGTGGAGGTTGTAGTGAGCTGAGATTATGTCATTGCACTCCAGCCTGGGTGACAGAGCAAGACTCCATCTCAAAGAAGAAGATGGAGAAGGAGAAGGAGAAGGAGAAGGAGAGGGGGAGGGGAAAGGGGAGAGGGAGGAGAAGAGAAAGAGGATGGAGGAGGAGGAGGAGAAGAAGAGACCATTTGGGAAAGGTACATGACCACCCCATTTGCTTCTCTGGACGTAGAATACCAGCCGAGGAAAAGTTAGCACCAAAACAGGGTCAACTGATTTTGTTCTTTAAATTCGATGTCCCTCCTGATCCAACTCCTCTCCTCTCTGCCCAGCACAGGCAGGGGTGACCAGATCTTGCCCCAGGGCCTGTGCTGATGTCTGGCAGGACTCTGGAAGGAACTTCCTCCTCCCCTTGGAGAGCGTTGCCCAACGGCAGGTGGAATGAAAGGAGTTTTGTCTGAGATGTATAGAGTAAAATCCTAGTCACATGAACAAAAATGTTCATGAATAAAGAGCTTTCATCAGAATGGGTTTGGATTTTGAAATAGAAAGTTGAAAGGTCTCACCATATTTCTCAATGCAAAATTTGCAAGTGTGCTTAAAAGTCTTCCTTGTTGCTGTTGCCATTACTTAAATATGTTTATTTCACTCTCTGCGATTGCTAGAGATGGATAATACCTCTGAATGTGTAAGATTTCTAAATGAGCATGCTTCTTTTGTAAGCTAAATCGCCCCATGTTTTACAGCCATATGGTGCTCCTCTTCCTTTAATAGTCAAATAATTATGTGCATGCTATAATCTCACAGGACGGCACAGAGACCAGCAGTCCCAATGTTAACCATCCAGGGAGGGTCTTGCCCAGGTAGTTGTTTGCGTCGCCTCTTGCTACAACACCTGACTCCAGCTTGGTGCTAGAGAGCCTTAGGCTTCTGCCCTCTCTTCGTAATAACCTGGTGCAAACAAAGCACCTTTCTTCCCACCAGATTCCCCAAGATGATGTGGCATTTTGCGTGACAGCCAATGCATGAGTACAGGGAGAAACTCAAAATGGAAGATCAGACCTCTAGTTCCTAGAAATCATTGCCAATTTCTTGGCATTGGGTCCAGGCCTCTTATCAGGTTGCTGGGGTCGTCACCTCTCTCAAGTACTGTTGCCCTATACCTTCTCCCTTCTCCCCTCTGGAGGCCCCAGCCCCGTCTCTTTAGGGCTGCCAGAGGGGAATCACAGAATTCTCATTCTGTTGTGCTGAGCAATATACCTTGCTAGGCTTCAATCTATTCATTCACACTATGTTTTAAGCCCATTAATGTGTATTCCTGATAAAAGAGACATTTGCCTTGGTTTTTCACCATAAGCAACCAAAGACAAAACCAACAGAAACATTTACATGATGTTTTTATCAATTTAAAATTTTTCTCTTGACTTCAAGCTTTTCCTAAACGTTACCTTCCCAATGAGGTTTACAATGGCCATGCCGTTTAAAACAGGCAAGCTGTCATCCTCTCCTTCCTGATCTTCTTACCCTGCTGTCTAAGATTGTGTTCCATGGAACAAAAGCCTGAGACTGAGAGAGGCGTGCAGCAGGCTTGTGGGGGGTGCTCAGGGAGCACACACTTGTGAGGAAGCTGGGAAGGCAGGATAGGGAGAGAGAAGCCGGCACCCCGTGTGGTTGGCTGGCTGCCACTGAGGACTGAACCAGCCTTACAGGGAGCTCTGGAGCTGGGAAGGCCCTAGAGTGTCTCCAATTGAGGAAAGGGGCTGGGTCTTATATCCCAGGTCAGGCAGACTTGGTCATGGGCTTCACCCAGGAAAGGGCATAACTCTAAGCAAGACTGTTTCCAGAAGCTGAGGGATGCAACTGTGAGTCATCAGCCACTGATATCCCAGCAGCTCAGGGATGCGGATATCTTCGTCCTGAAGAGGAGGTCTGGACAGAGCCTCATAACATCCACTGTGCCTGCTCTATTTGACTCTTTCCCATGGCACCCACCACCTCATACCATGCTATACACAGTACTGTGATATTTATTGCATCCATTGTTTGTGGCTGGCCCCAGCTCCCTCTGCCACCAGCCCTGCTAGACTGCAAGCTCCATGAGAGCCAGGCTGTGACTCTGCTTTGCTGGGGAAAGGGTTTTGCAGAACCATACCTGGCACAGGTAGGCACTCCACAAGTATTTGATAATAAATGAAAAGATTCACATGTCTTAAGTTAAATACTTAGGTAAGATCCAGGTGTTCCTCACACCAGCCATCACCATAGAGAAGGGAGTGGAAGATCTTTTCTCTCTCTTTCAGGACAAATCTGAAAGATATTTTCTTCTCCTCCCTACAACAGACTAGTCATTTCTGTGCACTCCTTGCTTGATGATTAGCAAGCTGTGTAACCTTAACTAGTCACTCAGTCTCTCAGCACTGCCCTTCTTGTTTGAAATCATTTTCGATGGATCGGAGTTGATGAAATTGACTTCCTGCTTACATATTCTGAGAATTTGTTGAACATCTGCAGATGGCCCAGCATTTTCCCTGTTATTATTTTAAAGATGCCAACTCTAAAATTCTGTGAAGTATAGGGCCGCATAAAGCACTCTTCTGATCCTTTGTGAATAGATAACTGCCGATCCTATTCTGAAGAAAGCCCAGGAAGTCAGTCCTGACAACAGCCAGGAGCACATTCTAGAACATATAGAATCACACAGTTAAAAAGTCTCCCTCTTTTCTAAATTCTTACTGCCACAACTAGTCATGTGTCTCTTTATAAATTAGCATTTTTCATCAAACTCTGAGTTCCTCTTAGAAAAAAACATGTACTGGCCAGGCGCGCTGGCTCACATGTGTAATCCCAGCACTTTGGGAGGCCAAGGCGGGCAGATCGCCTGAGGTCAGGAGTTCGAGACCAGCCTGACCAACATGGAGAAACCTTGTTTCTACTAAAAATACCAATTTTGCCGGGTGTGGTGGCACATGCCTGTAATCGCAGCTACTCGGGAGGCTGAGGCAGGAGAATTGCTTGAACCTGTAAGGCAGAGGTTGCGGTGAGCGGAAATCGTGCCACTGCACTCCAACCTGGGCAACAAGAGTGAAACTCCGTCTCAAACAACAACAGTAACAACAACAATAACAACAACATATCCCTTACTTGAAGCCCATCAAAGTGTCTGAAACATAGCAGACCCTTGGTAAATATCTGTGGAAACTGATTAACTAAAGGATCCATGGGTTCTAGGCTTGAAACTTTAAACTTCAGCATTCTCTTTTCCCCAAGTCTCGGTGTCAGTCAGCTGTTTTTGTTGAGCAGGCATTTGTTTCGCTGAATCTTCTGATTTCTTTTAAGGGGAACTAGAAATCTGGTATTTTACTTTAAATCTTCTAATTTGTAATTGTTGTCAATAAATTCAAATATTTTTATTAAAAATATAAAACTGTGGGAGTCATACAAAAACCCACTACTATGGCACCATTTTGTGACTTCTGGCCCAGAGCATGAAGTCCTATAGTGATGAGGTCAGAAGAATTCTTCCAGAATGTCATAGACAAAATGTTACAGAGAATGGGCTCCTGTTCTGTGCAGTTTTTAACCCTATTACAAAAAAGAAGGCAGACTCTCCCCCACCTCTCATTAACCACTATGTGGAGCAACAACAGCCAACTCTTTCAGTGAAGGCTTTGAGTACCTATCTCCATTTCTCTAAATAACATGCTTATATTGTAATTTCTTGATCTTTTTAAGCTTTAGACATTTGCTATGGACTTCCAACTCTGGAAGATGGCCCTTTGGTTCTCTTTCATACTACATCCTCGACATACACTCATATACATAACTTCTATGTCTTCCCATCCTACCATCAATGACACAGGTGAACACCAAAATCAGGGCTTAGCCCAGGTGGGTTCTTGGCTTCACATAGGAAAAAATTCAAGAGTGAGTCAACAAAATAAAGTGAAATCAAAGCAAGTTTATTAGTGCAACAGAGTATAGGAAAATGGTTGCTTCATAAACAGAGCAGGGCTGCCCTATAGGCAGAGTAGCACTAGTGGATTGCTGGTTAGCTGTATTTATAGCTATGCCTTAATTATATGCTAAATAAGGGGTGGGGTATTCACAAATTTTCTAGAGAAGGGGTGAGGAGCTCCTGGAACCAAGAATTCCTCCCCTTTTAAACCATATAAAGTAACTTCTGGGCATTTCCATTGCATTTATAAACTGTCATATTGGTGGTGGGAGTGTCTTTTAGCATGTAAGGCATTATAATTAGCATATAATGAGCAGCGAGGGCAACTGGAGGTCACTTTTGTTGCCATCTTGGTCTTAGCTGGTTTTGTTCAGTCTCTTTAAGCATCCTGTTTTGACCAGATCCTGTTTGATCAGCAGGATTGGAACGACTGCTCAGAAAACAAGTCTTGCTGATCTCCTACCTCACCAATATTTTCTGTTATTAAGTTTAATTGGATCGCTATCCACTGCTTACATTACCGTGACTGTGAAGATGCCATTCACAACTGAGCCATGTAGTATACTATGATGACTTTTTCTTTCCTAAAAACTGTTTTTCTAGAAGTTAATAATCATTCTCTTTCTTTTGCTTAGTTAGTTTTTTTCTGTACCTTCCACTCATTCAATCCCAAATTCTCAACCACCTATTAAGCCTCTCAATATTTTCAGGTTATTGGGCCATGTGGGACTCTTCTGGAGGTTTCTGATGATTTAGATCAGGAATGAGTGCCCTCTCTGCCCAGGGTGAAGCAGTCCTCCCAGGATGTCTGAAAGATCCTTCCACCTTTTCCATGTATTAATTTCCCCTTTTCAAGCATTCTATGCATCCTTCTTTCTTATTTCCTTGTTTTGGAGAAGCCAATCCTCCAATAGCTTCTTGAATAATGTGAGAGGTAAATGTTTTGAACCTTACATATCTAGGAAATGTCTATTATTCTCCCATACACTCAAGTAACAGTTTGAGCACAGAGTTCTAAGATGGAATTAGTTTTCCCTTAGGTATTTCAAAGCATTGCTTGATTATCCCCTACCTTCCAACAATATCATTGAAAAGCTTTTCTAAATACTGTTTCTTTTATGTGACCTCTTTTCATTTTCTCTCTCTTATACTTTCTGGTGGGTCATGTTTTATTTTCATTTACTAAAACTTGGGGAAAATCTTATAGATGTGTGGGTTCACCCTGTCACCTTTACCCTGAAGTTCCAATCATGTATTTCTACTCCCCCATGACTGAGCAAGTTAGAAGCTGCCCATGTAATCGCATTACAAAGGCTATTGGGATAACAGCAGAAGAACTGGAGTCTCTCATGTGAGGTGAGAACTACACAATAACAAAAAATGAAAAAACAAGCTAGACACCAAAACCTCACTAAACAGCAACTTGGATGAAAAGACTCTCCAGTTTGCCTTTCCTGGTCCCCAACCCCAGAAGACAGGCAACCCCTTGACCTGCTTCACAAGATTCCTCAGGATTTGCCCAACTGCCAGAAAGTCTGCTTGGCTGGTGTGGGTGGACATTCAGGCATGTTAGTGAGTTCTGTTTCTTATACATTGCACTTGCCAGTTTAGTGTTTGTTACTTCATCCTTGGAACTGAATGTGAATTCTGTAATCCTAAAAGACATATGGGAGGCCGAGGCTAGTGGATTACTTAAGGTCAGGAGCTCAAGACCAGACTGGCCAACATGGTGAATCCGTGTCTCTACTAAAAATACAAAAATTAAAAAAAAAAAAAATAGATACTCTTCTAAAAAACCACAATGCAATGATCGCAACTCAGAAATTCCCTACAGTAATTCCCTACTGTCACCTAATATCTAGTGTGTATTCCAATTTCCTCAACTGTTCCCTAAATGTCTCTCTTAGATGTTTTTTTTTTTTTCCTGTTCTTTACCACCTTATTGGTGGTTGTTGTTTTGACCGAGGATCTGAGGTAAATATTCTTCATTTGATTCTTATGTCTCTTTTTTTTTTTCCAGTGGAAAGTAACTTCTATTGAGACCCCACCAGCTACAAAATCTGTTCCTGGCATTAAGCTCCTTCTTTCTTTGCAATTTGGTCTTTCTTGAGTGGTCCTATGAATGCTTTCTTCTCCTCCATGGTCTGGAAGCGGCCATGGCCAAACTTGGAGGTGGTGTCAATGAACTTAAGGTCAATTTTCTCCAGAGCTTGCCGCTTCGTCTCCACCAGCAAGGACTTGCGGAGGGTGAGCACCCGCTTCTTGGTTCCCACCACACAGCTTTTCAGCATGACAAAGTCATTGGTCACTTCACCATAGTGGACAAAGCCTCCCAGAGGGTTGATGCTCTTGTCAGACAGGTCATAGTCAGTGGAGGCATTGTTCTTGATCAGCTTGTCGTCCTTGATAAGGTAGCCCTGGCCAATCTTATAGATGTTCTTGCTGATCTCAGTGCAGTGATGGTAGCCTTTCTGCCCAGCGCGTGCCACGAGGGGTTTCCACGTAGCCCACAATGCCCACAACCACCATGGGTGGCGTCTCCACAATGGTCACAGCCTCCACCACCTCCTTCTTGTTCACCTTGGATCCTGGCTTGTCGACTTCCCGCTCGATGTGAGTCATCCCAGCCTTGTATCCCAGGAGGGCTGTGAGGTGGACCGACTTGGACAGGACATCCTTAAGGAAGCTCTTCACCTTCCCACGATGCCTGCTGCTGCGCCTCCAAGGCAGGAAGCCGAGGAGCCTATGTCTGGGAGTAGAGAACTTTCTGTGAGATAAAATCCCGCCAGTAGAGGGATACTTTTGTCTCTTTAGACTCTTTTAATCTTTTCCTCTTGAACGGTCCCCCCAACCACTCCCCTGACACACACACTTTTTAATCATGATGTTGATTTACTTCCTGAGTCCAGGACAGTCTTCTTGTAAAATTTCCCCTATTCTTGATGTGTCGGGTTGCTTCCTCATCCTACTGGGTAGCTTGTCCTTAGCCTGCCCCCGTATCTCCAGTAACTTGAAGGATGGGTCTAGAGGCTTGATGAGATTCAGAATGAATGTTTGGCCAAGAGCACACCCTGAGTGAGACTGTGTGCTTTATGCTGCAGCCCATCAGGAGACCCACAGAGTTGGGTAGTGTCACAATGGGTGCTATCAAGTTTGACCATTTCAGCCAAGTGTTGACCACCAGATCTCTCCATCACGAAGGTGCTTTTATCCCATGCAATTAGCAAACAACTCTGGAGAGACTGGCACATGTGGGTCCCCTGTGCCTCAACCGTCCACCCAATGGCTTGGCCCCATTGATCATCCTTTAGGATAGCAATCGTTCCATGAACAGCCCATCAATTGTAAAATGCCTAATGGATGACTGGGAAGAAGAGAAAGGAGGGTTGAGGGAAGACACAGAGAACAAGGAATAGAGAGCTGGAAACAGGGAAGACAATTCTGAAAGCTTTGCTGAGGTCTTTCCCTATTTATATTGAACTTTTCCAGAGTCATGAGCCCTTTAAGGAAATGCTGGCCTGAAGCAATGACCAAAGAGGGTCTTCTGCACAGGCCTGCTGCATTAGCAAAAAAAGAAATGCATTTCAGTGAGTCCAGGTATCTAAATTTTGTTCTGAACTTAATCTCTGACCTTAGCCAAGAAAGAGCTAACAAATCAGGACGATGTGTACAGCCGCACCCCAGATAGGGTATTTGGACAGCAGATTTACATGCGACAAGAAAGACGCTGTGCCCGCTCAGGGCACCTGGACCTCTTTGTACAAGGCTCGTTTATTCAGCACACCCAACAATAGGCATTCATCCAGAACTCTAAGTTCCAAATCATTGCTTCTTTCAAAGCAGTACTCGCTCCACTGTTCAGAAACAAGTTTCTTTGAAAGACACAAGTGGTCACTTTGCTGACCAGTTCAACCTATGTGTTGTCTTAGGTAAACTGTTTTCTTTCAGATTTTAGGACATTATGTGTGTCTCTATGAAGAATCTGGTGGATGCCTGCATCAAAAAGTATTTCCCATAGACTCATATACTATTTATTTATTTATTCATTTATTATACTTTAAGTTCTGGGATACATGTGCAGAATGTGAAGATTTGTTATTGACTCATATATTTAAACCACTTTATCTCGAAACACATGTCTTTTAAAAGACATCCCAACATTGAAAACTTTGTTCTCTATTGCCCAGGCTGGAGTGCAGTGGCTCAGTCTTGGCTCACTGCGACCTCGGCCTCCCGGGTTCAAGCGATTCTCCTGCCTCAGAATCCAGAGTAGCTGGGACTACAGGTACGCACCACCATGCCCGGCTAATTTGTGTATTTTTAGTAGAGACAAGGTCTCGCCATATTGGCCAGGCTGGTCTTGAACTCCTGAGCTCAGATGATCCACCTGCCTCGGCCTCCCCAAAATGTTGGGATTACAGGCGTGAGCCATCGTGCTCAGCCTGATTCTGTGGCATTGTGATTAGACTTATGACCATCAAGAGCCCTAGCCTCCAAAACAGAAATTAAAGTTTACTCCGAAACACATAAGGGGCAAGCAGAAACTCTCTGGCAAAGAGTTGACAATTAAGCAGGGGCAGTAAGTCTAGAAATTCTATAACACACAGCACAGCATGAGGCTGGCAGCAGGAACCTGGCAGGAGGCTGGGGGAGGGCAGGGCAGAACACTTCTCTGACTTGAAGAAGCAGAGGAGGTGTCTCCTGAGGGACTCCCCCAGGAATGGAAAATTATTCCCCACGGTGGGAACTGACTCCTGGGAAGTCTGCCAGTGCTGAGTCACCAGGTCATTATGAAAGCCTGAAGCAGGCTACTCTCCACAAGCTACAGTTTCACGACTCCCTAGAAAGGACTAGAATTATTTCAGGGTTTTTTTTTTCAAACCTTGTATTTTTAAAATATGTGTTTCAAAACGATGAAAATTTAAATTCACTTTAGTTTTATTGTAACGGATGCATTATTTCTAAGAAGAGGGAGAAAAGAAAATCCTATTATCAAGCACACAGTTGCAAAGGGTGCTCCAGCTCCTGACAGGCTGGGAATTTGGAATCACTGCCCCAGAGAAGCAAATGCTAGATAAGTGCTGAATTGGCAAATTCTTCAGATGCTTTTTTTTTTTTTTTTTTTTTTAAATAAAGAACTGTAGTGCCTCTTTTCAACAGTTTTACCCTATGCCTGCCTCCCAGCCTTCTGGACTCCCCCACCCCATCTTTTGTGCCTTGCCTTGTGCTACTTCATCACCAACAAATTTCTCCTCAGCCTTCCAATTCCCTCCTGCAGAAGTGGACACAAATTTGTGGGAGATTAACTTTACAGGGACGGAAAAGCCCAACTAAGCAAAACATTCTAAGCATTCAAAAGGACCTGGCCAGAAGCTCTTCATGTAAGAAATTTATTGCCAATTACACAATCTCACTATCGGTATCAGCAGTGGAGCACTTGAAGGGCAGGAAACCAATTCTGACTTTAAAAATAAAATCGGCCAGGCGCGGTGGCTCAAGCCTGTAATCCCAGCACTTTGGGAGGCCAAGACGGGCAGATCACGAGGTCAGGAGATCAAGACCATCCTGGCTAACACGGTGAAACCCCGTCTCTACTAAAAAATACAAAAAACTAGCCGGGCGAGGTGGCGGGCGCCTGTAGTCCCAGCTACTCAGGAGGCTGAGGCAGGAAAATGGCGTAAACCTGGGAGGTGGAGCTTGCAGTGAGCCGAGATCCGGCCACTGCACTCCAGCCTGGGCAACAAAGCAAGACTCTGTCTCAAAAAAAATAAATAAATAAAATTCAGAGGGGAAAAAATCAGCCTGACGCTTCTGATGCACATTAAAATTGTGTGGTTTTTTTTTTCCTAACAGACATAATAATATTATTTCTAATAATGAAGGAGAATGGCATTATTCTTTCTTTTAGAGTGTTCAGATTTGGAACACCATTCTTTCTGTTAGGGTTTTGAAAAATTCTGTTTGAGAGTTCTATTCCCGTCCTTTCAACCATATTCTCTTTTGCTCTTCTCTTTTATCATTAAACAAACAAACAAAACACCAAACCTGTGTCATCTCTTGCAATATCTGACATGTGACTATTAAACAAGGGGACATAGAGTTCCTGTCCTGGCTGCTGAAACAGAGCTGCTTAAATGAAACAGCCCCTTTCATTCCACTGAACCTTAAGGTCCACGATCCTAAGCCCAAACTGACGAATGGATTTCCTTCCAGCTCACCTTGAAACACCTTTGCCATAGAGAAGAACCTTTCTTCTTTGCTTCTGAACCCACAAGCGGGGCTACCTGAGGAGCAGTCACATTAGTACCTTGGACCACCAAACACAGGAGCATCCAAATTAAAGGACTGTCCATTGAAGACATAGTAAAAATAAGTAGAAAAGACCAGCCCGAGGGGGGTCAGAATGGGAGCCACCACAAAGGCAGTAATGTTGGCCATCATTTCATAGTTTTCAGTTAGTTCTGTCCCCAGCACCATCCTTGTCATTAGAAGAGACATGGGCATGTACAAAACTGTGCAGGTCAACCTAGCAAGATACTCAGACAAGGGAAAGAGGACAAAAGGGCCCACTTGCAACCACTATAAGAATCATAAATGTTATCGTAAAGGATGAAATACTCAAACTATATTACAGGATAGAAATTGCAAGTCATTTAAAGATCTAAAGAAATTTAAAAACTCATGTACTATGTGGTAGCTTTCTAAACTTGAGCTTTAAATAATTACTGCTTTATTTAAATCTTTTCTTCCCTTCTCTTTCTGCCTTTAACTGCGAACGTTGAATAATTTAAAAAAAAAGAATATTTGCATCTTCTCTTGTTTGTACCTTTGATATCAAAGAATCCCACTTTTTGGCTGAGCACAGTGGCTCATGCCTATAATCCCAGCACTTTGGGAGTCTGAGGAGGGCGGATCACTTGAGGTCCGGAGTTTGAGACCAGCCTGGCCAACATGATGAAACTCTGTCTCTAACTAAAAATATGAAAATCAGCCAGGAGTGATGATGCACACCTGTAATCCCAGTTACTCGGGAGGCTGAGGCATGAGAGTCGCTTGAACTCAGGAGGTGGAGGTAGCAGTGAGCCAAGATCGCTCCAGTGCACTCCAGCCTGGGTGACAGAGTGAGACTCTGTCCAAAAAAAAAAAAAAA
>NW_012102809.1:7276357-7279995 GCF_000951045.1 Mandrillus leucophaeus
TATAAAAAAAAAAAATATATATATATATATATATATCTCTTTACACCTTGACCCGGTACACAGACACATAAGCTGAAACAAAAGTTTTATGAGTCAATACTTCCCCTAATTACAGGCAATATAGAATGGTATTTTCTAACTCTATTCTATTTCATTTTAAGATGTTGATGTGACTTAGTAAATAGTTACAGCTCACAGTTTGAAAAAACATGCCCTAGAAAATTACCTCCTGGGCAGCTGTCTAATGAGGTCAAGCAAAGGGCTCCTGAGGCAAAGCCTAGTTTTCCCATTCTCATGCAGTCCCTGCTTGCACTACTTCATCACTGTTTCCCAAATGCCAGTGATAATATTATTCTGACACTTGTTATAAGGGTAGGGAAGACTTTATCCAAGATTACTGCAGGACGTGGTGGCTTAAACCTAAAATCCCAGCACTTTGGAGGGTCAAGGCAGGAGGATCACCTAGGAGGCCAGGAGTTTGAGACTAGCCTGGGCAACATAGGGAGACCCTGTCTCTACCAAAAAAAAAAAAAAATTGCTTTTTTTAAAGGACTATTGCAATAGGGACAGTGCAATAAGGGAGAGAGATTGGGCTCAACTCCAAATACAACAAAGACTGCTGGGGCCAAGGAACAAGGTGGGGATGATTGGATGAAAAATTACCAAGAGAACACATCAAGGGTACAGAGATTCTTGCAAAACTGACCTAACAGAATTCTTGCTAAAGGCAGGCCAAGGATATATACATCAAAAGTGAGGGATGTTAGAAATGAAAGTGTGAAAGTGCAGTGAGAAAAGAAAATGTGGTACATAAAGAACTTGGTCACATATTAAGGGTGATCATATATCAAGGGTGAGGGATTCTTGCTAAACTGACTTAGCAGGATTCTTGCCAAGACTGGGCAGTGCAGGCTCGGCAATGACTAAGACCAAGGTCAAGGCCTAGTCGATAAGAGAGCTCAGAGGAGCCTGACTAAGCCTTGGCCAAGGAGAGTCTTTGCCACTGGCTGTGGTAAACAGAAAGATGGAAATGACTTTGTTATCACTACTGGAGGAAAAAACTCTCAGATACTGAAGTTGTCTTGCAGAAAGCAGGATTACCTAATGGTTCAAAGCATGGCCTTTAGGACTTCTAACTAAATGTAGCAGATTGACCTCCAGAGGCAGGAAAGGAGTTAAAAGACATCAGATGAAGAGACTTTAGCAAAGGAGAGATTTCAACAGGTGTTTATTATTATGATTATTATTGTTATTATTATTATTATTTTGGAAGATGGAAAGCAGATAAAGAAACGGTACAGATTTAGGAGTAAGTTGTGAGCTAGGGTGCCCGCAAGGGGAAGGGGGAGAAGAGGGTGTGAGAAGGGGCCAGTCCTCCTCCAGGACTCTGAGAGCATAAGCTAAGGCACCAGATGCCTTAAAAGACAGGTGCAAGGCTTGAGTGGGAGCAGAGTGAAAGTCAGAACATGGTCTAGTTGGATCTCCATGTGCCCTTTGCTTCCTTTGACCACAGTAACTACCCTCCAGCCCATACATACTACTTCACTTCTACCCGACCCGAGCCAGGGACTGGCAATTACACTCTGGGAGAAATTAACCTGAAATTCTCTAGACTTCGGGTCATCAGACACAGTGTAAAGTAGGGGTCAATAAAATTGAAGGGACGGGTGATAGGGGTAAGTTTGCACTGTGGAGACTGAGACACGCAGGGATCCCCACTTCATCACCTCTCCCTACCCCCGCTCATGGCTAGTATTTTACCAACCAGGGTATAGATACAGACATTTGTTTCCTGGATAGACTAAATGGTCCCAGAAAAAAATAAAAATAAAAAAGGAAGCCTTTAGATATTGGAATATGGGAGTCCCCACAAAAATTTCCAGCTCACCACTTACCCTACTTTGATGCCCACCAGTTAAAAGCCTAACCTTGAAAACACAGAGCTTCCAAGCAGCTAAGGTCTCTAGGCAGGCAAAGTAAGACTTCAAGATTTAGAAACCAAAACAGACACAACAAAAATAAGAACCCAGGAGAAACAGAGACAATGCAGGAAAGAGAAGAAAACTTCTAAAATAAAAATAAATCAGGTTACTCTCCTTAGAGAGAGATGATGTTGAATATATAGAACCAGAATAAAATGCTTTTAATGTAAAGCAATCAGAAAACAAGAAATTTGATCATTAAAATTCTAACAAACAATTGAAAGATAAGTCAAAGAAATCTCCCAGAAAACAAAACCAGAGGAAAAAAAGAAATAAGAGAGATGAAAGAACAGACTTAAAAGCTCAATCCACAAGTTTCAAATGGAATAGCAGGAATTCCCGAGGCAATACATAAATTGGAAGGAAGGAAATTCTATATAAAGAAAAGTTCCTATAACTAAGTTTCTATAACTAAAAGCTAAGATTCTCAAATTGAAAAACACCACTAAAATAATAAATTTTTAAAAATACACACCAAAGTCCTGTGCCATAAAATTTCAAAATACCAGGGTTAAAAAGAGAATTCTAAAGGGAATACATAGCAAACCAAAAAAAAGGGGATCAAATGGCTTCAGATTTCTCTCCAGCAACACCTACTACCAGAAGACAATGGAGCAATGTTTCACAATTTTGAGGGAAGATCATTTATAGTCTGAAATTTTAAACTTGTCCAGTTACAATTAATGTGAATAGTAGGACATATACATTTTTAGACATGTAGGAACTCAAGAAAAATTACCTTCCATGCACGCTTTCTTACGAAGCTGCTAGAAGATCTGCTCCAGCAAAACAAAGGAGTAAATCAAGAAATAGGAGGGTATGAAATCCAGGAAATAGGACATCCAGCACAGGAGAGGGAAAGGGGAAATAGCCGATAATGCTGAAAGAAAGGTCCAGCATGTAGCTGACTAAGAGGGGGCTCCAGGGAAGGGTCTCCAGGAAAAGTTTGTGAAAAATAAGACTATAATTTCAGAATTTTTAAATAGAGGCCTTATGTTGATAAGGTCTACATTGCAGGAAGCCAGAGATTGAGGTCTACTACACTTCAATTTCTTTTTTTTTTTTTTTAAGACAGAATTTTGTTCTTGTTGCCCAGGCTGGAGGGCATGGGGCAATCTCGGCTCACTGCGACCTCCGCCTCCCAAGTTCAAGCGATTCTCCTGCCTCAGCCTCCCCAGTAGCTGGGATTACAGGCATGTGCGACCACACCTGGCTAATTTTGTACTTTTAGTAGAGACAGGGTTTCTCCATGTTGATCGGGCTGGTCTTCAACTCTAGACCTCAGGTGATCCGCCCACCTCAGCCTCCCAAAGTGCTGGGATTACAGGCGTGAGCCACCACACCCAGCCCATACTTCAATTCTTTAACAAATAAAAGCGACTGACTTTCTTTTATGAAGGAGTATATCCAAAAGTTGACTTATCTCCTTGAGATAATCAAGGAGGGAAGAGATCCTGTGACATTCAGCAGGTAAGGGGAAGGCAGACCCTAGAACTAAAAGTCAGCACACTTCAAATGTGCTATTTAAAAGGGGAATGATAATACACTTTGAAAGAGGTCATAGGCCAGGCGCGGTGGCTCAAGCCTGTAATCCCAGCACTTTGGGAGGCCGAGGCGGGTGGATCACGAGGTCAGGAGATCGAGACCATCCTGGCT
>NW_012102809.1:7281725-7282929 GCF_000951045.1 Mandrillus leucophaeus
CAATTGTTACTGGAATGTTTATGTTCCATGTACTGTATTTTTGTATTTGTTCAGTTTATTTATTTATTTATTTATAGAAATAAAGTATTTGAGGCTATATTTGCAGGCTTAAAATGCCTTTTTTTTTTGCTTACAGAGGGAACAAGTTTGCTTCAAAATCTGATTCTTTATTTAAGTAAATTCACCAAATGACTAGTTGGCATTACACAAAAGTGGCACAAAAGATTGTTAAATCTCAAGAAAATTGATGTCTCTCATTCATTAGCAAAATCAACCATTTTTGACCTTTGATAGAGAATCAAGCTAATAGTGAATGCTCATCTCTTCACCAAGCATGAAGCCCTATCTGCCTCTGCGTTTCCAAAAGGTCCCCAAGGTTTGCCACCTTGAAGGTGGGGTTCACCTGAGCCTAGGGGAACCTGCTTCTCATGTGTATGCCTTCCCAAGGCTACAGGGTATTTGGTGGTTGAGTCCTCTTCCTACAAAAGCCAAAATGGTGAAGGGTCTGGAGTGTGGACCAGTTTAAATAGAAGGCAGAGCAGAAGTGGGCTGACATGCTCATCATATGAGCCTTCCAGCGGTCTATGGTATCCTTCTCGTTTTTTTGTAGAACTGTCTATAGAATGAGCTTTACTTATACTGTGAGTCTAAGCATTCAGTCTTGCCATGAATGCTTCACACAATTCCTACCAACCACCATGAGGTAAGAATCCCATACTCCTTCGTTAGGTTCCCAAGAACTAATCACTTTGATTCACAAAGGCTTCATTTTACCCCATCCAGACATGCATGGGTTGTTTTGCCTATTGCTTTTGATCTGTTTGTTAGTCTAATACTGACAAGCATGTATCTGTTCATTCACTTTAGAAATGAAGCTCGAATCTTATGTGTCCTGGCTTTCTTAAGCAAGATAAAGTTAAGAAAATGCTTTAACCAAAGGAGAAGTTAACAAAGTTATGGTAAAATAGAGACTAAGAAATTGAGATATTAGCACTCAGTGGTGAGAATTTACCTAACCAAATCCATCCCCTCTAAAATAGAGATAATAGTATCAGCCTGACTGGTAAAGCTATTCTTCAGAAAACAAACAAACAAATAAAACAAAACACAAATAAACAAACAAAAAAACCCGAAAAGTCCAAATCCACTTCCTAGACCAGTGGCTTCTATACTTTTATTTTATCATTTTATTTTATTTTACCAG
>NW_012102809.1:7289970-7310868 GCF_000951045.1 Mandrillus leucophaeus
CCAGCCTGGGTGACACAGCGCGAGACTCCGTCTCAAAAAAAAAAAAAAAAAGGAAGGGGTCATAGTATTTGTCTAGTAGAGTAAGTAGCATCTAAAAAATGGTCACAATATTTGCCAAAGGGAGCAAAACCTTTAAGACCAATAAAGAATCCTTGGGAGCTAAACTTCCTGTTTTCATCACTTTGTTAATTTGTTAAGATTTTAATTTCAGAATCCATAACATTGAGTTCTATTTATTCTGGAGGCTGGTTTACTTCACACTTGCCCCCCACCCAAAGAAAAAGATACAGAGAATTTACAACGTTTGAAACAGGAAAACAACATGTAAATGCATTTAACATATCTGATGGTGTGTATGGAAAGAATTAAAGACCAATATATTGAAAACTAAGTCTTTTTCTAAAGTAGGCAGTTAAATGCAGGAAAAACAAAAATTAGTTTAGAAAAGGAAATGTAATCACGACTGATAACTCTCTACTTGGCTATGTAGTAAGCAATATTTATATAGTTTAATAATGTAAATACAGTCCAACTAATGATGTCAACAAAGATGATATAATTATATTGAGAGGATACTGGAAGGGGAGCGTATGGTGTATGGGGATGGTGTAAGGGTAAGTGGTATCGAATTGCAATGAATGGACTATTCTTAAAAGTGTGAAAAGGGTTTAGGAAAGCAAAGAGTGCAGTACCTAGCACTGACAGTAGCAGGCAGTCAGTGCCACCTCTAGGCATGAGAGCTCAAGGGCAAGGGGGAGCAATTTCTAGAACCTAAGGGAGCAGCTATATGGAGAGTACTGCCTGCCAGAAGAGGAGGAAGGGGTTTATCTAGGAGAGTAAACGCTCTGGCCCCTGCATCCCCCTCCAGTCCAGTCTCCTGCCGATGCCTCTCATGAACCACACCCAACCCCGAAGCCAGTGATCAGGCAGCCTGTCCACTGCGTTCATACAGGTCAGCCTCTTGGTGGAATGCCCAGGATGAGAAGAATACATCTGGAAGAGGCAGATGGTGTCCAGTAGAGAGAGACAAAACTTCATCACTGGAAGATGCCAAATATCTCAAATCAACACATCGATAAAAATTGCCATTCTCCTATTACATGTGGAATTGAACCGGCTAACATTTGCAAGTGGTTGCCTCTGGGGAGCAGGAAGAATCGGGAGAAGGTGGGCAAGAAAGTGCTGTTTTTCATAAATCTTAAACTAGTTGATTGTTAAAATATTTCTGCATATTGCCTGATTAGGAAAAAATAGCAAAATATTGTAAATGTTAAAAACCAAAAAAAAAAGGAAACAAAACAAAACAAAAAACCTCAGCAGGCACAAGGAGGGGAAGAAATGTGCCAGCTTTGTCACTAAGCTAGACCCTGTGGATTTGAATCTCGCTAGCTGTGGGGCCCTGGGTCACTCTCTTTCCCTCTGGCCTTAGTTTTTACAGCTGTAAAACAAAAATAGCATTTGCAACCTCAGAGAGATTTGAATGAGATGATGTATAAAAGCATTTGGCACAAAACGAGCCTTAGATAATGACAAAGGGATGAACAGAATGAAAAAGAAAGGGAGAGAGTATGAGAGTCACTAAAAGACAATGGATATCTTTATCATTGGTTTGCTTTTGTCTTTTCTACCTTCCCTTGAAACCTTGACAGCTAACAGAGTCTCTGGTTCATGGCAAACGCTCAGTGAAAATCTGTTGGAGGAGAGAGTAGAAGACAGCCCTAGGGGACTTTTCTGCCTCACTCCTCCGTTTGCTGCAACAGGCAAGAATCCAAGGACCTCGGAATCTGCCTCTCAAGGTTTCACCTTGAGCCTGCCGTCGCAGTCAGTCACTCCCTTGATGGCCCCAGCCCACCTCCTGGCTGCCCACCTCCCTGCAGCTGGGTTTCCAGACTATCACAACCCTGTTTTGCATGTGGAGCTTCTCAGGGCCATGCCCCGTCCCTGAAGTCTCTCCTGGCTTGTATACCTGTTCCCTCCACTCATCACTCTGGAGCCTTTTTTGTGTGATGATGAACCAAGGAGCCAGGGCTGGTCCCTGTGGGACTGGTACATTGGAAAGACTGTGATACTCTGCCAATGGCTTTACCACAAAGGCCCAGGGAGGCTTTTTCAACACAGTGATGGCAAGATTGAAGAAGCACAGTGACTCATAGAAGAGACCCCTGTGGCTCAGTCACAGGGTCAGAAAGTCAGGCCGTTCTGACTGCACCCCTGCTCGTACTTCCAGGAGCGCTCCAAGGACAGATTCTGATTTCACCTTCGTGCTGCTCCCTGTCCACACGTGCTTCTCCTCTGGGTGCAATGCTCTGGTGGGAGGAAATGAAGTCCTTTGAATTCTTTACTCATTAATACCTATTCCCCATGTGGGATGCATTTTTATGGCCTACCAGTGGCCAGTCCCCTTTCATTAATAACAGAACCCTGGTGTATGGCAGTGACTGACCTTTTGCTGTCATAGGCCCTGGAATCACCATGTGATCAGGGCCTGCCTCTAGGGAAGGTCCCTCTCCCTGATGAGAGAGCTTCAGCGGGAGGAAGCCCTTTACCAAGACTCCCTCGTCTACTACTTGGGTTGCCATGGTGGGAAAGGAAACACAGTGGTCATCTTTGACTAGAAAGCAGGATTTTGCTCACACACCAAACATGGTAGAGTAGCAAGAAAGAAAGAGCCCCGGCCCTTGGGGTTATCACAAAGCCACAGAACCCACCCTGAGCCCTTCCTAGTGCTCTAAGTCAAGGGTCATGGGATCTTCAGCTGGTTGCAGCCCAAACAATCTTTAATGATGCAATGTGTACACCATCAACAGAGACATGAAAGTCAGTTTCATTGCTCTTGTATTGCCTGAGAGATGTGGATGCCTTTTTGTCAAAACTCAACCCTAAACTGAGGGCATTCTTATTTTTTGTTTATGTATTTATTATTATTATTTTTAGAGATGAGGTCTTGCTATATTACCCAGGCTGGACTTGAATTCCTGGGCTCAAGCAATCCTCCTGCCTCAGCCCCCTGAGTAGCTGGGACTATCGGCATGCACCTCCACGCCTAGCTCAGGACATTCTTGCAAGGGCAGCTATGATGTCTGTGGGTGGAACCAGATGACTTTGATCCCAAGAAAGGGCTCAGGCAGTCAGGCATGCACATTTGCAGCCTGAAGGCCATACACCATGATAGGAGGAAATGGAGCTTACCTTCCTTCCCTGCCCACAAACCTGATGTCACACTGTGAGTCCTACGAATGGGAGTCACTTTGCTCTTATGATTCTGAAAGAAGGTTTGTGGAGAGGCTTCCTTGGGAGGCTGGAAAGAGAGGGGCAGGTCTCTTCCCTGCCATGATACCAGCAAGCACTGCAGAAGTGAGATCCAGCAGTGAGTCCTCCTGGGCGGGAGCAAAAACCTTCCTAGTTGCTATCTTTGGCCTAGTTATAAGGAGAGGAGATACCACCTGGATTCTATCCTTTATCTCACCAGTGGTGCCTGGAAGGCTTCAGATTTGCAGCATGCTTTGAAATGGCTGATTTTCTTCCTAACAGATGGGCACAAGAACCCCTCTTCAATGTTTCCAGAGGAAATTATGTGAAAGAATACAATCAGCCCTCTGAGGATAATGGAGACAAGTTCCCGCATATTGGTGGGCACACGCATGATGTAGGGAGCTTGTTTAATAGGCGAGTTCTGGGCCTCAGCACTAGTACTTTAATTCATGAAATCGAGCCAAGGGCCCAGGAATCTCCTTTTGAAATAAACCGTGCGTGTCCTTCAACACAAGGTCATCAGACCATTGAAAAATAGATAGAAATGATTGAAATCCATCAATTTTTCAGGAAGTTTCATTTTGGATTTTGGGCAATGATCTTTTCTCCCTTTTTTTTTTTTTTTTCTTTTTTGAGACAGGGTCTCACCCTGTTGCCCAGGCTGGAGTGAGGTGGTGTGATCACCACTCACCGAAGCTTCACCTTCCCATGCTCAAGCAATCCTCCTGCTTCAGCTTCCTGAGTAGCTGGGACTACAGGTGCACACCACCACACCCCATTAATTTGTTTTCAATTTTCTGTAGAGACAGGGTCTCACTATGTTGTCCAGGCTAATCTTGAATTCCTGGGCTCAAGTTATCCTCCCGTCTCGGGCTCCTAAAGTGCCGGGATTATAGGCCTGTACTTGGATGTTATCCATTAACTCTCTCTTCCCAGCTCCTCCTTCCTCAAACCCTATACCTCATCCATTTCTAATTTTCATACCAGAATTACAAAAATGTAGTGGCGTGACCCTAGGTAAGAGAATTGTTCTAGCGTCCCACAATAATTTATGCCACCTGAACTCTTTATCAAGTATATGCTTTCTCCCTCAGATACATTCCACAGGCATCTGCTGAGCACGTGCTGGGGGCTCAGAAACCAGTAGGGCCTCAGTCCTTCATCTTCTCTGGGCTCCTTTTTCTGGTTTCTCTTGCCTCTGTTCACCTTTACCATCTCAACACCACTCCTTGGGAGCATCCAAATCCCTCCCCTCCCAGATGATGACCCAAGTCCCTGTGCTGGTCTTAGTCCACTTGCTCTCCCTTCTCATCTCACGCTCTCCCTTCTCATCTCTCACTCTCCCGCTATAGTCACTCTCGCCTGAGATCTGGATAACTCCTCTGCACCAACCATCTGCCTGCCCCCGGCACCTCAAACTCAACAACTCCCTCCCTCCCCAGCAACTCCTCCTGGGTTTCCTGTTTTCTGTTTCTGACACACCTACTTTCCCTGGGTCAAGACTTTGGAGTCACATTTGATGCTTTTTTTTACCCTATTTAATCCCTTACCAAATTTTACTCACTTATTTTCTGTTTCTCTCCCCTCTGTCCCTTTCATTTGCATCATGATCTTTGTGCTTGTCTTAAATTCAATTCTAGTCAAGCCTCTGGTTGCAAGAAAGAAATAACCAATCAACCTAAGGGGGTTATGAAAGACAGAGGCACATCTCACTGACACAAAATGGAAATACAAGGGGCCTCATAGGAAACGAGATTAGACCTGGGATTGAGGCAGCTATGCTTCCAGTTTTTTTGTTTTTTGTTTTTTTGTTTTTTTGTTTTTTGCCTCCTCTGGGGCCATGTGGTTTCTCACCTGGACTTCTGTCTGCAGATTTGGCCTGTTCCCCTGCTTTTCTAGCTTGTTTATCTCCCCAAGTGATTATCCCAACCCCTCATGACCTTCCAGTGCAACTGTTCTCCAGTCTAAATACAGCCTTGTTCACTTGCTCAGATTCAGAAAGGAGAGGTTCATTGGACACTGGCCAGCCAATGGATTGCACTGGCCTCACCAGGAGCCCAGCTTTAATGCTTTAATACCAGGCAGAATCATGGTATTAACATTGATTCCTGGGTGTGGCCCTTCAGCAGCAGCTACTGGGAAGGTGCATTCCAGATGGGCTGTTCGGGGGTACCCCTTTATAGTCTACTGCAGTGCTTCCTAGAAGCTGATTGAAGGACCAGTGGCATGTCCAGAACCAAGTTCTTGCCTTTTTGTTATGAAATGAGAAAAACAAGCATGTATGTATGCGAGTGTGTGCATGTGTGTGTTGGGAGGAGAAATGATATGTTGATATAAAGTCCCAGATGCCCTTTTTGGGAAATACTGTCTACACAGCAACAACATCCTTCCTGCTTAGGGAAGCTAGCAGGTCCTTTTATTTACAAAGCGAGAGTGGGACTAGGTGGTTGTTTTTATTGTTGTTGTTGTCTATGCCCTTATTTGGCAAAATAGAATATTGGGACATCTAGGTCAATCTCTTTAAGTTTTGGGGGAAACTTGGCTTGTCCATGAAATCCAAATGTCTTAGAAACACTAGGCTACGTCCTGGCTCTTTTCATAGCTTCCTAAAATGGTCTCTTGACCTTCAAGATCTCTTTTCCATCACACCACTGTCACATTAATCCCTCTAAAATGTTGTTGAGTAAAGTATTTCCTTGTTTAAGTCTGCAAGGGCTTTGCAATGATTGTGAAATCAAATAGAAAGTCCTCAGCCTGCACAAACTAGCTCCAACCTAAGGTCCCAGCCCTCTCCCACACCTCTCCCCACGCACACCATGTGCTTTAGACAAGCTCCTCCTTGCCCTTCTGACCCTTCCCCCTCAACTGCTGGGCCCCCTTTCCAGCCTATGCAGGTCCAATGATAATCCCTCCATGAAGTTCTCCAACACTCAGCTAAAGTGAATCTTCCCTAACTCTAAAGTCCTTTTACTAAAACATGCATACATTCTTAGACACACACTGCGTTCTGTGTCATTTGTGGTATTTTATGCCATTTCCTACCTACCCCACTCATCAGAGACCCTTGAGCTGCTACGTGCGTGGAGGAAGCGTGGTGAAGAGGAAGTCACAGAACATGGGATCCAAAGCATGACTCTGTTCTGGTATGACACTAGGAATGTCACTTGACTGGGATGGTCCTCCATTTGTTCATCTTCTCAGTGGACTCACTGGAATGTATATTCCATGAAGACAGGGATTTATTTTATTTTATTTTATTTTTGAGGCAGAGTTTTGCTCTTATTGCCCAGGATGGTGTGCAGTGGCACAATCTTGGCTCACCACAACCTCCACCTCTCAGGTTCAAGCAATTCTCCTATCTCAGCCTCCCAAGTAGCTGAGACTACAGGAGTCTGCCACCACGCCCGGCTAATTTTTGTATTTTTAGTAGAGACAGGGTTTCACTATGTTGATCAGGCTGGTCTTGAACTCCTGACCTCAGGTGATCCACCCATCTTGGCCTCCCAAAGTCCTGGGATTACAGGCATGAGCTACTGCACCTGGTTTTTTTGTTTTTGTTTTTTTCTTTTTTTCCTAGGCAAAGAACTTTATTAACCTTTGTTTCAAACTTTATTCCCAGGCCTTTTCCAGCTTAATTAGCTGCAAAGAATGAAATAGCGTATAAGCAAAAGATGAAAAGAGCTGCAGTGTCCAAAGGACTTGGGCTTACAAATTATTAGAGATCTAGATTTTATCAGCTCCATAAACAAAAATTTCTTCAAATGCATTCATAATATAAGATAGCAGCTCCCAGCAACTTCTTCAAGGTGTATCTTCTTCAGAAGTTGGCTCAATTCAGTTTGTCTCATTCTTGGAAGCCTCATCAAAATTCTCTACAAGATCTGGAACTTCATTATATCATCCTCTCCAGTAGCAAGTGGCGCTTTTCCGTCCACAGGTTATTTGTGCAGAGCTTCAGCCAGTCTGCTTAACCTGGTGAGACTGTCTGCACCAAGCTGGTTTAAGATGCCAGGTGGCATTTCTATCAGCTGCTCTGTCTCAGCAGGGCCTATAATGTTGAAGGTGTTTGCTGCCAGAGATGCCGGAACTTTAGGTTTGTGAAAGTGGATCACTGTTCCTTGGTTTGTACACACATTCACCTCTTCAATACTAGAGGTATTGTTTAACCCTAACTTCTTTAAGGAGAACTGAAGATTTTATCATCTGCTGTGGCTGTCCCATGAACCACTTTCTTCTTTTTGCCGGCAGTTCCTTTCCCACCAATGCGCACTTGTACCTGTAATTTGTGGAGTTTTCCCTGGTTCATGATTATTTCTTTCATCTCGTCGGAGGAGATAAGGGGCAATGCGGGAGTCTAGGGTGGGTGTTCAGGGGGTCTCAGGTGGACCAGCTGAGATTAGGCGTACACACGTGGGGATGCCCATTTGTTCATCTTTAAACTGGAGATGGTGATGCCAGCCCCTCAAAGTCATTGCGAGGTGACTCAGATAAGCCACACCAAGTTCCTGGAAAGCAGTCACTGATGAATAAATGGTGTTTCCTCCCTTGCTTGCCTACAATGAAGACTTGTAAAATATTTGTCCAACCGAGAACATCTTGAATAAGTTAAAGGAGGGAAAAAAATCATATTCGGATGTGAAAGTGATTTATAATTTACCTCCAGGGAAGATTCCAGAAGAGTTCAAAATCACCTGAGTGACACATCACATTGGAAAAAGTGCCCTGCTTCCCAGGTGACCTCAAAGGACAATGCTCATTTGGAAACATGAACTCAGGCATGTTCTGCTTTTATTTTCAAAAAATGTCATTTCTCTCCATGGTGGCCGCACCTCATAAATGGGCCAGTTTGGCTTTTAGCATCTCTCCATTCTCTGCTCAACCTTGGTAGACTGGCTTAACGATCACCTAAATGGGTCAAAATCAGGCAAAAAGATTAGGAGACATAGAAACGTCTGGAGAGACCATCTACCTCTGAATTTCCCGCTAAGTAAGCATGAACATCCGTATTGAAGAAGCCACTTTGTATTACTTGCTGCTAAAAATGCCGTAACTGGGCACGGTGGCTCACGTCTGTAATGCCAGCACTTTGGGAGGCTGAGGCAGGAAGATCACGAGGTCAGGAGATCGAGACCATCCTGACTAACACGGTGAAACCCCGTCTCTACTAAAAAAATAAAAAATAAATAAAAAATAAAAATTAGCTGGGTGTGGTGGCGGGCACATGTAGTCCCAGCTACTCGGGAGTGGGGCCTGGTGGGAAGTATTTGGATCATGAGGGCGGATCCTTCATGAGTGGCTTCATGCCATCCCCTTGGTGATGAGTGAGTTCTTTCAAGAGCTGGTTGTTTAAAAGTGTGTGGCAGGAGAATGGCGTGAACCTGGGGGGCAGTGCTTGCAGTGAGCCAAGATTGTGCCACTGCATTCTAGTCTGGGCGACAGAGTGAGACTCCTTCTCAAAAAAAAAAAAAAAAAAAAAAAAAAGCACCATAACTGATTTAAACAAAAGAAGGAATTATGCCAGGTTCTCTTGTAGTCAGAAATCAGGTTGAGACCACAAAATGTGTTAAGCGGAAATGGGCTTAAGGAGTCATAGAAAGCACATTGATCCATGCCTGGGTGTGGAGCCCTTGCTAGGCACCAGGTGCTTTCTTTTTTTTTTTTTTGAGATAGAGTCTCACTCTATCACCCAGGCTGGAGTGCAATGGCGCGATCTCGGCTCACTGCGACCTCTGGCTCCTGGGTTCAAGCAATTCTCCCTCCTCAGCCTTCCAAGTAGCTGGGACTACAGGTGCCCACCACCACACCTGACTAATTTTTGTAATTTTAGCAGTGATGAGGTTTCGCCCTGTTGGCCAGTCTGGTCTTGAACTCCTGACCTCAGCTAATTCACCTGCCTCAGCCTCCCAAAGTGCTGGGATTACAGGCACGAGCCACCGAGCCCAGCCCACCAGGTACTATTCTAAACCTTTCATGCACTTGGTCTCTTGCAGACTCCCATGAGCCAGATGTTCTTACTGCTCCCTCCAGAGATGAGGAAACGAAAGCAACAAGAGGCTGACTAAATTACCCAAGGTTTCAGAGCGAGTGTGTGGAACAGCAGGATTTGCACCCAGGCAGTTGAGCTCTGGGGTTCACCTTCTTTCTCACTACCCCACTGGGCACCTGGTAACAGATGGTTCCCCCCAGAGGCCATCATTTGGGGTACAACCTGCCTGAAAGGGTCCACATTCTTCACGTTTGGTCTCATTTCCAGAGGGGAGGAAATGAAGACAGCATGGATGCAAAGAATGATCTGTTCCATGCCTCAAGCGCATCGATATGGTTTGGGTCTGTGTCCCTGTCAGATCTCATGTAAAATTGTAATCCCCAGTGTTGGAAGTGGGGCCTGGTGGGAAGTATTTGGATCATGAAGGCGGATCCTTCATGAATGGCTTAACGCCATTCCCTTGGTGATGAGTGAGTTCTTTCAAGAGCTGGTTGTTTAAAAGTGTGTAGCACCTGCTCCCTCCCCCTCTCTTACTTCCGCTCTGGCCATGTAATGTGCCTGATCCTACTTCACCTTCTACCGTGAGTAAAACTTCCTGAGACTTTGCCAGAAACCAAGCAGATGCCGATGCCATGCTTCTTGTACAGCCTGCAGAACTGTGAGCCAATTAAACCTCTTCTCTTTATAAATGACCTAGTCTCAGGTATGCCTTTATAGCAATGCAAGATTGGCCTAACACACCCATGTTTTCTCTCTAGCAGTTTTAACATCCTCCTCACACTCTCCAGGTCACCCACTCTGTCCACCCCTTGCTGCTTCCCTGCACCGCATCTCTGTACTTGGAGATCCTGGCCTTCCTGCTCTCCCTTTCATGCCCAGGCCAGCAGCTCCTCTTCCTATCAAGGGCAAGTCCATGTTGTTTTTACAGATGCTTCCTTCCAGTCAGTCTTCTTTTGAGGAAATGTATTCCACTTTCAGACAGAGATGAGAGGAAAAATCAAAGTAACCAAACATAGAGAAAACATGTAGTGTGCAAAGCCCCTTACCCCTACTCAATAAACAACTGCTAAAATCATGGTAGCTATGCCTAACTCTTACAAATTCAGTTCAGTTCTATACATTTCAGGCTTACGAACACTTGCAAATATCACAGTTAAGACGTGTTAAACACCTCTTCTTTCATTAAAAAATAAAATCTCACAAATAAATCCACAATAGTAATAGGTTGAGCGTATGCCCTTCCAAGCACAGTCAAGGCAACCACCTGTGTTCTTTTTCTACCTAACAAAATATAGTTGTCATGCTTTAGTCACAGAATTACAATGCTTTGCTTTCATGACAATAAGCACTGATTAGGTTTTTAACATGTGCTCCCGGGAAACCAAAACTGTGTGTCCAACAGTCCCTGGAAGCTGACGCCATGTTCTGTAAGAAGATGATAGAGTTCCAGCGCAGAATACCTCCTCGCCCTCAAAGCCCTCACAGTGCTTCATCAACAGTGATCTCTGCTGAGCAGAGGCACAAAGAGGCAATGCGACATTTGGTGACAGCAATAGACTAGGACTTGGGATCTCTGCCGCTTGGTGGCCCTTGCAGTTGCTGCTTTGCTTTTTAGGACACCTTTCTTGCTTGTCCCTGTGGGTAAATGCTGACTTACTCTGCAAAACCGTGCTGAAAAAAGTCTCCTCGATTCCCCAAGACCCAGAAATTTTCTATTTTGCACTGTTCACTGCAGCTCATGGCTGCCACATTGATTGAGTAATCATTCATTTGCAACTTTAAAAGGAAGAGAACTCACTCTATTCATCCTTGGAATCCTCATCTCCCCACGCTGTCCCTCAGCACTCATAACACTGTGGCTGGCAAAGGAAGCCGGTGGAAGCCGGATGAATAAAACATGGGTGAGTGGCAGAATGTACACCACTGGTGAAGGAGGTTCACCCCCTCAAGGATGTCACTTTGTTCACAGACATCCCCAACTTTGGCCTCCTCTTCACGTCTTCCCTCCCCATCCCAACTGTAAAAAGACGTAAAGATGGCGTCCTAGTCCTTTTTCTATTGTTTATAACAGAATACTGGAGACTGGGTGATTTAGAAGAAATGAAATGTCTTTCTTACAGTTCTGGAGGCTGGGAGGTCCAGGGTCAAGGGGCTGCATTTGGGGAGAGCCTTCCTGCTGGTAGGGACACTACAGAGTCTCATGACAGCACAGGGCATCTTGTGGGGAGGGGGCTGAGCGGGCAGGCACAGGCCTCTCTTCCTGTCATAAAGCCAGCCGCTCCCAAGACAACGCTTTAGTTCATTAATCCGTTAATCTGTGAATGGACCCAATCACCTCTCTTTTTCTTTCTTTTTTTTTTTTTTTTTTTTTTGAGACAGAGTCTCACTCTGTCACCCAGGCTGGGGTGCAGTGGCGAGATCTCGGTTCACTGCAAGCTGCATCTCCCGGGTTCAAGCTGTTCTCCTGCCTCAGTCTCCCGAGTAGCTGGGACTACAGGCACCTGCCACCATGCCCAGCTAATTTTTTGTATTTTTAGTAGAGACGGGGTTTCACCTTGTTAGCCAGGATGGTCTCGATCTCCTGACCTTGTGATCCGCCCGCCTCGGCCTCCCAAAGTGCTGGGATTCCAGGCGTGAGCCACCGCGCCCGGCCAACCCAGTAACCTCTTAAGGGTCCTACCTCTCCATCCTGCCACACTGGGGCTTGAATTTCCACAGGAGTTTGGGAGGGAGCAAACATTCAAACCCTAAGCATGGAAAGAGTCTCATCCGTGATACAACAACCTTCCTTGAACATTCCTTCCCAGCCATCTAAAGCCTTTTGAAAACTGGCTGCTTGGTTTTCATGAGGCCAGAAAATTTTGTAAAAGCCAACTGTGGTTCTAAGAAAAGATTTTGCTGAGTGAAGTGAAACTCCTCTCATCGCTGCCTGCAGACTGAGGGCAACTTCCCCAGTGTGGCCTCTAGAGAGGAGGGGGAGCCCCAGCTGAGCCTGGGTGGTGAGGAGTGGGAGTCAGGGGGCACTGAGGGTCTTGCTCTACTTGTGAAGGAATGAGCATAAAGAAGGCCTGGCCCAGGAGCCCACGGCTTACAGAGAGAGAGAGCAGCCAGCGTCCTATCTCTGCAGCTGCTTTTCCCTCTGCTGTGAAGCTCTTAACCCACAGATACTCAGCTCACCCTGAATGGAAAACACTAGCCAAATGCCACCTCCTCCAGGAAGTCTTCTGGGGTTCTTCTGGCCAGAATTAACCCCCCTCTCCATTATTCTCCCTTGTCATGGCCCTATTCTACCCAGGGACATTGCTGTGTTTGTTAGCCTGATGGTAAACCCTAGAGGTCGGTGACTGTATCTTAATCTTTTCGTTCCCTCCACCCTATCCGTACTCATTCTCCCTCTCCTTTCTCTTTCTCTCTTTCTGTCTCTTCATTTTTCTCTCCATCTCTCCATCTCTCTCACTGTATATCTCTCTGTCTCCCTCACCCTCCATCTCTCCATCTCTTTCTCTCTGTTTCCCTCTGTGTCTCTCTCTCACTCCTCCCTCTGTCTCTCACATGCCTTCACATTCTGTTTTTCGGTCTCCCTCTCCCTCTCTCTCGCACACACAAACACAAACACACACACACACACACACACTCACTCAGCACGATGCTGGTCCCGAGAACCTTTCAAAAGAGCTTGTTGAGTAGCTCTCAGAGAATCTCTCCACTTCCACAAAGAAAGGGTGACTAATTCCTTCCAGTGCTTGATAGGGAGAAGTGAGTTTTCAAATCTGTCTGAAACACAAAAACTGAACTCAAGCCACACCAGTCCAGACCCTTTGGTGGCCCAAGAAAATACTCACCCACTTTGACACCGCTCCTGGATTTTCCAGATCCCTTGCATTTTAGAAAGCAGAGTAGCTGCCCCCACTCCTGGGTGCCTTGCTTCGTGCCCATATCGTCCTCTTACAATAAAGCTTCTGAGACTCTGTGCAACATAATGTTGCAGAGATGCCGTGGAGAACCATGAATTTACAAGTGAGGAAACCAAGGCCCTGAGGACAAGGTGCTGGCCCCCAGTTTCACAGCCCGCTGGTGTCAGGACTCGGGCTCAGGCCTCTGGCTCCGCAGAGCGTTCCCCTTATGGTGGGTGACAGGTCCCCCGACAGTGACTTCTGCTTGGTTTGCCTTTTTTTTTTTTTTTGAGATGGAGTCTCACCCTGCCACCCAGGCTGGAGTGCAATGGGGCAATCTCATCTCACTGCAACCTCCACCTCCCGATTCTCCTGCCTCCGCCTCCTGAGTAACTGGGATTACAGGCATGTGCCACCATACCTGGCTAATTCTTGTATTTTTAGTGGAGACAGGGTTTCACCATGTTGGCCAGGCTGTTCTTGAACTCCTGACCTCCGGTGATCTGCCCACCTTGGCCTCCCAAAGTGCTGGGATTGCAGGCATGAGCCACCGCGCCCAGCCTGGTTTTCCATTTAAAAAGAATTAAAGGTTTCATGTCTTATGGTACTGCCGACTCTTAAGATTCAACTAATAAGGAGGAGAAAAAGAAATTTGAACAGGGGAGGCACCAGATCCCTTCACAAACCGTGACCTTCCTGTAGGCTGGCCGCAGGGGCTGCCTGACCACACCTCACCTGCAGCCATGCCTGGCGCGCTTACTTACTGCAATGTGGGACAGTTTCCTGACCTTGGGGGAGGCCATGGGGATGGGCAGCCACGGTGGGGTGGGATGCCCTGGCCTTGCTCTGCGAGACAGCCCTGCTCCCTGCCTCCTTCCTGCACCTGTGGTGAGAGATGATAAATTGACAAGGCCCCAGCGAGTGGCTGCAGTTCCAGGCAGTGTGGCGCCCTAGTGGAAATACATGGGGAAAAGCAGGGCCAAGCCCCCAAGCATGAGGGCAGAAAGGGTCAGGGAGGGACCAGGAAAGAAGCATTACCGCATTGCCGCTGCCAGGAATCAGAACACTTGAGCCTTTTAAAATAGTGAGTGGCAGGGCTGGAGAGTTTCCCCTGGGTGTGAATGAATAACTAACCCCGGGATTACAACGCTTGGCTTCCTTGCTCTCCCCTCTGGGCCTGGAATGGCTCCTGCCTCAGTTTACCCATCTGAAAACTACCTAACGAGGTGCATCCTCAGCCCAGGGATGGGAAAGGATGAGTGAGCAGAGGTAAGGGGGATGGCCCAGGTGGCTGGCTGCATTCTCTGCCGTCCGCCCTCCTGCCCTCCTTCTGGCCACGTCACCTCTCCTCCCTCTCTTTGAATCAGATTGACCCAATCACAGCCTGATCATCCACCTTCCACCCCGTAGGCATCTCCCGAGACACACTGGGTGGAGGATGACTGTGCTACCTCTCCTCACCAAAAATCTCTCCCTTCTATGAGCACCTCCCTGCTGGGACTAGCCCTGCCTCTCAGGTCACCAGCTGCCGCACCAGCCCTTGTGCGTGCTGGGAGACAACACCATCACTGAGCTCATCACAATCTCTTCTTGCCCCCTCAGTGTCGTTCTTGCTTCCACAAGGGTGCTGGGCTCCTGACATCAGCACCCAGCTCCTTCAGACACACCCCCCTGCCATCTGCTTGAATCAGGGGCCAATACAGAGAGGCAACCTGGAGTCCTCAGGGTCCCCGCGAGCTGGGGACAGAGTGGTCATCATTACTTACATGGTCAAGATGTCCTCTTTGTCATTGGTCATGTGCTTATTCTTTGCTGGAGGGAAAAAACTGATGGATGTTATTCTTTAATAAAAGTTTAAAGAAAAAAGAGTGGAGGGAGTGCCAAGGAGCCAGAGGATGGTGTACAAATTGGGAGAAAGGGGAGGTGAGGGAGCACCTGCTCAGAGGCAGCCCTTTTGAGGCCATGCAGTGACACCTGGAACTTGAGGTGAGCCACAGCATGATGGGCCGCTTCCCGTCCAAGGCACCACCGCGGAGGCTCCCTGTGGGATCTGAAGAGTGAGGAAGGTGAGGACGGCCACCAACCGAGACAGCGCGACCAAGCTGGGTTCTCCGACCCAGCCTTTTCACGTGCCTAGTGTGGCATCAGCAAACAAAAAGGAACTGCGAGCACTGCCCTTGTCCCCCGCTGAGCCCTGGAGAAGCCCTGCAGTCCTGCTCTGTCGGATGAGGCTTTGTCACAGAGGAAGCATCGCGTTCGTCATTGCTAATGATGAACAGGTGACAGGGCACTGCCAAGTGCTGAACCTCATGAGGGCACAAGCAAGCCACCCACCAGGAATTAAAGGGGGTCACGGGGTTTACTCAGAACAAGCCAGGTGCCTTTCAAGTAGGGATTGTGTAATCCTCGCCATAGCCTAATCAGGTCTATGTCGGAGCCTCATTTGCAGATACAGACACTGAGGCCCAGAGAGGCTGTCATACACCACGGTTGCACAGCAGCTGGGGGAGCCGGGATTTGAACCCAAGACTCCAAAGCCCCTTCTCCTTGCCTTGCCCAAGCTGCCCTCTCATGAGATCGGCAGGCAATCTTGCTATCATTGAGCATCTAAAGCTGTCGCCAGAGGAAGGTGGAAAGGTGAGGACACACCGCTTCTCCTCACTGTCCAGCAAGTCCCTGCCTGACTCCTGCCCTGCCTCAGGGGAAGGAAACACAAAAAGGGCAGATCCTTTCCTGGTGCTGGACACACCCCGTGACGTGTCCCAGGGGTATGTGGATGCTTCTGTCCTGAGTGAGCCATCAAGGCCGGGCGAGAACCAAGCATCTTGCGGTGCTGAGACACACCTGGGGCCAGGCTCCTCCTTCAGGGAGGAAGAAAGATGTGGCGAGATGAGTAATGAGGCCAGGCAGGGAGGAACCTGGCTGGTTTCAGTGAACGCAGGCTGGGAAAGCACCCAGCTACTTTCTGTTCAGGACACCACTCTGCGGGGAGGGCTCCTCTCTTCACGGTTCTGTTTCATCGCGATATCTATCCTGATACGTCCAAATGCTGTCTATGACCCTTCTGCAACCTCAGTGCCTCAGAAGTGGCTAGCGGTCCTTGATTTGACCATAATGTCCTGCAGATTGGACCTTATTTCCATCTCCTCAGAAGCTTTTTGGAAACAAGAAAGGCCATTTGAGAGTGCAGGGGTAACAGGGCCCCAGGACAGCCTGAGGCTGATGCCAAGCTGATGGGGTCAATCTAGCCCACAGGAGCCTAGAAGGAATATGTCTGACTTCCTGCTCCAAGCGTATGGGAGGGGAAGAGGAGGCAGAAGATAGAAAACGGGGAGACAGTGTCTGCCTGGAGGGGTTTTAGGGCAAGGCGCAGGAGGAGGATAGGGTGCAGGCCAAGGCTAGCATGACGCCAGCACAGCCCTGGCTGGACAGAGGTGCTGCTGCCGGCAAGAACCCACCTCATACTCATCCTCATCTGTTGCCTATTAAAGACTCCATGGTTTCCACAGAAACAAAACGAGTCCCATCTGCAGGTGGGGCAGTCCTCTTGTCCCTCTTTCTGCCTCACCCTCGTTTCTCACTGCCTGTCTGCTCCCTCTCCCTTCCTCCTTTGCATCTCTGTCTTCCCCCAAACCTCTTCAACACCACCGTTCCCTTATCTCCACTCTCTTTCCTCCCCCTCCCATCCTGCTCATGCCCACTAGAAATGGGAGCACACATTGGGCACACTCTGCAGTGCCCACTCAGGCACTCCCAGCCCTGGCAGCTGTGGCATAAGCTGCCAATTGGTTCCAATATCCTATTTTACCATTCTGCCAATTTTCAGCTATGCATGAGATCACTCAGAATATTGCCTTCACTTTACTTCTAGGTGTGGCACTAGGATTAAGTCTGGGTCAATGAAAAGTCAGCAGGTGTGTTGTGTGCAACTTTCTTTTTTATTTTAGAGATGAGATCTCACGATGTTGCCCAGGCAGGACTCAAACTCCTGACTCAAGCAATCCTTCCATCTCAGCCTCCCTAGAAGCGGAGACAACAGGCCGGTGCCACCATGCCCAGCATAGTGTCCAACTTTTTGGAAGTGATCACAGATAAAGGCAATGTGCCTCAATCGTTCCTTTCCACCGACCTTGTGAGCAGGAATGTGGACATGATGGCTGGAGCTCATGCAACCACTTTGGCATATGAAGTATATGTCTGAGCCAGTGTATCTACTTCCCAGGATCTGCTCAAGTGTGGTTCCTCTGCTCAGTACCACCATTAAGCTTCTGAGAGGATCATCTGACATCACCACCGTCTAGCAGACCATGAAAGAGTTTTTATTTTTTTTTAATTAGGTTCATTGAGTTTCACATCATCTTGTGGCAGAGATTACGGTGCCATGACATTTCACTGGCCTGGTCAGGCTGGGCCCATGGTGGCGGATGTTCCTGACTTCCCATGTTGCTTGCAGGCACAACCCAACAGCACATTGCTTCATGCCTCAGGTCCCATGCCTCCCACCTCCTGCCTCAGGGCTTCCCTGTTACTGTGAAGAGCAAGATACCCTGGGATCTACTCATTCTGGTAGACACGCGGCCTTTCCAGACCAGGCCTGTTGGGCTGTAGACTGAGATGGGCAGGTGGAGAGTCCCCCTGACTCACGCCCACTCACTGGCTGGCCCCAGGTCCTGTGTTCACAGTGCAGATGCTTCTGCTGCTGTTTCAGGAGCTGCTTTTCCCTGCTAGGAGATGCCAGCTGGTGCCACCTGGAAGTGTGGAGTCCTGCTGCCCCGTGAAGCCAACTTTGACTAGTGGGGGACATGACCAGGCAGACAAATTTTTCTCCCTTCCTCTCATATTTATTATTCCAAGCCCAGTGGGTCTTTCTAGAGACACTCTGTGAAACTAAACAATTAGCTGCTTTTGTTGAAAGCTGGGGCCAGCCTCGTAAAACACCCCATTGTATTCTACTCCTTCCTTCTCTGCCTCACCTCTTTCCCCCTTCCTCTTGCTTCCTGGAGTTGCATTCCTCAAGAAAGTATTGGTGCATTAGCTTTGGCCTCAAGCTCTGGTTTTTAGAGAACCCAAACTAAGACAGGGAGACACATGGAGGATGGCAAAGAAGAGATGCGGAAGGAGCTGGGGTCCTAAGAATTGTGGCCTTGCCAAACCCCTCCTGGACTGGGGGCTTCTTGGCCTTTCACCTGGGGGAGAAACAAATGTCTTTTTCATATTTAAGCTACAGCTATTCAGGACTTTCTCTTACCTGTAACCTTTTCCTAATAAATGTAGCTGCACAGGCGGGGCTTGGTGGCTCACGCCTGTTATCCCAGCACTTTAAGAGGCTGAGGTGGGCAGATCACATGAGGTCAGTAGTTCAAGAACAGCCTGGCCAATATGGAGAAACCCCATCTCTACCAAAAATACAAAAATTAGCCAGACATCATGGCATGCACCCGTAATCCCAGCTACTCGGGAGGTTGAGGCAGGAGAATCCCTTAAACCCAGTAAGTGGAGGTTGCAGTGAGCTGAGATTGCACCAGTCCTTTCAAACCTGGGCAACAGAGTAAGACTTTGTCTCAGAAAAAAAAAAAAAAAAAAAAAAAAATGCAGTTGCACATCCAAATCACCTCTGGGTTGCAATTCCCTGGACAGCACCAGCCCATTATTAAAATACTCTTTCTCCTTCATTCCCATTTCAATTTCACTGGCATTGCCTTATTTTGATCCGTGCAACATTCCTACAAGGTAGGTTGGACAGATGTAATTATTCCTTTCCATTCACCACCCCTTCCTACCCAACTCCCTGCTTAAAGGTTAAGGAAGTGAAATCTCTTTGAGGTTATATGATTTCCCTAAGGGCAAGTGCTAATGAGAGAAAATCCCTGGTCTCCTCGGCCATTAGGCCAGACTGCACCACCATTTCTCCCCGACCCTTCAGAGGCCACGCAGTTTGGAAGTCACCAGATTTTCGGTTCTCCTCCCAGGCACACCGTGGGATTGCCTTTTCTGCTGTCTTAGTTAGAAGTGGCCAAAAGGCAATGCACACAGCAATGTTGTGTCTAGGCGGAAGCTCCAGAGAGCAGCGATGACTCATCCAGTGTGTCTTCCTCTATCCTGAGGACAGCAGAACTAAGGATGGTGCCTGCTCGGCCACTGGTTCCTGAAATGAGGCCGATGTGAAGAAGGGCATCGCCCCAACCGTAATGGACATATAATGAGAAAGAGAACTAAGTAGGGCTGGGGGATGTTTGTTTATGCACCATAACCCAGCCCCTCCTGCCGTGACTAGACATGCACTAAATAGGTCCCGTTCTGGGATTGTAGCTCATTTTCATTTGTTTTTAAAGGGGACAAATCTAAGCCAGTTTTATTAAAATATCAAAGATCTTCTCAAATTCCGACAGCCCTGAGAGGGTCAGGAAGGGTGTGCCCGTGTTAGTTGAAGCATTCGCAGCAAGGATTCTGAAAAGCTTTCGAGATTAAAGCCAAGGGATGTGCTTTTGTTTCAGAGCTCACAGGCCTGTACTCAAAAGAGTGGCTTCCAGGTTTCTGTTATCAAATGGAACTTTTCCACAGCCCTGACACAGATTAGACATTCTTGCTAAGAAAATTGGGTTTTGTTTTTAAAGGAAAGCTTTTCTCTAACATATAAGGCATTTATCATTTCATACGTAGGAAGAGACAAGTGTCCCAACAAAGGTGATTTGCCCGCTTGTTCTCCCTCCAGCTCTAGGAAGAAACCCCTCCAGTGAATCCCATCAGCTCCTAGGCCTTCTGTCCCTGGGTGCAGAGAGCTGGTAAACACTACGTTGAACAAACTGGGGAGAAATAAATCCATTCCTCCTTAAAATCCCTGAGCCTCTCTGGAAGCCACAGTTCTTGGGGGAGGGGTGGGCTGATTCCCTCTGCAGTGACTCTGGATGCATCTCAGAATGGAGAGAATTTGCCTCTTTGGGAGGCAGAATAGCCCCAACACAAGGCTCCCCGTTATTTGTGGAAGCGTGGCAAGATCAAGGCTATGTGTCCTGCCCAAACCCAGGAGAATTAAACACTTCAAAAACGACATGAAATTCTCACTGGAAGCTGTGAGCTCTTTGCTTAGGCAAAGGAGACTCATGGATCTTTTGAGCTTATCATCTTTGTGAACTCTTCAGGCACTGCAGTTCTGTTCTGAGCTAATATATTGCCCTTGTCCAGATCTCGCAGGGGGTTCTCCTCCTGCCCAGTCCCCGGGTGCAACCTTCCCATTGTCAAGATCCCTCCTGCCACACTTGATCTTTGCAGCCCTTCAAAGTGACTCTAAGCCCAGCCCATCTCCTATGCAACTTCAAGCCACTTGCTCCCTTTTGGACTCGTAATTTTACCATTTCAAGCTAGTAATGGAATCCCTAAAACTTAATTATGTACTTAATTGTTCCAATGCACTGTGTCTTTACCCAACTTCACTGTAAACTGCACAGAGCAGGCATTACACCACATTTTCTTTGATTGCCATCCTGCTCTTTCCACGGGGATTGTGCTGAGGGTGCATTAGTCCCTCAACAAACACTCTGTCTGTTTCATTTCGCATGAGGGCTGGACCCAGGCTGTTTTCTCCTTTTAATGTTTTAAAATAGATTGTGAATCAAAGCACTGACAACTGCCACCACTGGGGCACAAATAGGCCTCCGTGTCCCATCTGGCCAGGTGACAAGCTAGACAAAGTCCATCATGAAGTCCACGGTCACGTTTTCTTTGTAACTAACTGAAAAGTGCTTCATGGGGAGGGACTCTGAGACTTCT
>NW_012102809.1:7311698-7314402 GCF_000951045.1 Mandrillus leucophaeus
TTGCTGGTCCTGTCTTAACCTCTCTGAGCCTTAGATCCCAGATCTGCAAAATGGGTACTAAACAGGAACCGAGTGAACTCTGAAGTCCTTCCAGCTTTGTGGTTGCACAATTTGGAAAGCACAAATTGTGATTGGAAGCACAAATTGCGATTGCACGATTTGGGCCTCCTCCACTTCTGTCTGAAGGTCCCGTGTCTGTATTATAATTGGCTATTTGGAACAGTCCTTCACTTTATTAATGGGGTGGGTAGTTTGGGGAAAGAGGTGTCTCCTGGAGTCCTCCAGGCACAATGAGGGGGGAAGAAAGTAGCAGCTTTAGTTTTCTCTGGTGAACAGGGACCACCTACCTCAGAGTGTTCACAAGTGGGCGCCTGCCCCATCTCGTTGCGTCAGCTCTTTGGGGAAAGATTTTTATGCTTTTGGAAGTTCATGCGCACATAGAAATGATCATAATTTTCACTGCAAGAGAAGGGGTTTTCACTTAACTCCTTCTTCATCTGCTTGGTAAATTAAAACACATACTCATAGAGAGACAAAGTAGATTAGTGACTGCTTATGGCTGGCGGGGGGAGGGGTGAGGTGGTAGGAGAGGGGTAGCTTAAAAGGGCTTCTGATGTTCTACAACTGACTGTGGTGATGGTTGCACATATCTGTGAATGCATTAGAAATCATTGGCTTATAGGCTTTATTTATGTTTTTAAATATTTATTGAGATGGAGTCTCACTCTGTTGCCCAGGCTAGAGTGCAGTGGTGCCATCTGGGCTCACTGCAACTTCCATTTCCCAAGTTCAAGTGATTCTCCTGCCTCAGCCTCCTGAGTAGCTAGAATTACAGGTGAGTAATTTTTTGGCTAATTTTCTGGCTAAGTTTTTTATTTTTATTAGAGACAGGGTTTCACCATGTCGGCTAGGCTGATCTTGAACCCCTGACCTCAAGTGATCCACCCACCTCGGCCTCCCAAAGTGCTGGGATTACAGGCGTGAGCCACCACATCCAGCCTGGAGTTTAAATTGACCAATTGTGTGGTGCATAAATTACATCTCACACAAACACACACAACACATGTTGGCAAGGAAGCACCATAAGAGGACCCTGATTCTCCCTGTGCTGATGGTAGGGACTAGAAAATAGACCATCCGCACGTGGTCCTAGGTGAGGTCAGGAGAGGTTTAAGGTGGTCAGAGAGCAGGGAGAGCCCTGCGGCAGGAAAAGTGGCAGGTACAAGGACAGGAGGATAGGAGGGGCCTCATGAGGAAGGAAGGGCAGAAGCCTGGTTGGGCAGGTGCACCTCTATTGGTTGATCTCAGGGTCTTAAGGGCAGATTACCAGCCAGGTTATCTCTTTCCAGGCTGGGGTGTGCAGAGATTCCTGATAAGGAAGGGCCTGGGGCTAGGCTGCCTGCTCCTAGCACGGGGTTCTTGCCTACCACCTGTCTCTCCCACCAGCACCAGAAGTGCCGGGGGCAGGGACAGGTGGGGGGGCAGTGGGCAGGGAATCTCAAGGCTTCTGGGAAGTGAAAAGTATGCCTTCCTCCAAAAATTTTAGATAGATAAATATAGCTTTACTGATTCCAAGAGCTAGTATAGTGAGACTATTGCAAAGAATTTTTAAAAAAATATCATGACTTGGATCTTAATTTGGCAGACTCTTAGCTGTGTGACATTGGGCAGGTAAGTAATGTCTAGACTTCACTTTCATCTATAAAATGGGGACAGAGATTATGCCTTCTTCATCAGGTAGTTGTGGAGAATATGAATTGGAAACACTTAGTAGAACACCTGTTACCTAGTAAATCCTCAGTGAATGTTAGGTGGTGTTGGTCTTTATCTTTATCTTATAAGGATAATGATGAACTCATGAAACATATGAGGAAACTGAGAGCCCAGAGTGGAAGCCAGGACTGTCATGCAGGTCTCTGACGCGCTGTCAGGTTCTGTTCTGCAGGCTATGAGCTGACTTGTACCTGGGGAAAGCCGAAGTGTTCGCCTAGACTGAGTTGGAAAAGCTCCTCCAACCTGACTTGATCCTGGGTGCAGAGAATGCTGGAAGCCTGACACAATCACAGCCCGAAGGGAGCAAATGAAAAGAAATCCTCTGAATGAAATGTGGGGTCTCACTTCACAGCACCCACCCTCTGCAAAAGCGAGATGTCTCCACGGCTGCTGATCCTGGATCCGGAGGCAGCACTCCCTCCACGAGGGACACTTGGGCATTGTCAACTCAAGCATCCCTTTGTTTTCCATTCTCCACTCAGATGTTCCTGATGACTAAACAGGGATCAATATAAATCACATCATTGTGATCTGCGGTCTTTTCCTGCTAAGGAAAAGTGGAGAGTATAAGGAAAAGACGTTGGTTTGAAAACAGAAAGCAAAATGACTCCCTACAAAAGTTATCTGGAGCTATTAGGAAAACAAGGAAAAGGCTCCTGGTGATTTGGAAGCTGGGCCAAGGTCTAGGATGCAATTGATGTCAATGGGCCCTTCGCAGGTAGAGGGACAGGTGAGGTCATAGTCTGACGTCTATTCTTAGAGGGCTCCTCCCTGGAAATGACTCTCTTTCTCTGGACTCATTTCCTCTCCGGGCTTTGTTCCAGCAAGGGTTTCTTTTGAAATAGGAGAATCCCAGGTGGCACCGGATGGGATGGGGTCTCAGCGGGAGCAGTTGCTGCAACTGCGAAAGAGGAGGAGGAGGAGGAGGAGG